>NC_141079.1:37469794-38069794 GCF_041138505.1 Cibotium barometz | reverse complement strand
GCGGAAAAACAGGCACATTGCTGAGATTGCGCGAGCATTGATGGAAGAGAAGAATATGCCGCATTGCTATTGGACTGAGGCTGTTTCTACAGCAGTATACATCATGAACAGGACTCCAACTGCAGCCATACATGATCATTAACTCCAGAGGAGAGGTTTACTGGCAGAAAACCAGATTTGTCTCGTCTGAAAGTCTTTGGATGCATTGCATATGTGCATGTGCCAGATGAGCTGAGAACTAAGCTGGATCCAAAAGCAGAAAAATGTGTGTTTATTGGATATTCCCTTGAGCAAAAGGGATACAGGTGTTATAACCCTGCTACACGTGAGTTGAGGGTAAGCAGGGATGTTGTCTTTCATGAGATGAGCAGCTGGTATACTGCTGAAAAAGAAGCTATTGGGATCTTATGTGAGCATTTACTCATTTTTGGATACTCAATTTATCTCATTTTTTGATATTACTCATAGTTTTTTATTAATAAACCTTGTACATATTCAACTCTTCATCTTATATGAGCATTTACTCATTTTTGGATACTCAATTTATCTCATTTTTTTGATATTACTCATAGTTTTTTACTAACCTTGTACATATTCAACTCTTCATCTTATGTGAGCATTTACTCATTTTTGGATATCTTCTTTTACAAATTGGATTTATCTCCTCCCTACACATGGATTGATTCTATTGGCCCATAGGAACCTTAATTGGACCATAATCCAAAAATTTCTTAAAATCTAGACCCTTAGGCTAAGGTCCTTTATACCCATTTCCAATTAATTCCAATTGCACATTGGAAAGTTCTTTTTGAATTTCTGTTTCAGGGGAACTTATTTTAATAAGATGAGATAATTTTCTATCCAAAAATATTAAAAATCTGAATATTCTCTCTCTAGAATATTTTCTCTCTCTAGGTTAAAACAGTTAGAAACAAGTCTTTTATATTTCTGAAGAGGGATTGATTACAGGGGAAGATGTTGGACATTTTGAGAGGCTGGGGAGGAATCTTACATTCTCTCCCACTTGAAAAACGCGAGATGCCCTCATCTCGCAAACTGGGGGTAATTTCGCAAGATGCACAAGTATGAGACTGAGAGAAAATTTTTAATTAAGATTAATCACCAATTAAAAAAGTCTCAAAGAGAGTAAGGGTCAAGACAAGAACAAGATTTAAACTTTATTCATTCTTGGAACATATACAGTAAAGATAGAAGAACTCTTTACACTTCCATAAGCCCGTCCATCATATGGTCACAAAAACAGCACTCACAAGCTGCACAAGTATAGGGTAACTCATCTATGGGAATGATTCTGCTGGTTATTGTCGCACCTATCTCAGTGGTATGAGTTGATCTAACAAAAGGACCTCTGAGAGGCAAGCCAAAAACGGGGTAAAGGCATATCTTCTGATGAGGAAGAAAACACGCCAGTAAGAAGACCCACTCAGAAAACCCAAGATGTCTTGATCTCATGACGCAGTAGTATCGGGGACCCAAACCCAAAGCTTCAATAACCATGGCCAAGCGGACATTGTTACGAAAGTGCTGCTGACCCCAGGGTGTTACCCTAGTTATGTCTTGATAGGTCCGCCATTTGGTCTGAGCTACAGAAGTTCCTAGGTGAGGAAAAAGTGAGCGCTCATAGTGTTCTATAAAATCCTTCTTCACAGACTCACTTGCGTCTTGAAGGTGAGAAATCATCATGGATAAAACTAATTCCTGTTGTGCCAAGCCATGAAGGAGATTAAGAAGAAGGGAGATCGATGGAAGTAAGATTACTGTGAGCGACAGGTAAAAGTTACGACTTATATAAAGGAAGGAGCTAGCGTAACTTAGAAGCCAACGGTATCTTGTCACTGAAGTTTTACCGTCTTTCCATGATTTGGGTTTGGCACATTTTCTATAGAAGGCATTAAGAACTTTGAGATGAGGAGATAAAAGAAGCTTGTAGGCTAAGTCACCTACTTTCATTGAATTCAGATAAGGCTCACAATATCTGGGGGATAACTTCTTATACTCCCCAAGAGATAAAGAACTTCTTTTGGGCCGTACTCGAATGAAAACCAAAACCTTGGTATCCAAAACACCGATTTTCACTTCTGAATTCATTGTTCTGAATCCTTAAAACAGCCGTGACTCCTGAGAAGTATTCTAGGGAAAGGGTCTTCCTTTTTTAAACAGAATCTTTCTTTTATTTTAGAGAGGGAATAATTATAAGATCAGAAAGGGAGATTCTTACTCCTGTATACCTCGAAGGCTGGGGAGGAATCTTACATTCTACCCCACTTAAAAAAGTGCGAGATGTCCTCATCTCGCAAGATAGAGGACAACTCTTTTTCTTAAGATCCAATTTTATTCTGGGGTTCCTTATATTCTGGTCAACCCAACAGAATACTGGGATAAATATCCTTTATATAGAACTCATAATTAAATAACAATTCATTCAGATCTTATCATTCATATCTTTAACATGATAATGGTCCATTAGACCGAAAAATTTCCTTCTGATGAACATTCCTCCACGGGAATTTCAGTCAAGTAAGTTCTCAATTTGTCATCCCTTAACTTGATCTACCGGTCAAGTGTTAACAGTAACAGTTTGACAGCACAACCCACTAATCTCATAGTGATTTGCTGAAATCATTATCATCATTCTAGTTATGAATATCATCACAGGGACTCGTCCCATTAATCCTCATTGTGGTTTTATTTAGATTATTATATTTCAACTAATTTCAGAATTCATCATTTTTCAATCAGAATTTTCAATCTGAATCCAAATCAATTCATCAATTCTCAAACAGAATTAAAAATCATATCAACCACATTCGAAATCATCATTTGGATAGCATTAACACTTATAATTTCAAGTCTTAGATTTACTTGTATATACTGCCAGTAAAGAGCTGCAGTTATACTCTCGGTATATACGGTAGTCACGACCCTTGGAATTATAAGGTAAATACCATCATGTCTAGGCCTCAAGCAAGTCAGGGATTCTATATAATTGCGGTATTTCCATCTGAAGACCCAATTACCAAATTACGAATTTCAGTTTGAATATCAAATTGTATGAATTATATCACCCAATTACAACCTTTTTGTGCTTCTTGATAAATTTTTGACATATTTGGTTTCTCAGTTGATCTTTATTAGCCAAATGCTCTGATACCAGCTGTAAGATCCCCCTGTTCCCACCGAGCAACAGATTCGGGGTACTAGCAGCGGAAGTAGCACTTCTTACGCGGGACAGGGGTCCCACATTCGGGGCCTCGCCCACGGATATCCGGACAAGAGACTAATCCGACAGCTGTTTCAAAACCGCGAACTCGGAAAAACTTCCTTTACCCGGAAAACACGGGCGATTCCACCAAGAAAAAAAACTTTTTACTCTAACGTAGTCAAGATCATTTTTGATCAAGCTGATCCAATTGCATCTTCAAGATACTTGATCAGATCAAGGAAGAAACTTGCACTTGGATCATTGGGATCAACGCTTTTTTCCCCATTCAAGAGGCACAACCGTTGATTTCTATCCATAGAACAATTACTGTCCGGGATTTACTTTATCTATCGTAATAACAAAAGTTGAGTCTCGATTTACGGATCCATCAGTCCAGCCTAACCCCATCCAAAATCCCATGGGTTAGCCAACCGCCCAACCACTGTAGTGATGAGATCCAATTTAGAATTTGATTTTTGTCCCGGGTACCAGGGAAAAGAGTTCCCAGGCCCCCTAGCCGGATGTTCATGCAAAAATAAAACTAGTCACACCACTCACACACCCAATATGAAATTGCCTTTTTCATAGATTCAACCAGTTTTAAAACAATCCTTTAATAAAACCATAGTATCACTGATCACCATCTTCCAAGTTATCCGGTTGATTCTTAATTTCCCATCATTCCTTCATCAGAGTATCTATGGCATCATTGGCAACTAGAACGCTCACCACCTGTCCACTCAGGGGCCGTTTCAATAGTTCCTAGCCCATAATACTCGGTAATATAATCACTTATCAAGATGGACTCTCGTTGAAGATCAGCAAGATCAACCAACAGATCCATATAAATATCCATGGACTCATCCATTGAAGACCGGCAAGGTCAATCAACCAGATCCATGCCCGGTTTCAGAAAACAACTCTTACTCCTTGTTCCAATATCTTCCTCGACGCACGCGTGGGTATCCTAGGCGACCTAGAGCCCGAGCACCGTATGGTCAGCACCCTCTAGGATCCTTCGCACGTGACCTAGCGCTTCACTCATAGGCCGCTTCCTTGGCCCCTCATCCACCGTACCGGAAGCTCACCATTTTAATCGCACCGAGGCTGGTCAAGACCTCGGCCGACCTTGCTACGCGAGACGTCCTCCATTGACTCTCCGTCAGCAGTTGCAACTTTATCAGTTAGGTCTCCACGACCTTAATCACAAGATGGTCAAAATGCTTTCCCAGCATTCTTGACATAAAACAGTCATTTACAAACAGCATTTACAAACAGTCACAAAATACAGTTTCTATATTGAATTCCATCTTTCCACATTATCCCTCCTCAATCCACATTACTTATTCCACATTCCCTTCATATGTACTCATTCTCATCCATTCATTCATATCAATGACACATTATTTCCCATACACATTCACCTTCATTATTCTTCATACACATCCATGCATACATCCATTTTCACATCCTTATTTATACATCCACATCCACATCCACATACATACATTTATACATACACATCCACATGCATACATTCACATCTACATGCATACATCCATACATACACATCCACATGCATACATTCACATCTACATGCATACATCCATACATCCACATGCATACATCCATTTCCTCATTCCCATTCATATAACCCCATACGCCTTCTCATCTATTCTTTTTATTCTCATCCATTCATTCATATCGACGACACATTATTTCCCATACACATTCACCTTCATTATTCTTCATACACATCCATTTTCACATCCTTATTTATACATCCACATCCATACACATACATCCACATACACATCCATGCATACATCCATTTTCACATCCTTATTTATACATCCACATCCATACACATACATCCACATACACATCCATGCATACATCCTTATTTATACATCCTTATTTATACATCCATTTTCACATCCACATACACATCCATGCATACATCCTTATTTATACATCCTTATTTATACATCCATTTTCACATCCACATACACATCCACATACACATCCATGCATACATCCACATACACATCCATGCATACATCCTTATTTATACATCCTTATTTATACATCCATTTTCACATCCACATACACATCCATGCATACATCCATTTTCACATCCTTATTTATACATCCACATCCACATGCATACATTCATTTTCACATCCTTATTTATACATCCACATCCACATACATACATCCATACATACACATCCACATGCATACATTCACATCTACATGCATACATCCATACATCCACATACATATATCCATTTCCTCATTCCCATTCATATAACCCTATACGCCTTTTCATCTATTCTTTTTCATCACATCCATTCTCACCCTATCACAACCCATATTCATCTTATCTCATCACATACACTTCTTATCTCATCCCATACACATCTTATCACATCTTAACTCTTCTTATCACATCCTAACTTATCTCATATGCATCTTATCACATCTCATACACCCCTTATCACATCCTAACTCATCTTATCACATCCTAACTCATCTCATATACATCTTATCACATCGTAATTCATCTTATCACATCCTAACTCATCTCATATACATCTTATCCCATCACATACACTTCTTACCTCATCCCATACACATCTTAACTCATCTTTTATGCATACCTCTATGCACAAAATTCATTTATGCTAAAAGTAACACTTTTATAATAAAATTTCATCTTTTATGTATACCCTTATGCATAAAATTCAATTATGCTAAAAGTAACACTTTTATAATAAAATATTCATCTTTTATGCATACTTCTATGCATGAAATTCAATTATGCTAAAAGTAATAATTTTATAATAAAATATTTATCTTTTATGCATGCCTCTATGTACAAAACTCAATTATACTAAAAGTAATACTTTTATAATAAAATATTTATCTTTTATGCATGCCTCTATGCACAAAATTCAATTATACTAAAAGTAACACTTTTATAATAAAATATTCATCTTTTATGTATACCTCTTATGCATAAAATTTAATTATGCTAAAAGTAACACTTTTATAATAAAATATTCATCTTTTATGCATACCTCTATGCATGAATTTCAATTATGCTAAAAGTAACACTTTTATAATAAAATATTTATCTTTTATGCATAATATAAAAATTTAATTTTCCTATGATTACTATGAAATTCTTTCAATTAATCTAGGATGATAATTCCTAGAATATGGTAGGAAATCCTCTTTTCAAGCTTTGAATGAAATTATTTTGTGTAAATTTTTATAAAATTTTGCCATAGCTCCGCTACTATAACTGATAAATCTCAATTTTACAAGATAGGTTATCTTTAAGGGAATGATTAGAATGATCCCTAATTGGATCATTAACCCTTAATGGATTAATTCAAAAATACTCATAAACTAAAAGCATAGATAAAAAAAACTATTAATTTATTCTCAAGCATAGATTAATCTTGGATTAAGAAAAAGCTTTATGAAAAGCTTCATTTGGATTAAGAATGGGTCATGAGTATGACTATTTCTTAAGTGAGAGAGAGAAAAAACCATTAGAATTAAACATAAATGGAAATTTATGTAATTCTTTGCTATCATTAATCAATTAACTTTAATAGCATTCAAAAACCATACCAATTAAGCTTCTCAAGCTTGAGAGAGGTTGAGAAGAGAGAAACATTGAGAAATTATAGAAAAGATCAAAATTCACCATACTTACCTTACAATTTGCTTGATTCTTTATTCACGGTAGAGGTCCCCAACCAATCAATTGGTTTAGTATGTTGATGGAGCCACCAATGGGGATTGAAGAAAGAGAGAAGTGTCAAAAACTAGTGAATTATTAAAGAATTCACAGTTCTTGGCTTAGGTGGAGTAGAGTAACAAAGCATAAGACACTATATTTTTTTCAACAAGGGGAGGCTTCTATTTATAGGAAAAATTGAGCTCCTAACCAAACAAACTGATTCTAGAATTTTCCAAGTCAGTTTGGTTGAATTTGGACTAGATTTGGACCTAGTTTGGTTACTTTTTGATTCGGTTTGGTTCCATTTTGATTTGGTTTGGTTCAAGAGAGAGGAGAGATAAAAATATCACATTATTTTTTAGTTTAAAACTCATTGAAGCATGTGAAATATGCACCTCCTTTAAAGAACTCCCCTTCCTTACATATGTGTCAAAATGGAATGATTATACCCAAAATATCTCATATTTTTAATATTGCTCATAGTTTTTTACTAATAAACCTTATACATTTTCAACTCTTCATCTTATGTGAGCATTTACTCATTTTTGGATACTCAATTTATCTCATTTTTTTGATATTACTCATAGTTTTTTACTAATAAACCTTATACATATTCAACTCTTCATCTTATGTGAGCATTTACTCATTTTTGGATACTCAATTTATCTCATTTTTTGATATTACTCATAGTTTTTTACTAGTAAACCTTGTACATATTCAACTCTTCATCTTATGTGAGCATTTACTCATTTTTGGATATCTTCTTTTACAAATTGGATTTATCTCCTCTCTACACATGGATTGATGCTATTGGCCCATAGGAACCTTAATTGGACCATAATCCAAAAATTTCTTAAAATCTAGACCCTTAGGCTAAGGTCCTTTATACCCATTTTCAATTAATTCCAATTGCACATTGGAAAGTTCTTTTTGAATTTCTGTTTTAGGGGAACTTATTTTAATAAGATGAGATAATTTTCTATCCAAAAATATTAAAAATCTAAATATTCTCTCTCTAGAATATTTTCTCTCTCTAGGTTAAAACAGTTAGAAACAAGTCTTTTATATTTCTGAAGAGGGATTGATTACAGGGGAAGATGTTGGACATTTTGAGAGGTTGGGGAGGAATCTTACACCGTGGTTGATGGTTGAGGCCAAGGTGGTGGCCGACAAGGAAATCAAAATTTTGAACAACAACAGTCCAATGATTCACAAACAGTAATCATACACAGGTGGAAGAGGCCAGTCTAGAGGTAGGGGGGGCCAAAGAGGCCGAGGTGGTTGGTAAAAAAATCAAAATGCAAATAACATAGAGTGCTATTCATTAGGGGAAGGTTGAGGTCTATAGGGGCCCTTTAAGCTGCCTTATTATGATTTTAATGACTTTTTGTTAAAATGTTAAGTTTCTTTGACTTTAGATACCTTCTCATTCTTCAAATGGCTAGAAGTTTGAATTTCAAAGTTTCCCGCCAAAATTGAATTTAAAATTGAGTGGGCAAAACCATATCATGTGACATATCTATGGAGAGAGCTCAGCGGCGAGTAGATTCTGGATCTCTAATCTCCGACAAATTTTGAGCTCATATGTAGAAGTTATGGATGTCCGAAAATTCAAAAACTTTTCCTCCCACTTTTTGGGAATGAAAAGTACAAAAAGGCATCTTTTAGAGAATTGACCACCTTTAATCACCCAACATTTTTCTATACATGACATCACATGATTGGCCCTTTTCCTTAATAACCTTTTAATCACATGGCATCTTAAAGGGCCCCTATAGACCTCAACCTTCCCCTAATGACTATGGAAAACTAGAACACATGGTAAAGGACTGCTACAAAAAGCATAATGACATTAAAAGTGGGAAGTTGCAGCAAGGCAACTATGCATCATCTAGCAACCATGGAGGTGATGACAGAAGTGAGCACTGGTTTGTGATGTGGCACATGCTTAGTTCCATAATAGGGGATGTGTCAGGATCTCAAGATATATGGTATGGGAATTCTGGCGCCTCTAACTACATGACCAGTCATGTTGAGTGGTTTAGAGATGTGCAAAAAATGAAAAAACTAGGTTATGTAGAAACAGGTGATGATACTGTGCATCCCATTGCGCATATTGGTAAAGTGCCATTGTCTATGGAAGATGGTAAAATGAAGTACTTGGATGATATACTTCATGTTTCGAATATTACAAAGAACCTAGTTTCTGTTGGTGGGGCAAGGTCTGCAAGTGAGGTTTAATCCTCAAGGATGTTTTGTGAAAGACTTCAAAAATAAGTGTCACTTGGTTGCAAAGGGTAACAGAAATGGCAGGATGTTTACTTTGGATGTGAACATGCATGAGATAAAGGTAGCCATGTTTGCACATAAAACATGTGTCATTGCAGATATTGACATATGGCACAAGCGCATTGGTCATGTGAATGTACAATGACTGAAGTCTATATGCAGGCCCAAAATATTGTTGTAGGTTTGCCAAAGTTTAAGGTTGACAGTATGCATAAGTTATGTGAAGCATGCCAACTTGGTAAGTAGGCCAAGCATGTCAGTGCAATGCCATTGGATGTCATACATTGAGATGTATGGGGACTAACCAAGACTACAACAATTGCAAGTTGTAGGTACTATGTTACATTCATTGATGACCACACTAGGAAAGTGTGGGTTTATTTCATATAAAGGAGAAAAGAGGTATTTTCTCACTTTTAGAGATTTAAAGCCTTGGTTGAGAAGGAAAAAGGCATGCAAATAAGATGCCTAATATCAGATGGTGGGGGAGAATATTTCTCCAATGAGTTCAACGATTTCCTGAGAAAGCAAGGAATCAAGAAGCAGTTTACGTACACATACACTCTGCAACAGAATGGTGTTGCAGAAAGGAAGAACATGCACATTGCAGAAGTGACACGTGCCTTGATGGCTGAAAAGAATATGCCACATTACTTTTGGACAGAAGCACTAGCATTTGTTGTGTACATTATGAACAAGACACTCACTGTAGCTGTTCATGGTATGACTCCTAAATAGAAGTTTACAGGCATAAGACTGGATGTGTCTCACTTGAAAGTGTTAAGGTGTATTGCATATGTACATGTTCCTGATGAAGTGAGAACAAAGTTGGATCCAAAGGCAGAGAAATGCATCTTCATTGGTTATGCTATGGAGAAAAAAGGTTATAGATGCTATAACCCTACCACTCGTGAGATGCGAGTAAGCAGAGATGCTATCTTGGATGAGACAAGTAGCTGATGAGACGAGTAGTTGGTATGCATCAGTAAGTGAAGGAAACAGAAGATGTAGAGGTAAGAAGTGCTGATGTTGCACCACATGTAGAGCAGCAATCACAGGTGCTGAGTGGACTTGGGGAAGTGGACTTGGGGAGTCCTCGAGTAGTGGATCCAATGCTATCCCATGGTCAGGCAGGTTGAGGAATGATGCAGGTACACATGTATCATGGAAAGGGAAGGAAATGGTAGGTCAACCTTTTGATCTTTCATCAGTAGGTCACTCATATGTGGATGGTGACTCTAGTGGCTCTAAGTAGAGCCTTGATGAGGAGATTAGCGTTCCATCTGTAGTTACTCCTGGTGTAAGGAGAACCAGGGCTGTTTTGAGGACACCTAGTAGTGATCCATGTGTACGCAGGTCTACGAGGGTTAGATACCCTATTGACAAGTTGAGATATGATGGATATACAGCCCATCATTATGGTAAAAGCATAATGATGGATATACAGTCCATCATTATGCTTACATGGTAAAAGCAGTACAGGAGGTTGAGCCCACTTGCTTTGAGCAGGCAATTAGAAATAAGAAATGGGAAGATGCCATGGATGAGGAGATGGCAACATTGGATGCAAATGCAACATGGGAGTTAGTGCCTTTGCCTAAGGAAAATAAGGCAATTGGATGTAAGTGGGTGTATAAAGTCAAGTACAATGTTGATGGTTCAATGAGCAGGTACAAGGCAAGATTGGTTGCCAAGGGCTATGCGCAGACTTATGGCATAGACTATGAGGAGACATTCAACCTGGTTGCAAGAATGGCAACCGTGAGAGCTGTCATTGCTATGGCTGTTGCTATGGCTGCAGTGAAGGGTTGGTCTTTACATCAAATGGATGTAAAGAATGCTTTCTTGCATGGTGATTTGCAAGAAGAAGTGTACATGATGCAGCTACTAGGTTATGAGAGTGATGCACATCCAGATTTTGTGTGCAGGTTACGCAAAGCCATGTATGGCTTGAAGCAGGCACCCAGAGCATGATCAAACAAGATCGGGGAGTATCTTGTTACCATTGGATTTCAGATATCGAATGCAAATTTTTAACTATATGTGAAAAAGACAAACAGAGGGATCATGCTATTAGTCATCTAGGTGGATGACTTGATTATCATTGGTGATAGTGATGCAGACATACATGATGTCAAGATGCTTTTGAAGTAGAAGTTTGAGATGAAGGATTTGGGTGAGTTGCGGTATTTCTTGGGCATAGAGGTGGTGAGATCACCTTATGGCATTTTGCTATTGCAGAGGCAGTATGGCAGTATGGCCTGGACATGTTGTCCAAGTATGGTATGATAGGTTGTAGGCCTATTTCAGTGCCATTGGAGCAGAACACAAAGCTTTTCGAAGATACAGGTGAGCTTTTGGAGGACCCCACTACATACATACAAGCGCAGTGGGTAGTTTGACCTACATGACCATTACAAGGCCAGACTTGAGCTATGGTGTTGGACTTGTCAGTCAGTTTATGCAGGCCCCTAGGAAGCCACACTTGGATGTGGCTAGATAGATCCTTACGTACATAAAGTCCACAATTGATTACGAACTTTTCTATGAGGCTGGTACATAGATATAGTTGCATGGGTACACAGATGCTGATTGGGCTGGTAGTATTATAGATAGGAGATCTACCAGTGGTTTTATGTTCTCATTTGGGAGTGATGCTGTGAGTTGGAGCAGTAAGAAGCAGCCAACAGTTGCCTTGTTGAGTACAAAGGCAGAGTAGAGGGGTGCTGCTATGGCAACTTGTGAGGTAGCTTGGTTTCAGAAGCTACTATGTGACATGGGAGAGCCCGTGAGATAGGGCACTTGTCATATATTGTGACAACGTGAGCAACATACAGTTGGCCAGTAACCTAGTATATCATGCTAGAATGAAGCACATTGAGGTGCATTATCACTTTGTGAGGGAGAAGGTTCTAGCAAGAGATGTAGATCTGGTATATGTCAGTAGCATAGAGAGGATCAGGTGGCTCTGACATCTTCACAAAGGCATTGGGCACAGAGAAGCTCCACAAGTTTAGGAGCTTATTTGGAGTGCAATGTGTGGAGTTAAGCTTGAGGGGGAGTGTTAAGATATCGAGCTCAACTAGTGCTATGGCAGACATTGATGACCCACCTGGGTGATAGCTTTCGCATCTACACCACTGGCATGGTTGGTGAGATTATGGGTGATACGCGGCCAGTGGGAGGACAAGCTATGTGACAGCCATTTTGGATTACTAAAGACTGGCATAGTTATAGAGCCATCTCATTTAGTCAGGTTCACATTATGGACCGACTCTTGTATGTTGTAGTAGTTAAGTACTAACCCATATAGTGTGTACTCTTCAACCCCACACATTGGCCTTACAACTGGTGCTCGGTCGTGCCGAATATGCATGTCATCGTGTCAGTGCTCGTAACCGATGTGTCCCTCCTCTCCCATCCCTTTTTCTTCGAGTGCTTTGGGGGGTTCTCTGCCCCCATGGCCACACCGAGACGAGCATCCACAGTCGGAGCACACGGCCTGTGTGTGAGGATAGCTACTTGGTTGATCCTACCACATTAGTCATATGCTTTTCTGAGATTAAGCCATGCATGTTGAAGTATAAAATCTCTTGTACTTTGAAACTGCAAATGGCTCATTAAATTAGTTATAGTTTCTTTGATGGTACCTTGATACTCGGATAACCGTAGTAATTCTAGAGCTAATACATGCACCAACAACTCTCGATTTTTGTAAGGGATGTATTTATTAGATAAAAGGCCAATGTGGGCTTGCCCAATAATGTGGTGTCACAGTTAAAAAGCTCATAGTTGGATCTTGGGGCAATGCGAGCGGTCTGCCTCTTGTGGTGTGCACTGGTCTCTCCACCCTCTTTTGTCCGACAGCAGAGCAGGGATGCGCTCCTATCCTTACCTAGTTGGAACGTTGATTAGACGATGCTACTTGGAAAAAATTAAAGTATTCAAAGCAAGCCTATGCTTTGAATACATTAGCATAGAATAACATGATAGGACTCTAGTCTTATTATGTTGGTCATCTCAGGATCGGAGTAATGATTAATAGGGAAAGTTTGGGGCATTCATATTTTAGTCAAAGGTGAAATTCTTGAATATATGAAAGACGAACTACTGCGAAAGCTTTTGCCAAGGATCTTTTCATCAATCACAAGAAAAAAAGTTGAGGGCTCAAAGACCATCAGATATTTCTCTAGTCTCCACCATAAACGAAGCTTGGCGGAGGTTACATTGATGACTCCTCTAGCACCTTATGAGAGAGATGAGAGCTCAAATTTTTTGGGTTCCGAGGGAAGTATGGTCATAAGGCTGACCAAAGGGCACCACCAGGAGTTAAGCCTTTCGTCCACCAAGAAGGGCACCACCAAGAGTGGAGCTTGTGGCTTAATTTGACTCAACAACGGGAAACTTACCAGGTCTAGACATAGTCTTTCTTGATTCTATGGGTGGTGGTGCATGGCCATTCTTAATTGATGGAGTTATTTCTAGTTAATTCTGTTAATAAACGAACAAGACCTCAACCTTCTAACTAATTACACAAAGGATCCTCTTCGTGGGCCAACTTCTTACAGGGACTATGGCCATCTAGGCCATGGAAGTTTGAGGCAATAATAGGTCTATGACGCCCTTAAACATTCTGGGTCGCACACGCTCTACATTTATGAATTCAATGAGTTTACCACACTTGCGCTGATAGACCTCGATAATCTTTTCAAATTTCATATGCATGGGGATAGATCATTGCAATTATTAATCTTCAACAAGGAATTCCTAGTAAGTGCAAGTCATTAGCTCATGTTGACTATGTACATGCCCTTTGTACACACCACCCATCGCTCCCACCGATTGAATGGTTTGATGAAGTTTTTGAATCATGGGGCGTTGCTAGTAACGTTGAGAGAAGTTCATTAAGCCTTATCATTTACATGAAGGAGAACCTACGGAAAGATCATTGACACATATTTGAGAGAACATTATAAATTGTGGATGTACCATAGGGGCCATGTTTGGAGGCATGGTCACCTATGCCTTGCCCCTTTTTGTGCCTAAGGCAAGATAGTGGGTAAGGTGCTGAGTTGGGGCCGCCCGCCATCAGTCATGCTGATGGGGTGCGGGGAGAGGGATGCCTCGCCCCACCCTTGTCATATGGATGTCCCGCCTTCCTCATGCCATTGGCAATGGGCCACTTGATAAACCTTTTGCACCCCCTTATAGAGAGCAAGGCATCCTAGTAATCGATTGCTATACTAAGACCCCTCCCTCCAAGAGAATCAACTCAAGTAGCAAATGACTCTCAGCCCATCAGATATCTTTACTCTTGCAATGATGAATAATGCAACAAAATGCAATATGTAGTGTGAATTGCCGAACTCTCTGAAATATCAAGTCTTTAAACGCAACTTGTGCATGTGGCTTGTCCAAGGGCATGCTTGCCGGATGACCCCCATGCCACGCCCCCAATCAGGAACTTGAACTTGAACTAGAAGCAAACACAATGGCTAATTCGGAATTCGAAGAAGAAATAGAAGAACAACTTTCAACACAACCACCTCCAATGCTTGAAATAGAAGAGGACGATACGGATGAACTACCTTCTACTCCTACAAACAAATGAGACTACACCCATTGACGAAGATGCAGATGGCAAGGTCCTTCTAGAAAAAGATATATTTGGAGCCATGGATCTAGCTAAGGATGAGAGAGTCGATGATGAGCTATAACATCTTGTTTCTTTTTTATTTGACAAGAAATAGTCTATTTTTGTCACAGTTGTCTTATTTGGGACTATTAATGCAAGCTCTGGTAGAAAATTGTCATAATTTCTTGTAAATATTGCTACATATATCCTTGTATTTGGGATCATTAGTGCAGGATATGGCAGAAAAATATTGTCATATTAATTTCTTATAAATATTATTACAGATCTTTGTATTTGTTTGAAAAGTAACTAAAAACTAGGTTGATACCGACTAACTAAAAACACTTGAACTTTTTTCATAAATCACACCAAACAAGAAAACAAAAGAATATGTTTTCGACGCTACTATCGACGTCATGCATGACCTGATTTTGATGCTTATTCAGATCTAATCATAAGCGGTTATTTTGACTGTCATTTTAATGATGGGAGTATCATCCAAGACTAAAGATCTTGTAATAGTGTTTTAATTTGAAAGGAAAGAGCTCAAGCTCAAGAAAAGGAGGATCAAAAGTTTGAGATGGTAGGGTTTTTCTAATTGAACAATTTGAATTGATTTTATTAACTTTTCAACTATAAAATTAAAATTACAAGTAATGAAGGCATCTAAAGTCACAACTAGGAGCACTTGGGTGTTAGACACAAGGGTCATGATCCCCAAGATCATGGTCGTGCAAGAAGGAGTCGCTCCCCATGCCCTGGCCCACCTCTAACCCCATTTGTTTGAGGGGGCCACCTCAACGTCATGCTTCTGTGTGGTGTCTCGCTTTGTGCCATTTTGTAGAGCATTTTTGGCCCGTGTGCCTCCATGTGGCATCACATGCCTTCGTGTGATGAGTTGTTACTTTGTACACAACCTTGCACATTGGCCTTACAACTTGTCCTCGATCGTCGTGCTGCATATGCATGTCGTTTGTGTCAGTGCCTAATCGATGTGTCCCTCCTCTTCTGTCCCTTTATCTTCAAGTTTAGAGAAGTTCAATGGTTGTTTTTAAGGATAGCTGATTCTGTGAAAAAGGCAATTTCATATTGGGTGTGTAAGTGGTGTGACTAGTTTAAGTTTGCATGAATATCCAGCTAGGGGGCCTAGGAACTCTTTTCCCTAGTACCCGGGACAAAACCTAACCAAATTCCTAATTGGATCCCATCACTACAGTGGTTGGGCGGTTGGTTAACCCATGGGACTAGATGGTGGGACTGATGGATCCCTAAATTGAGACTCAATTCTGTTATGGTACAATAGATGAAGTAAATCTCGGACAAAAATTGTTCTATGGAAAAGAATCAACGGCTGTGCCTCTCAATGGTGAAAAAAGCATTGGTCTCTATGATCCAAGTGTAATCTTTTCCCTCATCTGACTATAGGACTTATGGGTTCGTTCAGATCAGTTCAGTTAGTTAAGGCTTTTGACTACATTAGAGAAAAGTTAACCTAGAGGAATCGCCCATGCTTTTCGAGCAAGGGAAGTTTTTCCAGGTTGGTTTTGGAAGAACCGATGGATTAGTCTCTTGTCCGGATATCCGTGGGCGAGGCCCCAAGTGTGGGACCCTGCCCCCACGCAAGAAGTGCTACTTCTGCTAGCACCCCTGAATTTGTTGCACGGTGGGAACAGGGATCTCACATCTTAGGCACCTAGAAGTCCCATAAACCCCCATTTTTTCATTCAAAAATACTCAAAGGATGGGATATTTCATCTCTCATCTCTCCTCTTCCAAACTAGATCAAAAAGTGGGCATAACTAGTCTAAATCTTGTCCAAATTGGATCAAACTAAAGCTCAAAGCCTCTAGATCCCAATTGGGCTTGGTTGGTGGCTTCCCTCACCTATAAATACAACCCCATTCCTTTGTATTTTCATTCTAGTGTATTCTCATTTTGGTGTTAAGTTCATTTTAGTGTATTTCCTTCATCCCTCTTCCTTGCCTCTCCATTTTGAAGCTTTGGTGCTTCACTAAACCCTTCTATCTTGCCCTAATCCTCTCCATAGTGGCCATGGCTCTTTATCTTGAAGCCTAATCCTCTCCATAGTGGCCATGGCTCTCTTATCTTGAAGCCTAATCCTCTCCATGGTGGTCTAGCCTCTTCTCTTGAAGGTGAACCCTCTCTTGAAGGCAAACTTCTTCTCTTGAAGACCTCTTCTTCTCTTGAAGACCTCTTCTTCTCTTGAAGACTACCCTCTTCTCTTGGTGGACAAGCCTCTTCTCTTGAAGGTGAACCCTCTCCATGGTGGTCTAGCCTCTTCTCTTGAAGGTGAACCCTCTCTTGAAGGCAAGCTTCTTCTCTTGAAGACCTCTTCTTCTCTTGAAGACCTCTTCTTCTCTTGAAGACTACCCTCTTCTCTTGGTGGACAAGCCTCTTCCTTGAGGGCTACACATCTCCTTACAAGCTCAAGAACCAAGCCCACACCAAGGGTAAGCCTAAACAATGATGCTTATATTATCTTCTTCTCCTCTACATGCTTTGAAAGCATGAAGATGCTTGATTCTCTTCTTGAAGTCTTGTTTTATGGATTAAGTAGATGTTTAATCTCTTTCTTAAGTGTTGGGAGTTCTTCTTTTCTCTTCAATATGTTTTGAAAGCTCTCTAATCCATGGTTCTTCTCTTAAACCATGTGGAGTTGGCTTACATGCTAATCTTTCATGCCTATGGTCATGATTTATGATTAATACTCATGTTTAGAATGAAGATAATCTTCTTTTCGGTTATGCATCCATGAAGGATGAATCTCCTTCTTCTCTTCTCTTTCACATGCTTGGAAGCATGCTAATGTCATGGTTATCTCTTATATCATCCTTTCTAAATAAAGAAGATGATTATTTAGTGAAGATGTTAACCCTCTTGCTTAATACTTTATTTTAGGGTTTATATTTAGTAAGAAACTCGTGGAGGCTCACTTACTTACATACTTTGATATGACTATTTGATTCAATAACAAAATGCTATCTATTCTATCTATTAACTGAAGGTTCCAAGTGGTTGAAAAAGTAAACACGTGGTAAGAGGAAGAGCCATAATTTTGAAATTTCTAGAGGAGAAACTAACACTCTTGGGTTCACACCTGGGAAAGGTTTACTCTAGAATGTCAGCTTGCATGCAAAAAAATATGATTTTGGGAAAAAAAAGATTTCAGTGTCCTATTTTTGCGTTACGTAAAGGTTCACTGTATGCAAAAAAATATGATTTTGATGTCTTATATGTTTCCTAGTTGGGCAAGCATGATAGAGAGAGAGAGAGAGAGAGAGAGAGAGAGAGAGAGAGAGAGAGAGAGAGAGAGATTGTGTTTAATCTAATGGTCTTCTAACAACAGCCCACTTTCTATGCCATTACATTCAAATGGCAAGGTGAGTGCAGTTTTGCGGCTGCAATTGAGGGCAATTGCAAACTCAAGCAAGAGGGATGTCATGAGAATATATTTTAAGTCCTCTTTAAGAAAATAATTTTCCCCTCTTGAGTAATTTGGGGATGCCTAGGTTACTCTTGCTTCATGCCGGCTAGGTTAATATCGTGGGTGACACCACTATAAATATTAATACGTGCGGTATATGACGTATGCTTGGGGCCGTCTATGATTATTTCAGTTAGGTTTGTATGGCCGGGTGATTCCTGGGGTACTTACGCCATGAGTTGGTGATGGTTTGTGCCTGTTTAATATTTGTGGGATTAATTTAATTATTAATTGGGCTTATATTTTCAGGTGATGAAGATTACGAGGATTGATGAATAATGTTGAGGAGAATGTTTCTTATGCGCATCATATTTATTTTTACAAGTGTAGCTTGTAACCTTAGTAGTTGATTTTTCCATTTTGATACATTGGGAAAAATACATTTATAATGTTAAATTTATTAAAGCCTAAAGGCTTTACCCTAGCCCTAATTTTTGGGACACTCTATTTTTGTTGTGGAAGAGTGTCGTGCTCTCTAAAAGCACACTTTGTATATTTTTGGGGGCTATGGCCTATTTTTGGTTGAAAGCTAATAAAAAAATACTCTTGTGTGGGGGAAGGCCACGCACAAGGGGGGGGGAAGATTGCACCCAACATGTTTGTCTTGGAGCTAAGTATTATGTTTGCTATGCTTTTGTTCAATTTATTTGATTTTGTTGAAACCTGCAAAGCATGTGTTTTCATGGTTGAATTTATGTGTTGAATTTCTCAAGTGTTCCACAAGCTATCCATTTAAATGGTGAGCTTCCGGTATGGTGGATGAGGGACCAAGGAAGCGGCCTATGAGTGAAGCGCTAGGTGATCCTAGAGGGTGCTGACCATACGGTGCTCGGGCTCTGGGTCACCGAAGATACCCACAAGTACGTCGGCGGGGGAGGAAGATATTGAATAAGGAGTAAGAGTTGTTTTCTGAATTCGGACATGGATCTGGTTGATTGACCTTGCTGGTCCTCAACAGATGAGTCCATGGCTCTTTTATATATGGATCCATTGGTTGATCTTGCTGATCTTCAACGGAGATTCCATTTTGATATGTGAATATATTACCGGTTACTATGAGCTAGGAACTATCAAAAAGGCCCCTGAGTGGACAGGTGGTGAGCGTTCTGGTTGCCAATGATGCCATAGGTACACGGATAAAGGAATGATTGCAAATAAGGATTTAACCAGAGATTTTGAGGATTATGATCAATGACACCATGGTTTCAATAGATACTACCAGCCCAATTTGCATCGGGGTATCCAAACATCTACAACTCTGTACTAGCCTCATAAAAGAGACCATATTCTACTTTAGACTTCACATATCCCAATGTGCGCCTCACACCATCCAAATGGGGCTTCCGAGGAACCTACATAAACTAACTCTGCAATCCAACTCTATAGTTCAAATCTAGCTTGGTGATCATCATGTAGAGCAAGCTACCCACTATCTTCCTATACATAGTGGGGTTCTCCAAAATCTTGAAAAGAACGAAGGATCTCATGATAAGCTCGAAAAAATTTCTCGGGCATCCATTTTGCATTTTCTTGATGAGGATGGTTTTTGAATGTCAAAAGATATTTGATGTATTGGTTCCGAGTTCTTGTTGTTGTCGTCTCTTGATCAATAATAGCATCAAGAACTAAGACTTCTTCCTCTCGTTCAACAAGAGGTGGTTCCTCATAAATTGGGTGAGAAGGAAGTGTTCCTTGAAAGCCCGTTGATTCTTTTCCATAGAACAATTTTTGTCCGGGATTTACTTCATCTATCGTACCATAACAGAATTGAATCTCAATTTAGGGATCCATCATTCCAGCCTAACCCCATCCAGTCCCATGGGTTAGCCAACCGCCCAACCACTGTAGTGATGGGATCCAATTAGGAATTTGGTTAGGTTTTGTCCCGGGTACCAGGGAAAAGAGCTCCCAGGCCTCTTTTGAAATAAAAATAAATTCCTTTATGCATCTTTCTATGCATAAAATCAAAATTAATGAGAATGACACTTTTGAAATATAAATAAATTCCTTTATGCATAAAATCAAAATTATTGAGAATAACTCTTTTGAATTGGAAATAAATTGCTTTATGCATCTTTCTATGCATAAAATCAAAATAAATGAGAATAACTCTTTTGAAATAAAAATAAATTCCTTTATGCATGTTTCTATGCATAAAATCAAAATTAATGAGAATAACACTTTTGAAATAAAAATAAATTCCTTTATGCATCTTTCTATGCATAAAATCAAAATTAATGAGAATAACTCTTTCGAAATAAAAATAAATTCCTTTATGCATCTTTCTATGCATTAAATCAAAATTAATGAGAATAACACTTTTGGAATAAAAATAAATTCTTTATGCATCTTTCTATGCATGAAATCAATATTAATGAGAATAACTCTTTTGAAATAAAAATAAATTCCTTTATGCATCTTTCTTTGCATAAAATCAAAATTAATGAGAATAACACTTTTGGAATAAAAATAAATTCTTTATGCATCTTTCTATGCATAAAATCAATTTTGATGAAAGTAATACTTTTATAATAAAAAAATTCTTTTATGCATCACTTTATGCATAAAAATCAATATTGGTGAAAGTAACACTTTTATAATAATAAAAATTCTTTTATGCATCACTTTATGCATAAAAATCAATATTGGTGAAAGTAACAGTTTTATAATAAAAATATGTCCAATATGCATCTTAAGATAAAACTTATTTCTACAAAATTTAAGAAAAATTTTACCATAACCTCCTTTGTATGGCTGACCATTTCTCAATTTTTACATTCTAAATCTACTTAGAATTTACCCCAAGATAAATTTAGCACTCTAATGTAATCAATTCTCATTTTTTTAAGAGAAAACAATACGAAAAGTTTACCTCTAGTTATTTGATTACACATATTGGATAAAGAAGGGTTGAATATAATGAAGAGAAGGGGGAAGCCTTTCCATCAAGGCATAACATCCAATTTCAATTTAAAAGAAGCAAGAAGTCATAAAACCATAGAATAGAATTAGAAAAAAGTAAAATTTCTAACTTACATGGAGTTTTGTGAGCTATCCTTTGGCTTGAGGGATTGAGGGTTCTACTCTTGCTTGGATCAAGAGTCCCACCAATTCTTTGTAGAGGAAATAGTCAAAAACAAGTGAATTATTAACGAATTCAATGTTTTTGGCTCTGGGGTGGAGTAGAGTAACAGTGCATAAAACACTATTAAGATTTTACAAAGGAGGAGGCTTCTATTTATAGAAAAAAGTTAGCCTCTAACCAAGCAAACTGATTCTAGAATTTCCAGATCAGTTTGGTCACTTTTTGACCATTTTTAGGTCACTTTAGCTTACTTTTTGGTTCTAGCTGAAACAGGAGGAAGGAGAGATGAAAATATCTCATTATTTGTGAGTTTAAAACTCATCCACACATGTGAATTAGGCGCCTCTTTTTGAGGGGAATTTTCCCACACTGAGGTGTCAAAAATGCATCATTTCCTCTAAATATCTCTTCTTTTTTAACTAATAACCTTGTTCTTAGTCAACTCTTCATCTTATGTGAGTATTTACTCATTTTTTGGGAGACTTTATTTATTTCTTTAATTTATCTCCTTCCTACATTTGGATTAATCTAATTGTCGCCTCAGAACCTTAATCTAAAATTTTCAGAAAATCTAGACTCTTAGGCTAAGGCCTTTTGAACAGATTATAATTTATTTCTAATGTACCTTCTGAAATCCTTTTTGAACTTCTGTTTCAGGGGAATTTATTTTAATAAGAAGAGATATTTTTCCATCCAAAAATATCTAAAAATTGAATAACCTCTCTCTAGAATATTTTCTCTCTCTAAGTCAAAATAGGTAGAAACAAGATCTGTTAATATTCTGACAAGGGGAATGATTACAGGGGGAGAGATTGCACATCTTGAGGAGCTAGGCGAGGAATCTTACATCCTACCCCTTTTAAAAAACGCGAGATGTCCTCATCTCGCAGGTGGAGTATGATCTCTTTCATCTTCATCTTCTTCTTCAATCACTTCCAGCGTTACTACCTTGGAAGTGGACGGCCGATTTGGGAACAACTCTCTTTGACTTCCCCTATTCTGAGGCAAAGGTCTTGCATTACTTTGGTTTGAAACTGTGGGCTAGATAGAGAGTCTACCTGTTTTTGTGGCGGATAGAAACCTGATTACTCGGGAAGGAAGGAGCTGGAGTCTGGAATCTTGATCCCTGATTTCCCTACCCTGAAAACCTTGATCCAAAAGGAGTTGGACAATCCATACTGCGATGTCCAAAAGGAGTTGGACAATCCATACTGCGATGTCCAAATCCTTGATAGTTGTAGCATCTCACTCCTTTATTCAAGGGTGGAACTTCTATAGTTGGATTCCAGGGGATTGAGTTTCGGGAAAAGGACATTTCTTCCATTCTGGAGCTTCCCATATCCTGGGCTTGACCCTCATATCTCTTAGCCGGTGGAAGGTTGGAATCACCTTCTGGAACTAAAAATTGAAAGGTGATGGTGTTGGCTTTGACATCAAAGGCCTCGGAGAAATCCTTCACCATCCACACTGCTTCGGCCATGGAAACTGGCTTGGCGTTCTTCACCAACATATTCAAAGGTTTTTTCAGTCCCCGAATGAACCTAGCCATCAACTGTTCTTCATTCAGTGGTGGTGGTGAGTATTTCAGGAGGAGAGAAAATGCTTGGTGATATACTTTAATAGTTCTGCTCCCCTGGTTTAACTCTAAGTTCTCGTTCATCTTTGTTTCCAAAAAGCCGGGAGGATAGAATCTCGTCCTTAGGTAAATTTTGAGATCATTCCATGTCTGGGTATTCCGATCCAGACGGTTTGTCTCGCAGTGGTTTCTCCATGCCACTCTGGGTATTTCTACTAACTTCAACCTTGCAAGAGCCATTTTGCTCTTCTCATTGTACCCGGTGACATCAAAGTACTCGTCCATTGCTTCGATCCACTTCTCCACAGCCTCTCCCAAGTTTTTCCCTTCACCCTTGAAAGGTCCAGGCTGCGAACTATGAAGAGTTTTATGAACATCCAAGTCGAGCTCTTTCTCATCGAGTTGAAGGTTATACTTTCTACCACGATGACCTGGATCCAAGTTCCTATCAATACGAAACATCTTGTTAAGTCCCTTTATTTATGATTCAATTCTGATTTTTGATTCATCTGATTTTGGGGTTCTTTAGATAGGTCGGCTCTCCACAGAATCGTGGGATAAAGATACTCCCATTATCAGATAACAATTCATTCAGAACATATCATTCATATCTTTAACACAATAATGGTCTATTAGACCAAAATTTCCATCTGAACAATACTCCATGGGGGATTTCAATTTTATAGATTTTTAATTTGCCATCCCTTAACTTGATCCACTGGGTAGAGTTAACAGTAGCAATCTGTCAGCACAATCATTAATCTCATAGTGATTTGATGAAGTCATTATCATCATTCTAGTTACGAACATCAACACAGGGACTCGTCCCATTCATCCTCATTATGGTTTTGCTCAGTTTATTGCTTGTCAACCAATAATTCAAGAGTCATCATTTTTTAATCAGAATCCAATTCCACTCATCAGTTCTCAACCAAAATTTTAAAATCATGTCAATCACATTCGAATTCATCATCTGGATATAGCATTTTAGCTTATAATTTCAAGATCTTAGATTTACTCGTATATATACTGCCCCAGTAAAGAGCTGCAGTTATACCCTCGGTATATACGGGTAGTCATGGTCCTTGGAACTATAAGGTAAATACGATCATGTCTAGGCCTCAAGCAAGTCAGAGATTCCATACAATTGCAGTACTTCCATCTGAAGACCCAATTATCAAATTAGGAATTTCATTCTGAATATCAATTTGTATGAGTTTCATCATACAAATTCTAACCTTTTATTGCTACTTCCTAAATTTGTGACATTCTTGGCTTCTCGGTTGATCCACTTTAGCCAAATCGTTTTGATACCAACTGTGAGATCCCTGTCCCCACTGCGCAACGAATTCAGGGGTGCTAGCAGCGGAAGTAGCACTTCTTGCGCGGGGCAGGGTCCCACACTATTTGAGGGAGGCCAGAAAAACTTCCCTTGCCCGGAAAGCACGGGCGATTCCTCCAGGAAAACTTTTTTCTAACGTACTCAAAAGCCTTAACTAACTGAACTCATCTAAACGAGCCCATAAGTCCCATAGTCAGATCAGGGAAAAGATTACACTTGGATCATAGATACCAACGCTTTTTTTCTCATTGAGAAGCACAGCCATTGATTCTTTTCCATAGAACAATTTTTATCCGAGATTTACTTCATCTATCGTACCATAACAGAATTGAGTCTCAATTTAGGGATCCATCAGTCCAGCCTATAGTCCCATGGGTTAGCCAACCGCCCAACCACTGTAGTGATGGGATCCAATTAGGAATTTGGTTAGGTTTTGTCTTGCGTACTAGGGAAAAGAGTTCCCAGGCCCCCTAGCTGGATATTCATGCAAACTTAAACTAGTCATACCACTTACACACCCAATATGAAATTGCCTTTTTCACAGAATTAGCTATCTTTAAAAATAATTATTTAATGAAACCATCATGTCACTGATCATAATCCTCAAACTCTCTGGTTAAATCCTTATTTCCAATCATTCCTTCATCGGTGTACCTATGGCATCATTGGCAACCAGAACTCTCACCACCTGTCCACTCAGGGGCCTTTTCGATAGTTCCTAGCTCATAGTAGTAACCGGCAATATATTCACATATCAAAATGAAATGTCCATTGAAGATTAGCAAGATCAACCAACTGATCTATATAAAAGAGCCATGGACTCATCCGTTGAGGACCAGCAAGGTCAATCAACCATATCCATGCCCAAATTCAGAAAACAACTCTTACTCCTTATTCAATATCTTCCCCGACGTACGTGTGGATATCTTCGGCGACCCGGAGCCCGAGCACCGTATGGTCAGCACACCCACTAGGATCCTTGGCAGGTCACCCTTCACTCATAGGCCGCTTCCTTGGTCCCTCATCCACCGTACCGGAAGCTCACCATATAAATCGAACCGAGGCTGGTCAAGACCTCGACTGACCTTGCTACACGAGACGTCCTCCGTTGACTCTCCGTCAGCTGTTTGCAACTTTATCAGCTAGGTCTCTCCATGACCTCATTCACAAAACGGTCAAAATGCTTCCCCAGCATTCTTGACATAAAACAGTCATTTAAAAATAGGTCATAAATACAATTTCCACATTAATCAACATTACTTAATCCACATTCATTTCATATAAATTCCCATTCTCATCCAATCACATCATTTTTCATCTCATCACTTCTTCCCTCAATTATCCTCATCAGATCTCATCCACTCGCATTTACCCATATCCACAGTCACATCACATTCATCACATCACATCTCATTCAGACCACATCACATTCACTCACATCACATCTCATTCAAACCACATCACATTCACTTACATCACATCTTATTCAGACCACATCACATTCATTCACAACACACCTCATTCAGACCACATCACATTCATTCACATCTATCCCGATTCACATGACATCACATCCATTCACATCCCATACCATTCATTCACATCCCTTATCATTCATATCTATCTAATTTACATCACATCTCATCGCCTCTATTCTCGTTCATATTCATCACATTCACATCCATATATATTCTTCCACATACATCCACATCCATACTTATCAAATACACATCCACATCTATCCTTTCACCTACATCTACATCCATCTTTTCACATACATACATCCACATCCATTCTTTCACATACATCCACATCCATTCTTTTCACATACATACATCCACTTCCATTCTTCACATACATCCACATCTATCCTGTCACATACATCCACATCCATCCTATATCCTTCATTTACATCCTGATTCATATGACATCTCATCACTTCTATTCACATCACATCTATCCATCCATTCATTCACATTTATCTAATTCACATCACATCTATGCATCCATTCATTCTTTTATAAAAATCAACTTCAGTGGGACTAACACTTTTATAAAATCCTTTTATACATCTATCTATGCATAAATTCAATTTTAAGGAAAATAACACTTTCGAAATAAAAATAAATCCTTTATGCATCTTTCTATGCATAAAATAAAATTTAATGAGAATGAATCTTTTGAAATAAAAATAAATTCCTTCATGCATCTTTCTATGCATAAAATCAAAATTAATGAGAATGACTCTTTTGAAATAAAAATAAATTCCTTCATGCATCTTTCTATGCATAAAATCAAAATTAATGAGAATGACTCTTTTGAAATAAAAATAAATTCCTTCATGCATCTTTCTATGCATAAAATCAAAATTAATGAGAATGACTCTTTTGAAATAAAAATAAATTCCTTCATGCATCTTTCTATGCATAAAATCAAAATTAATGAGAATGACACTTTTGAAATAAAAATAAATTTCTTTATGCATCTTTCTATGCATAAAATCAAAATTAATGAGAATAACACTTTTGAAATAAAAATAAATTTCTTTATGCATCTTTCTATGCATAAAATCTTTCGAAATAAAAATAAACAAAATTAATGAGAATAAATCTTTTGAAATAAAAATAAATTCCTTTATGCATCTTTCTATGCATAAAATTAAAATTAATGAGAATAACACTTTTGGAATAAAAATAAATTCTTTATGTATCTTTCTATGCATAAAATCAATATTAATGAGAATAACAACTCTTTTGAAATAAAAATAAATTTCTTTATGCATCTTTCTATGCATAAAATCAAAATTAATGAGAATAACACTTTTGAAATAAAAGTAAATTCTTTATGCATCTTTCTATGCATAAAATCAATTTTGATAAAAGTAATACTTTTATAATAAAAATTTCTTTTATGCATCACTTTATGCATAAAAATCAATATTGGTGAAACTAACACTTTTATAATAATAAAAATTCTTTTATGCATCACTTTATGCATAAAAATCAATATTGGTGAAAGTCACACTTTTATAATAAAAATATGTCCAATATGCATCTTAAGATAAAACTTATTTTCATAAAATTTAAGAAAATTTTACCATAACCTCCTTTGTATGGCTGACCATTTCTCAATTTTTACATTCTAAATCTACTTAGAATTTACCCCAAGATGAATTTAGCACTCTAATTTAATCAATTTCCATCTTTTTAAGAGAAAACAATACGGAAAGTTTACCTCTAGTTATTTGATTACACATCTTGGATAAAGAAGGGCTGAATTCAATGAAGAGAAGGGGGAAGCCTTTCCATCAAGGCATAACATCCAATTTCAATTTAAAAGAAGCAAGAAGTCATAAAACCATAGAATAGAATTAGAAAAAAGTAGAATTTCTAACTTACATGGAGTTTTGTGAGCTATCCTTTGGCTTGAGGGATTGAGTGTTCTACTCTTGCTTGGATCAAGAGTGGCCGCCAATTCTTTGTAGAGCAAATAGTCAAAAATAAGTGAATTATTAACGAATTGAATGTTTTTGGCTCTGGGGTGGAGTAGAGTAACAGTGCATAAAACACTATTAAGCTTTTACAAAGGGGAGGCTTCTATTTATAGGAAAAAGTGAGCCTCTAACAAGTAAACTGATGCTAGAGTTTTCCAGATCAGTTTGGTCACTTTTTGACCATTTTTAGGTCAGTTTAGCTTACTTTTTGGTTCTAGTTGAAACAGGAGAGAGGAGAGATAAAAATATCTCATTATTTATGAGTTTAAAACGCATCCACACATGTGAGTTAGGCGCCTCCTTCATGAGGGGAATTCCCCCACACTGAGGTGTCAAAAATGCATCATTTCCTCTAAATATCTCTTCTTTTTTAACTAAAAACCTTGTCCTTAGTCAACTCTTCATCTTATGTGAGTATTTACTTTGCTTTGTACCAACTAGCAAGTTCATCAAACACCACATCTCGTGAGATAACCACTTGCCTAGTTTGTGGATTGTAACATTTATATGCCTTGCGATCCTGTGCATATCCAACAAACACACACTTTTCTACCTTAGGATCTAACTTGACGAATCATAACTTGTAATGCCAATTCCTTCAACCTTCTTTTTCCCTTTATCCATAGCACTACTCCCAGTGCTTACTCTCTCATGTCTCAAGCGTCTTGACCATGGACGTATAGTGCTACTCTCAGACTCTGCTAGCCCAGACATAGAAATAGAACTTACTTGTGGCAAGTTTACATGCACATCAGCATCAACGGAATCAATGACACCCTCATCCTTTGCTTTGTACCAACTAGCAAGTTCATCAAACACCACATCTCGTGAGATAACCACTTGCCTAGTTTGTGGATTGTAACATTTATATGCCTTGCAATCCTGTGCATATCCAACAAATACACACTTTTTTGCCTTAGGATCTAACTTCCTCCTTCTCTCGTCACGCACATGTACATAAGCTATGCAACCAGACACTTTGAGGTGTCCAATGTCTGGCCTAAAACCTGTAAGCCGCATCTTTGGCATACTTCCATGTATGGCTGCTGTGGGTGTCTTATTAAGTACATACACTGCTGTGGCACACGATTCTGCCCAATAATAGTCTGGCATGCACTTTTCATTGAGCATCGCCCTGGCCACATCACAAATGACTCTATTCTTTCTCTCAGCGCAACACCGTTTTGCTGAGGTGTGTACCTACAAGTTAACTGCCTTCTTATGCCATGCTTTTCAAGAAATTCTCAAAAGCATGTGAGGTGTATTCACCACCTCCATCTATCCTCAAACATTTTATCCAAGAGACATATTGCTTCTCTGCAGCAAAAGCTTTGAAGTCCATAAACTTTCCCAACACTTCACTTTTCTCTCTGAGAAAGTAAATCCAAGTCATTCTGCTGAAATCATCAATGAATGTCACATAATACAAGCTGCCTTTAATGGATGGGTTTTGTGCAAGACCCCATACATCGCTATGAACTATCTCAAGTGCTATGAACTATCTCAAGTGGCCTGTTACTCATGTTGTCTTTTTTAGGAAACGACAACCTCGCCTGCTTTCCAAACTGGCAGGCATCACAAACATGCATATTCCCATCATACTTGAATCTAGGCAGCCTGCTAACAATGCCTCTTGCCTGCATGTTCTTTAACCTTTGTATGTTCACATGTCCAATCCTTTTATGCCACATGTCAATGTCCTGTACCACATTTTGGCTTTTAGAGAACATGGCTAATTTCAACTTAGGAATCCCAGCATCCAACTTAAATAACCTACCTTCTTTCTTGCCTTTGGCAATGACTCTACATCCATTTTTGAAATCCTCAATGCAACCATGCTCATTGTTGAAACAAACTTGTAAACCCTGTTCCACCATTTGACCAACTGAGGCCAAACTTTTTGTAATAGAAGGCACATACAAGACATCTGCCACCATAGACTTTGTTTCACCATTGTGCATAACTAATGGTACACTTTCAACATGTGTGATAGCATGTTGGGTATTATCTCCTGTCTCCACATAGCCTTTCACATCCATAGGCTTCATATGCTCAAACCATTCGCCATGACAAGTCATATGGTTTGATGCTCCAGAGTCCATATGGCAAGTGTCATCACTTTCACCATTTGTCATCATAGATCCCACAACACGTTTCATGGCAAACAAGTGATTTATGCTGCCATCATTACTGCTTGATGCATAATTTCCACCACTTGCATAATTTCCACCATGTTGTGCATAATGTCCACCATGTTGTGCTCTACCCCCTCTCAAATCATTTTGTTTGCGGAAACAATCACATGCCATATGACCAAATTTCCCATAGTAATGGCATTCCACATTTTGCATAGATGTTTGTTGGCCTTGCCAACGTCCTCTACCACCATGAGGATTACCTCTGCCTCTCTGAGGGGTATATCCACGACCACCTCTAGCACCATATGTAGGCTGAAAATTCTGTTGTGGTGACCTATCCTGTCATCCACGACCATTACCACGGCCACGTGATGCAAATCTCCCCCTGCCTCTAAATTCGCTTTGTGAATAGAAAGCCTGATTTCTGCCATTATCATCATGGCTAGTAGATGCATCATGAAAAGAGTCCTTGAGTTTGATTTCCTCAACAAGCAAGAGTGAAACCAACTCATCAAAATCTCGTAAACCTGTACTCCGAACCGAGATGGATGTATCAAAAGACTTATACTTCTTGCCAAGACCATGCAAGGTAATGTCTACCAAATCATTATCAGGCATTGGGGCATTGATTGTTGCCAATGCATCTGCATACTTCTTTATCTCTTGTACATAATCATGGATATCATGGATGCTCCTTCCTTTCGGTTTCACATTATGAATCTGTTGTCTCAACTGCTGAGACTTGCGAGCACGTGTCTGTATCAAATAGCTTTACCAATGTATCCCATGCATCCTTGGGATTCTCAGCATCATGTATATGTATGAGTATAGCATCCGAGATACATATAGACAGGTAATGCAAAACTTTGTATGCTCTTTCTGACCATTGCTTATTATGAGCTACAACCTGTTGCTGTGTAGGTTATCGGGGTAGTTTCAGCTCTGGCTCCGCACCTAACAAGGTTCCAAAAACCTTTTCCCTTCAGAAAGCTTTTGATCCTGTACTTTCATGCCTGGAAGTTCTTCCTATCCAACTTTTCACCCACAATTTGTACTGGGTTGTCTGACATATTTTCTCAACAAATGCACCTTTTGCACACGTCCAAATCTATAAACGAGCCTTCCTCAGCTCAACCACACTCTAATAAGTGTTCCAGATACTCCAAAGTACTCAACAAACTTCACTTTTGATGTAGAGAATCAAACTGATTGCATCCAAAATGAACTGGCATATGCAGTCCAAGAAGGTACCCTGTTTTGGCACGCTTTCCAAGGCTTCAAACTGCAATGTAGTGGTTCAATCAAGTGTGAATAACTTGCATTGACACTTAAACAACCTCAATGTTGAATATCAACACCAACCAAGGTGCATACATACCAAATTTGTCAGATCTCCTTCTCTGTCTTGAGAAAAACCAGTAAAACCAGTATTAATCCCGCTCTAATTTCTTTACTCCTTGTCCAAATTAAGAGCCTAGGCATTCATTATCTTAGCAAATGATGTGTACTAACTCCGTGTAATCACTCTTTGTTGTCTCACTAATCACTGTTAATAGCTCTGCTAATCCTTCATTAATTAGCTCAAATCTTTATGTTGCTCAAGGTTGAACTTGCATAGACCTTCTTCACTTCAATATATACCCGATTGCTAAGCTTCCCATGCATTAATAGCATCCATTTGGCATTAAAAGGCCTCAACTTGTGAATTATTTTCAAAAAAATGTACTCCTAGCCTGCAGAGATCAGCGCTGCCTGCTTCTTGTAGAGGTTTTTGGAGAGTTATGGTACACACTAATGATTGCTCATAAGCCTTAGCAAAGACCTAAGGTAGGTTTCCAACCAATCAATGCATTGATTTGATGCAAAAACCTTAACAAATCGCTTCAATTTTGAGCATATACTCACTGTTTTGGAGGAGGTTTCAAAACCAGAATTTTTCTCTTATTTTAATGCATCAATCTTGTTCCAGATTTACTCTAGGGTTTGCACATGAGTTGCCAATACATTAATCCTTGTCACATACATGTTCCTTTTCCAGATTGCATCCATTTGCACAATATATCACTGCTTTCAAGCTCCAATGGAAAGCTTGCAAAAAACCAAAATTTTCTTTTGCTTTGGGCAACCCTGATTTGCCTTGTTTGTGCTTGAATCACCTGCAATCTGCTCAAGGGTGTTTAGTAGTCCTTACCCGGTAGGCCAAGCTCTCAGATTTGATAGAAATCGCAGCATCAATGGCAAGCTTCACAGCTTTTCTTCACTCCCTCTTCTCCTTCTTCTCTCACTCACTCATAAACCCTAATAGAGAGCACCAGGCTCTGATACCATGATGAAAAAACAGGTAGAGGGAGAGGAGACACACACACAGGAGCAAACCCTAATGTATATTGCAAACCCTAACCATAGAGGGAAGCCATCTCCCTTCCTACACAATGCATAAAGCCTTAATCCGTAATACACAGCACACACTATGTTTTGTGTCCACACACAGCTAACCCTAGCTAATGTCCACACACTATGACCAGTTGGACGCGGTCATTTATGTCTCACACACGTTCCTACCTAACATGCCAGCACATAGCGCAATGATGGAAACATTGTGGTTTTATTCCAATTTTGTCTTGAAGATAGTTGAATCTGAGAAAAGGCAATTTCATATTGGGTGCATAGGCGGTGTGTCTATTTGATATTTTTGCATGAGTGTCGGGCTAGGGGACCTAGGAACTCTTTTCCCTGGTACAGGACAAAACACAACCAATTTCTTTTATAAAGAGGGATCCCATCAATACAATGGTTGGGCGGTTGGTTAACCCATGGGCCGGTTGGGGTTAGGCTGGATCGGTGGATTCCCATAATAAAGTTCAGTTATGTTCAAGTTACGATAGTTGAAGTAAGTCACAAGGTAATTCTTGTTCTATGGGAAAGAATCAACGACTGTGCCTCACTTCAGGGGGAAAAAGTGATAATCTCTATTAACTAAATGCAAGTCCCTCCTTGATTCGTCCATGTGACCCGCGGGTTCAATCAAAATACAAAGGATGTTTAAGACTCATGACCCCGTTAGATAAATTTTCGTTAGAAGATTTTCTTGGAGAAATCACCTGTGCTTTATGGGCGAGGAAAGTGTTTTCGGGTTTGGTTTTTGAAGAACCACCAGACTAGTTCCCTTGCTCGGACATTCGTGGGCGAGGCCCCGAGTAGGAAGCTCTACCCTGCACAAGAGGTTGCTACTTCCACTGCTAGCACTCTAGAGTTCAATGTGCAGAGAGGGCAGGGGTCTCACAGGCAGCCTCTCTTTAACTTCCCTTCACTCACATTGCCACCGTGTTCTTTTGAATTTTGTGTGTCTTCATTATTGTCATCATCATGAAATCGTATGGATATCTTTTGGTCATTTAGAATATCATAACCACATTAAAATTTTCTCATCACCTACTTTTCATCTTTTGTTTGCACTCTTCACCATTGTCTATTTCGTTGTATTCACTTTCTTGGCTCTCCCTCCTTTCTTCGCTTTCACTACTTTCATCGCCCACATAATTCATTAGCACAAAAATCATGGTTGAGTTTAAGAAACTCAGTGCAATTCTCAATGTCAATCTTAATCTCAATAGAGTTTGGCTGGAGAAGGTAGGCCTTTTGCAATTTGCTTCGTTGTGGAACCCACAAGACGTTTTGGAGCAAATGTTAGAAGTGCAAAAGAACAATGTCATCAAAATAGAACAGGGCAACAAAACAAATACTGCAGTGTATGTCTCTCACATATTCATGTTACCTTGGAAGGGGTAGTGGAAGTCCCTCTAGCCTCTTATGAAGATATGGAGCTCTATTTCAGCTCCAAGGGTGCAGTAAAGGAATACAAGCTAAACAATCACAAAGAGGCACTAAACAGATTACATTTTAGGTTCTTAATTAAAATTATCATTTTAACACACAATGCCACATACATGTGAAGAAGGTCCATGGACCTATATCTATATGTGTCCACTGCGTCCATAGGAAAACTAGTTGCTTGGGCATGAATTTTATATCAACAAAACTGAAGGCAGAACGCAAGAGTATTGGATCAAATTTGAAGACTGAGATTGGTCTATACATTCAATTCATGCATCAAGAAATTTTGGAGGGAACGCAGAGTCCTCATACAGCTACTTGTAGGTGCCTTTGGATTTATGCATAAAGACAAAAAGAATAAGCAGAATCAAGTGCACAAAGACATTGTTGTGTTGCTAGTCAAAAGGAGCTCAAGAGGAGCAACCAAGGAAAGAATCCGACAAAGGAACTGCCCTTCCAGATCTAGATGCAACACAAAGGATCTCTGCCCCAATTTGTTTTTTGGATACTGTGGAAGAAATCAATCTCTTAATGATGCAAGTTGCATGTAGGTACATATCGTAATGTGTAGAAAAGATGGTAGCCCCTCACCATGGAATGGAATCAATAAAGGAGGAGCTACATAAAGGAAAAGAAGACCCACAAAACCTCTCTATAGTTCAACAGAAGGTCCAAATTCTGGAGGCGGAGCAAGTACATTTTCGAAATATTTTTGAGCTCTAGGCCAAGGAGTTATCACAGGCAAAGCAAGATAAACTACATATGCAACAGCAAATCCAAGATCTGCAACAAAAATAGCTGAGCTACAAAGCCAACATCTCTTAAGCTAAAGTTGGCCTTTCTAGAAAAGTCAACCGTCTTGTATCAAAAAGTGGCATGGTCCTATGGCATGCTAATGTTAATGGGAATGAGTAATTGTGGTGTCATATACCATTAACAACCCTTCTGGCATGCTTCAAACGATGTAGTGTTATCATGCTTTTTGTTGCATCAATTTGATGTGTATTGTTGCAACTATTCCATTAGGACCTTCAAGTAATTCCTCTTTGCTGCATGATGCCCCATTTTCTACTCCGATTATGTTCTCGGTTATCATACACTTGGCACCTACTGCAACTTTATGTATTTCGTTGAAGTTGATATCGCCAATCCAGTGGTGATGCTGCAGAGGCAAGGTTTATTGAGGACATTAGTTTTCAAGCTGACAGTGATTATATCTTTTTTCAAGTACAAATTTGTGAGCATTATGTCATTGTATCAATGAATGTCTTCCTTGTGAGTGCAAATGATAGTGGTCTGGTTGTCGATACACTTTCCTATACCATCTTCTTGTACTATACACTCAAAAAGAGTTCTTTGAATCTCCAATTCTGCTGGTTGCCTGTGGTATATTGCTTGTAGGAATTCAAGCAAGGGGATTCCCTGGCATGGCACACAGAGAATGTCATGTTGTTCACTATTGGATGTGCAATGTGAGCCAATTGGATAATCTAGTATGCCGTGCATAGGTTAGTTGAATGCATGCATACTGGTGGGAGCTGTGCCAAATCCCTGAAGAGGAGAAGCAACTTGTCCTTGAAAGGGCTCAAAAGTGTACTATCTGTAATGTTAACAATCTGATAGACAACCATGTCAAATGTCATTTTAGATGATGATTACGTCGGCTTCTTTGATTGCTATGAACCTTTCATGTGTTTGGGGTATAGATAGCGGGTATTCCTAATATCTTGTTGGGATTTTGAATGGTAATAGACAGTTGTAGAAATATTGCTAAGATGTGTAGCTGCAGCTCTAGTAGATACTGTTAATATGACACTTTTGTTCTCTTTTATGAGTTGACATGTCAGATATTTTATGAGGAAACAGTTTCCACTGCTCAGTGTTCCTGTGATGATGTGTAACCCATTACATGCAGTCACTAGTTGCTTCTAGATTGTTGCTTGCTTTGATGTGAGTGCTACGTTTTGAACTTTGCAGAACTCATGGATTATGAGCAACATTTTGCTTCGATTGTGTTCCTCATTGTTTGTGGGCTCGGAATTTGCTGTTATAGAGGAGAGTTTTCATGATTCAACACTATTGGAGAGTTTTCACAATTCAACGCTACTTTTTGCTAAATCAAATTGAGCATGGGGCCCATTTGGTTGTAAAGTAACATGTTCCATTGCGTGTACTCCATTGTGTACATGTCAAGATCTTCCTATGATAATACAAGATGACGTAGTTGACATTCTACAAAGTATGACGATGATGTGTTTTTTGGCGACAATAGCTCTGATTCATTCCTAAAAGCCATTGTTCATAGCAGGATGTTGAAGAAGAAACCTTCTGTTTGGTGGCCACGATGATATTTTGTGAATCTAACAAGCCTTTTGTATTCTCTTATTACAACATTCTCGTTATGCATCATGCAACTGGTTTTTTGTTGATGTGGAGCTATCTATGTCAATTTTGTATGTTTTGTGGTAGTCGCTCCAAAAAGTGATGTTCTCCAAGTTGGCTGGTCGTGCACAGTACATATCAATATGATGCATGACAATGTTTTACCTGTGTGAAACCAACCTTTGTCATAGCTTTGGTGTGGTGACAAGTCTATGTATTACACATTGTTGCTCTTTGTGATTATTGGTATATGAAGACAATTCAAGGCTACTTCTATAGCTGATGTCGGTCTCAACATGATTGCACCCATTGACGAGCTTCAACTTCACTTTGTCGAGGCCTTGTACCCCAAGCCTTGTAGCATCCTTTGCTAAAATATTCAATGTTCCTAGTGGCTTAGTTTTCATCGCGTAGTTTAACAGATAGTGGGAGATAGAAGAGTTTATCACTCTTTGTATATTCATGTGTGTACCCCATAGCAATAACATTGTTGGGTGATATGGCACCATGTCATGGTGTTCATGGCTTGGGCCACAATAAAAACACTTCAAAGTTTGTGGGTGCAATGTAGGCTCTGTCTGTGAATTCGTTTCATATGGGAAACCATATTCTCATGAAGAATCATGACCTGTTATCCTACAAGATTCTCTAAATGTGGATTTTTTGGAGAGAACAAGTTGGCACAAATACATTAAGGTGTTGGATGCACCATTTGCTAGAACTATCTCATTTAAGAATCATGGCACATCGTTTTTATGCACCCAGAGAATGATATTTGCATGTAGAGAACCGTAATTATTTCCCTCTGAAATAGAAGAAAGATCGTCTTGGCGATAGATATGAATGGATGAGATGTGATGTAATAGATGTGATGTGATGTGAATCACGATAGATGTGAATGGGTGAGATGTGATGTGATGTGAATCGGGATAGATGTGAATGGATGTGATGTGATGTGAATCGGGATAGATGTGAATGGGTGAGATGTGATGTGAATGTGATGTGATGTGATGTGAATCGGGATAGATGTGAATGGATGAGATGTGATGTGAATGCATGTGATGTGATGTGAATCGGGATAAATGTGAATGGATGAGATGTGATGTGAATGGATGATGAGATGTGATGTGAGTCGGGATAGATGTGAATTAATGAGACGTGGTGAGAATGGATGTGATGAGATGTGATGTGAATCAGGATAAATGTGAATAGATGAGATGTGATGTGAATGGATGTAATGTGATGTGATGTGAATTGGGATAGATGTGAATGGATGAGATGTGATGTGATGTGATGTGGATCGGGGTAGATGTGAATGGATGAGATGAGATGTGAATGGATGTGATGTGATGTGATGTGGATATGGGTAGATGAGAATGGATGAGATGTGATGAGGATAGATGTGGATAGATGTGATGAGATATAATAGATGTGATTGGATGAGAATGGATGAAGGATGATGAGAATACATATGATTGGATGTGGATTGAGCAAAGTGACTTGATTTAGAAGAATGTGGAATAACGGGAAATGATGTGGAACGATGTGAAAAGATGAGAGTTCACTAGAAATTGTATTTATGACCTGTTTTTAAATGACTGTTTTATGTCAAGAATGCTTGGGAAGCATTTTGACTATCTTGTGAATGAGAGACCTGAGTGATAAAGTTGCAACAGCTGACGGAGAGTCAATGGAGGACGTCTCGCGTAGCAAGGTCGAGGCCAAGGCCTTGACCAACCTCGGTTCGATTTAAATGGTGAGCTTCCGGTACGGTGGATGAGGGACCAAGGAAGCAGCCTATGAGTGAAGCGCTAGGTGACCTGCGAAGGATCCTAGAGGGTGCTGACCATACGGCGCTCTGGGTCGCCGCCCCGGGTCGCCGCCGCGAAGATACCCAGGCGTGCGTCGAGGAAGAAAATGAAACAAGGTGTTAGAGTTGTTTTCTAAAATTGGGCATGGATTTGGTTGATTGACCTTGCTGGTCCTTAACGAATGAGTCCATGGCTCTTTTATATGGATCTGTTGGTTGATCTTGTTGATCTTCAACGGAGAGTCCATCTAGATTTTCTTATGTGATTATATTGCCGGGTACTATGAGCTAGGAACTATTGAAAAGGTCCCTGAATGGACAGGTGGTGAGCGTTCTGGTTGCCAATGATGCCGTAGGTCTCGGGGGGTCCACTATATGGAAGCCCCTTCTACGACGTGCGTTCAAGCGGTATTTAAAAATCCCCTTATCTGTGAATTTTGAGCTAATAAAACTACCCCTTTTTCTTTATAAACTTACGGTTTTTTTCCCAAAGTACAATTAAAATACCCCACTTGTAATTGTATTTCTGTAAATTTACCCAATATTTTGGATTTAAAAAACCCCACCTAATGATCGCACGTGGTAGACTTACATATTTTGAGGTGCACCCCCCGAGCCGTAGGTACACCGATGAAGGAATGATTGGAAATTAGAATTCAACCGGATATTTTGGAGGATTATGATCAGTGATACTATGGTTTCATTAAAAGATTGTTTTAAAGACAGTTGAATTTGTGAAAAAGGCAATTTCATATTGGGTGTGTAAGTGGTATGACTATTTTGAACTTTGCTTGAAGCGCCGGCTAGAGGGCCTAGGAACTCTTTTCCCCTAGTACTCGGGACAAAACATAACCAAATTCCTAAATGGATCCTATCACTACAGTGGTAACCCATGGGACTGGATGGGGTTAGGCTGGAATGATGGATCCCTAAAATGAGACTCAATTCTGTTATGTTACGATGATAGATGAAGTAAATCCCAGATAGTCCTTGTTCTATGGAAAAAGAATCAACGGCTATGCCTCTCGATGAGGAAAAAAGCGTTGGTCTCTATGATCCAAGTGCAAGTTTCTTCCTTGATCTGACCATGTGACTTACAGGTTCGATCGGATTAGTTTGATTAGTTAAGGCTCTTGACTACGTTAGAATAAAAATATCCCGTAGGAATCGCCCTTGTTTTCTGGGCGAGGGAAGTTTTTCCGGGTTTGGTTTTGGAAGAACCGAGGGATTAGTCTCTTCTCGGGATATCTGTGGGCGAGGCCGTGAGTGAGAGACTCTGCTAGCACCCCCGAATTCCTTGCACGGAGGGGGCAGGGATCTTTCAAGTATGACTTGTATAATGTAAAGATCGACGAGAACAGCGTTCCACTCCTCATTCTAATATAGTCAATGAAATGGACATCTCCTTGGTAGTTCCCATGTCAAAAGGGAAAACAATAGTTTCAACAATGATATCAACAAATTCAAATCGACTGTAAGGTAGGCCATTATATTTGAATGTTGCAGTGCGCTCTGCTAGTGTTGTAGCATTACGCAATTGTATCAAAGCAACCTCACGTTTGGCGGATGTACAAAAGGCTCTGCTAAATTTTGTAGAGCAGTGATAGTTCACTATGTGCCTCCGCGTTTTTCATTAGCTAAAATGGGTCATCTTGTACATGGTTCTTGATGATGCTGGTTACAACATCTTGCAAAAGTACACATAGGCCCAGCCTTGTGTGTGGACATTCTACGAGTGTCTTATACTTCTTTATAGTTGGATTATTCACCATATTGTATGCAACTATGCTTGCAACAACTGGTCCGAAGGATAGGTTTTTGTTTATAGGATTAGGGTTTGCTTCTCTTGTGTGTGTTCCTTCCTGCTTCTGTTTTTTATCATGGTATCAGAGCCTAGGGCTTATTAGTTGTGTTGTGAGAGTGAGTGAGAGAAGAGGGAAGAAGAAAAAAAGCTGTGAAGGGAGCCATTGGAGCTTGGAGCAAAGGAGAAGCTGTGGAGCACACATCGGCATCAGATTTGAGAGCTAAGGACCATTGGTGAGTGTAGCAAGACCCCCTCTGCGGATTGCAGGTATCAAAGAGCAAGTTCAGTGAAGATTGAAGTGCATTAAGCAAGCAGAAAATTTTTGGTTTTGAAGCTTTCATGGAAAGCTTGTGAAGGAATGTATTTTGTCAAAAGTATTGGGACAAATACAAAGGAAACACTGAGGTTCTCATGTATTGTGAAAGGGCACATGTATTAGCAACACTGGAGCAAACCATTGCATGAAAATTGATGCATTACAGGCAATTTGTGAAGAAAAAAATTCTGGTTTTTTGGACTCTACAAAAATAGAGAATATATGCCCGGTGGAGGATCGATTGCGGAAGCTAGAGGAAGAATTGAGCCAAACCCTTCAAGCACATGTTAGTTTAGGTCATTGGTAAGGTGTTGATGATGTCAATGAGCATTTGCCATTCTTCTACAGCCCTCAGGAGCAGGCGGCGCATAAAGAAGCAGATACTTGGACAGTTTGCAATGATTAATGTCTAACTCACTCATTTGGACACCAAATTGGATGCTTTAAAGCTTGGAGTACTTAGCAAAAGTGTGATAGAGAGCTAGATAACATTTGGGGCAGCTCACTTGATGTATTTGGAGCTCATTGAACTCAATTAGCAGAGGTTTGCAGGTTTGCAGAAAGTTTGTCCAGAAACAGAGCAGTATTAATCAAGGCATTAATCCTTGTCTATATCAAATTGGCCTAATTCCTTTGGTACAAGTAAAGTCCTATGAGTTGCTAAACTTTTGATTCAAAAATTTTTGAATTTGGATAAGATTTGAAGGAGATAGAGCACTTTTAGTGAGAGGTGGTACCTGACAGATACAGAAAAATTCAAACCAGGAGCTACAAAAATTGGTGGTTCTCATTCACCTTGAAGAATTTGATCAAACCCTTCTAGGATATGTTGGAGCACTGTGTTGGGAAGTCAACGCAAGTTGAATCATTGCATTTGGACAAGATTTGAAGGATTTAGAGCATAATCTTGACTGGTTACTGGCGAGAAAAAAAACCAGAAAATTTTTTGTGAAGGAGTATCATTTGATTTCAACTTTGATCGAGTGTACATTGTTGATGCATCATTGTGGGATGTTAATGCACACACTTTGCAAGCATTTGATGTGATTTGGAGAGATTTGAAGCTTTACAGGTCCGGCATACAGCTTGTCAAAAGGGGTACATCTATCATATTTTTGCAACAATGGGAGATGGTCCGATACAGATTGTTGGAGAGAAGCTTGACCGCACTAACTTTCAAGTGTGGAAGTTTCGAATGAAGAGTTTTTTGAAAGGCAAAGGTTTATGGAGTCTCGTCTCGTCTGGAGCCATACCTACCTCCTCAACCAAATAATGCTCAGTTACTGGCTCACAAGCAATGGGTAGAGCGGTCTTCGAAGGTGTTGCATTATTTTTCAATATGTGTAACAGATGCCTTGCTTATTCACATCCAAGATGCAGATACACCGAAAGAAGCATGGGGTATATTGTGCCGAATGTATGAGACAGACACTGGTGCAAGGAAGATACAACTAAAGCAACAGATTCACAGTGTAACACGAAGGAATCGGAGTATACATGAGTATGTTCAGGAAATCAAGGGTTATGCAGATTCCTTGTCATCAATCCATGCCCCAATGGATGATGATGATTTGGTTGCTCTCACATTGCGTGGTTTAGGCAAAGAATACAAATCTTTTGACACTTCCATCTCAGTAAGGTTGGGAGGAATGCCAGACTTTAATGAGCTTGTGTCATTGCTCATTGTGGAAGAATTAAAGCTTGGACTTGGTGGAATGAATATTACAGGTGGTGCATCCTCATCTAGTAATGATGAGCATGCAAGGAATCAGGCTTTTTACTCATCTAGAGGCTTTCGAGGCAGGGGGAGATTTACCCCTCGAGGCCGTGGAGGACGTGGTTGGAATGACAGGTCTACTCAACCACAATCAAATCAAAATTTTCAGAATTCCCAGTCATCATTTGGATCACGTGGAGGTCGTGGATTTCAATCCCATAGGGGGAGATTTGGAACAGGTGCTCGTGGTAGAGGACGATGGCAAGGTCTTCAACAAAATTTGAATGGGATTGAATGTCACTATTGTGGCAAACTTGGACATATGGCAAAAGATTGTTACAAAAAGCAGAATGATGTGAGGAATGGAAGACCACAACATGGAAATTATGCATCTACTAGTAACAATGATGGGAGTTCAAATCATCTTTTTGCAATGAAGCACATTATGGGGACAATGGATTCTCAGGATGCTGGAGATGAGTCATGGTATATGGATTCAGGTGCCTCAAACCACATGACATGTCATGGTGAGTGGTTTGAGAAGATGCAACCATTGGGTACAAATGGTTATGTGGTCACAGGAGATGATACTCAGCATCTTATAACACATGTTGGAAGTGTACCTTTGAGGATGCATGATGGAAATGTAAAGAATATGTCAGAGGTATTATACGTACCATCCATTACAAGGAATTTGGCATCAGTAGGCCAAATGGTTGAGCAGGGACTACAAGTAAGATTCAATGAGAATGGCTGTTTTGTGGAAGACTTTAAGCATGGCTGTAGATTGATTGCCAAGGGCAAGAAGGAAGGAAGGTTGTTCAAATTGGATGTAGGCATACCAGAATTGAGCTCAGCCATGTTTTCAAAGAGCAATGGGATTGTGCAGGACATTGACATGTGGCACAAGAGGATTGGTCATGTCAATATACAGAGATTAAAGAACATGCAAACAAGAGGCATTGTCAGTGGATTGCCTAGATTTAAATATGATGGACATATGCATATTTGTGAAGCCTGTCAGTTTGGAAAGCAGGCAAGGTTGAGGTTTCCTCGAGAAGGAAATATGAGTAACAGGCCACTTGAGATAGTGCACAGTGATGTATGGGGACCTGCACAAAATCCATCTATCAAAGGCAGTCTATACTATGTGACATTTATAGATGATTTTAGCAGGATGACATGGATATATTTTCTGAGAGAGAAGAGTGAAGTGCTGGAAAGATTCATGGACTTCAAAGCTCTTGTAGAAAAACAATATGGCTGTTGGATTAAATGTTTGAGAACAGATGGAGGTGGTGAATACACCTCAAAAGCTTTTGAGCATTTCTTGCGGAAGCATGGGATAAGAAGACAGTTGACATGCAGGTATACACCTCAGCAGAATGGTGTGGCTGAGAGAAAGAATCGAGTTATATGTGAAGTGGCAAGGGCAATGCTCAATGAAAAGAGCATGCCAGATTACTATTGGGCAGAAGCATGTGCTACTGCAGTGTATATTCTGAACAAAACACCTACATCAGCCATTCATGGAAGCACGCCAGAGATGCGGCTTACAGGTTACAGGCCAGACATTGGACATCTCAAAGTCTTTGGATGCGTAGCTTATGTCCATGTGCCTGATGAAAGAAGACGGAAGTTGGATCCTAAGGCAGAGAAATGTGTATTTGTTGGATATGCACAGGATCGAAAGGCTTACAAATGTTATAACCCTCAAACTAGACAAGTGGTCATCTCACGCGATGTTGTGTTTGATGAGCTTGCTAGTTGGTACAAAGCAAAAGATGAGGGAGTCATTGACTCACTTGAGGCTAATGTGCCTGTGAACTTGCCATCACAAGAAAGTTCTAGTTCTACTACTATGTCTGGGCCAGCAGCAGAAGCTGAGAGTAGTAGCAGTGTACGTCCATGGTCAGGACGGTTGAGGCATGAGAGTGTGAGCACTGGGAGTAGTGCTATGGATAAAGGCAAGAAGAAAGTCGAAGGAATTGGAATCACAGGTTATGAGTCCTCTAGCTCAGAGAGTTTGGATGAGGAGCTCGGGATACCTGTTGTACGCACACCTGCTGGTGCTAGGCAGGACAGATATGTGCCACCACATGCTAGAGTTACAGGTGTACAGAGTGACCTGCATGCATTGCGGAGATCCCAGAGAGTCAGATATCCAGTTGAAAGATTGACATATCGGGATTTTGCTATGCACTATGCATACATGACATCTATGGTGAAGCATGTGGAACCTACATGCTATACAGAGGCTATTGGAGAACATGTATGGGAGAAAGCCATGGATGAAGAGATGGATGCTTTGGACAAAAATGATACATGGGAATTGGCTGAGTTACCTCAAGGAAAGAATGCAATTGGTTGCAAATGGGTGTATAAGGTAAAGTGCAAGTCAGATGGCAGCCTAGAGAGACATAAGGCAAGGCTGGTTGCTAAAGGATATGCACAAACTTATGGTCTTGATTATGATGAAACTTTCAGCCCAGTGGCTAAGATGGCTACAGTGAGGTCTATCATTGCACTAGCAGCACAAAAAGGTTGGGCTTTACATCAAATGGATGTAAAAAATGCTTTCTTGAATGGTGAACTACAAGAAGAGGTGTACATGGAACAGCCAGAAGGATATGTACATCCAAAATATCCTACTTTCGTTTGCAGGTTAAAGAAAGCACTCTATGGTTTGAAGCAAGCACCTCGTGCTTGGAGTGACAAGATCAGCAGATATCTTGTCAGTATTGGATTTGTGGTTGGAAATGCAGACTCTTCACTTTATGTGAAGAAGACACATGATGGTATCGTGATGATAGTCATTTATGTTGATGATCTGATTATCACAGGTGATTGTGGGAAAGGCATTGATGAGGTTAAGGCCTCTTTATGCAAAGAGTTTGATATGAAAGACCTTGGTGATTTAAGGTTCTTTCTTGGCATTGAGGTGATTAGAACCAGCAAGGGTATATGGTTGGTGCAAAGGCAATATGCACTTGACATGCTGGCAAAGTATGGTATGACAGCATGCAAACCAATGTTGACACCATTAGAGCAAAACATGAAGCTTAGGGCTAATTTGGGTGATGAGCTTGATGATATCACCATGTACAGGAAAATGGTTGGTAGCCTTATCTACATGACCATTACGAGGCCAGATCTCAGTTATGCAGTTGGTTTGGTGAGTCAGTTTATGCAGAGTCCTCGTAAACCTCACTTGGATGCTGTGAGACGTATTCTGAGATACGTCAAAACTACCGTGCATTATGGTCTTTTCTATGAGGCAGGAAAAGACATGCATGTCTATGGATATACAGATGCAGATTGGGCCAGTAGTGCATATGACAGGAGATCTACCAGTGGCTATGTTTTCAGCCTTGGTAGTGGAGCTGTGAGTTGGAGCAGTAAAAAGCAACCTACAGTTGCTTTATCTACCACAGAGGCAGAGTATCGTGGAGCAGCCATAGCTGCATGTGAGGCTATGTGGTTGAAGAAGTTGCTAGATGATGTCAGGTTACAGAGTGATATGAGAGTTGTCATTCATTGTGACAACATGAGTAGTATTCAGCTTGCTAGCAACCCAGTTTATCATGCCAGGACCAAACATATTGAGGTCCACTATCATTTCATCAGAGAGAAGGTGCTAGATGGGCATGTTGATTTGACATATGTGCAGACAGATGAGCAGGTTGCAGAAATCTTTACCAAAGCACTTGGTAAGGATAAGTTCGAGTATTTCCGTACTAGATTGGGAGTCCTAGAGATGGACATGTCGAGCTTGAGGGGGAGTGTTGAAATGTCAAGCTCGTATACAGCTGGAGGATAGCACATGGGTGCTGACAGAGTGACAGTATGGTAGATAGATATCGTGTGGTGTGTTTATGACCGCGTCCAGTTGGTCATGTGTGTGTGGACATTACATTAGGTTTACTTTGTAGTGTGGACAAAACACTATGTTGTGTTCTCCTTTGTGTGTGTGAGAGAGATGGTGACTATGGCTTCTCTCCTTCTTTATGATTGATGGATATGGATTAGGGTTTGCTTCTCTTGTGTGTGTTCCTTCTTGCTTCTGTTTTTTATCAGTAGAGCCTCTCACTCAGGGCCTCGCCCATGGATATCCGGACAAGAGAAGACTAATCCCTCGGTTCTTCCAAAACCAAACCCGAAAAAACTTCCCTTGTAAGATTCCTCCCCAGCCTCTCAAAATGTCCAGTGCTCATCTTCCCCTGTAATCAATCCCTCTTCAGAAATATAAAAGACTTGTTTCTAACTATTTTAACCTAGAGAGAGAAAATATTCTAGAGAGAGAATATTCAGATTTTTAATATTTTTGGATAGAAAATTATCTCATCTTATTAAAATAAGTTCCCCTGAAACAGAAATTCAAAAAGAACTTTCCAATGTGCAATTGGAGTTAATTGGAAATGGGTATAAAGGACCTTAGCCTAAGGGTCTAGATTTTTAGAAATTTTTGGATTATGGTCCAATTAAGGTTCCTATGGGCCAATAGCATCAATCCATGTGTAGGGAGGAGATAAATCCAATTTGTAAAAGAAGATACCCAAAAATGAGTAAATGCTCACATACGATGAAGAGTTGAAAATGTACAAGGTTTATTAGTAAAAAACTATGAGCAATATTAAAAATATGAGATATTTTGGGTATCCAAAAATGAGTAAATGCTCACATAAGATGAAGAGTTGAAAATGTACAAGGTTTATTAGTAAAAAACTATGAGCAATATTAAAAATATGAGATATTTTGGGTATAATGATTTCATTTTGACACATATGTAAGGAAGGGGAGTTTTTTAAAGGAGGTGCATATTTCACATGCTTGAATGAGTTTTAAACTCATAAAAATTGAGATATTTCATCTCTCCTCTCTCCTCATTCAAGTCTAGCTCCAAAAAGTTAGCTTAACTGACCTAAAAATGGTCAAAAATTGACCAAACTGAGTTGGAAAATTCTAGAATTAGTTTGTTTGGTTAGGAGCTCACTTTTTCCTATAAATAGAAGCCTCCCCCTTGTTGAAAGGAAATATAGTGTTTATGCATCGTTACTCTACTCCACCTAAGTCAAGAACTGTGAATTCATTAATAATTCACTAGTTTTTGGAGCTTCCCTCTTTCTTCAATCCCCATTAGTGGCTCCATCAACATACTTAACCAATTGATTGGTTGGGGGCTTCTACCATGAACAAAGAATCAAGCAATTTGTAAGGTAAATGGTGAATTTTGATCTTTTCTGTTTCTCTCTTCTCAACCCCTCTCAAGCTTGAGAAGCTTAATTGGAATGGTTTTTGAATGCTATTGAAGTTAATTGATGAATGTTAGTGAAGAGTTACATAATTTGATGAATGCTATTGAAGTTAATTGATTAATGATAGTTAAGAATTACATAAATTTCTATTTATGCTTAATTCTAATGGTTTTTATGTAATTTCTCTCTCTCACTCAAGAAATGGTCATACTCATGACTCATTCTCAATCCAAATGAAGCTTTTCCTTAATCCAAGATTAAGCTATGCTTGAGGCCAAATTAATGACTTATTTCTATGCTTTTAGTTTATGTATATTGATGATTCAATCCATTATGGATTGATGATCCAATTAGAGACCATTCTAATTATTTCCTTAATGATAAGCTTTATCTCTTAGAAAAATTGATATTTATCAATCATAGCAGCGGAGCTATGGCAAAATTTTTATAAAAATTACGCATAAAATAATTTCATTCAAAGCATAAAAAGAGGACTTCCTACCATATTCTAGGAATTATCATCCTAGATTAATTGAAAGAATTTCATTGTAATCATGGAGAAATTAAATTTTTTTATTATGCATAAAGGATAAGTTTTTATATCAAAAGTGTTACTTTTATCATTTTTATTTTCATGCATAGAAGTATGCATAATGGATAAATTTTTATATCAAAAGTGTTACTTTTATCATTTTTATTTACATGCATAGAAGTATGCATAATGGATAAATTTTTATATCAAAAGTGTTACTTTTATCATTTTTATTTTCATGCATAGAAGTATGCATAATGGATAAATTTCTATATCAAAAGTGTTACTTTTATCATTTTTATTTACATGCATAGAAGTATGCATAATGGATAAATTTCTATATCAAAAGTGTTACTTTTATCATTTTTATTTACATGCATAGAAGTATGCATAATAAATAAATTTTTATATCAAAAGTGTTACTTTTATCATTTTTATTTTCATGCATAGAAGTATGCATAATGGATAAATTTTTATATCAAAAGTGTTACTTTTATCATTTTTATTTTCATGCATAGAAGTATGCATAATGGATAAATTTTTATATCAAAAGTGTTACTTTTATCATTTTTATTTTCATGCATAGAAGTATGCATAATGGATAAATTTTTATATCAAAAGTGTTACTTTTAGCATATTGAATTTCATGCATAGGGATATGAAAAAAAATGATTATTTTATTGTAAAAATGTTTTTTTAAAATAATTATTTTATTATAAAAGTGTTTATTTTGTTCACGTTTGAAATTCTTGCATAGAGGTATGCATAAAAGATGATTATTATATTGTAAAAATGTTACTTTTATCATAATTGGATTTCATGCATAGAGTTATGCATAAAAGATATTTTTATACTAAAAGTGTGATTTTTATCATAAAAAGATTTTATGCATAAATTAGATGCATAAGAGAAATTCTTTTATTCTAAAAGTGTAATTCCTCCTAAATTGAATTTATGCATAAGAAAATGCATAAAAGATTGATTTTAATTCAAAAGTGTCATTCTCATCTAAATTGAATTTATGCATAAGAAGATGCATAAAAGATTGATTTTAATTCAAAAGTGTCATTCTCATCTAAAATGAATTTATGCATAGGAAGATGCATAAAAGATTGAATTTTAATTCAAAGTGTCATTCTCATTTAAAATGAATTTATGCATAGGAAGATGCATAAAAGATTGATTTTTATTTCGAAAGTGTTAGTATCCTTAAATGGAATTTATGCATAATTAGATGCGTAAAGAAATTTTATATCAAATATAAGAATTCTCTTATATTCTATAAATAGATATGGGAAGGAATAGAATGCGATAAGAGATGTATGAGATGTGATAAGATGTGATAAGATGTATATGAGAAGAGTTATGATGTGATAAGATGAGTTAGGATGTGATAAGATGAGTTAAGATGTGATAAGAGACCTATGGGATGAGTTAGGATGTGATAAGATGAGTTAGATGTGATAAGAGACCTATGGGATGAGTTAGGATGTGATAAGATGAGTTAAGATGTGATAAGATGTGTATGGGATGAGGTAAGAAGTATATGTGATGAGACAAGATGCATATGAGATGAGTTAGGATGTGATAAGATGAGTTAAGATGTGATAAGATGTGTATGGGATGAGATAAGAAGTGTATGAGATGAGATAAGATGTATATGTTGTGATAGGGCGAGAATGGATGTGATGTAAAAGAATAGATGTGAAGGCATATGAGGCTATATGAATGGAAAAATAGAAATGGATGAATGTATGTGGATGTAAGAATGTGAAAACAGATGTATACATGTAGATGTAGATGTATGGATGTGAATGTGATTATGGATGTGGATGTATGCATGGAGATGTGGATGTATGGTTATGTATGTGGATGTGGATGTATGAATGAGGATGTGAAAATGGATGTATGCATGGATGTGAAAATGGATGTGCATGGATGTGAAAGTGGATGTATGCATGGATGTGTATGTAGAATAATGAACGTGAATGTGTATGGAAAATAATGTGTCGTCGATATGAGTAAATGGATGAAAATGAATACACATTGAATGGAATGTGGATTAAGTAAAGTCGATTGTGGAGGGATAATGTAGAAAGACGAGAGTTCGATATAGAAAGTGTATTTTATGACTGTTTGTAAATGACTGTTTTATGTCAAGAATGCTGGGGAAGCATTTTGACCGTCTTGTGGATTAAGGTCATGGAGACCTAACTGATAAAGTTGCAACTGCTGACGGAGAGTCAATGGAGGACGTCTCGCGTAGCAAGGTCGGCCGAGGTCTTGACCAGCCCTTAAATGGTGAGCTTCCGGTACGGTGGATTAGGGACCAAGGAAGCGGCCTATGAGTGAAGCGCTAGGTCACCTGCGAAGGATCCTAGAGGGTGCTGACCATACGATGCTCGGGCTCTGGGTCGCCGAAGATAACCCACACGTGCGTCGTGGAAGATATTAGAACAAGGAGTAAGAGTTGTTTTCTAAAACCGGGCATGGATCTGGTTGATTGACCTTGCTGGTCCTCAAAACGGATGAGTCCATGGCTCTTTTATATGGATCTCTGGGTTGATCTTGCTGATCTTCCACGGAGATTCCATTCTATTATATGAGTATATTGCCGGTTACTATGGAAAAGGCCCCTGAGCGAACAGGTGGTGAGCGTTCTGGTTACCAATGATGCCATAAGTATACTGATGAATGAATGACTGGAAATAAGGATTCAACCAGAGACTGAGGATTGCCATCAGTGACATAATGGTTTCATTAAAGAATTGTTTTAAAGTTAGCTGATGCGAAGAAAAAAGCAATTTCATATTGGGTGTGTAAGTGGTGTGACTAGTTTTATGTTTGCATGAACTTCCGGCTAGGAAGTCAATATTAGGTAATTTGGAAAAAATCTCACATTTTGGGAATCAATTACTCCATATAGTTTTGGACATATCTTAAACATACTAACTCCAAATTTGTCAGAGATCATAGATTTAGATTCTACTCTTCAAGATCTTTCCGATGATATGTCACATGAGGGGGTTTTGACAAACTTTTGGACAAGTTCACCATGCTCCCATTTTTCAAATGGGAATGGGATTTTTTCCAAATTATCTAATATGGTGTTTAGGGGGCCTTGGAACTCTTTTCCTTGGTACCCGGGACAAAACCTAACCAAATTCCTAATTGGATCCCATCATTACAGTGGTTGGGAGGTTGGCTAACCCATGGGACTGCTGGACTGATGGATCCGTAAATCGAGATTTAAATTCTATTATTACGATAGATGAAGTAAATCCCGGATAGTAATTGTTCTATGGATAGGAATCAACGGCTGTGCCTCTTGATGGGGAAAAAAGCATTGATCCCAATGATCCAAGTGCAAGTTTCTTCCTTGATCTGACCAAGTACCGTTAGAGGTGCAGTCGGATCAGTTTGATCAGTAATGATCTTGACTACGTTAGAGTAAAGAGTTATCCTGGTGGAATCACCCGTGCTTTCTGGGTAAAGGAAGTTTTTTTCGGTTTCGGTTTTGGATAAACCGACGGATTAGTCTCTTGTCCGGATATCCGTGGTGGGCGAGGCCCCGACTGTGAGATCCCGGTCCCCACCACGCAACGGATTTGGGGTACTAGCAGCGGAAGTAGCACATTGTGCCCAAAATACCTCATATTTTTAATATTGCTCATAGTTTTTTACTAATAAGTCTTGTACATTTTCAACTCTTCATCTTATGTGAGCATTTACTCATTTTTGGATATCTTCTTTTACAAATTGGATTTATCTCCTCTCTACACATGGATTGATGCTATTGGCCCATAGGAACCTTAATTGGACCATAATCCAAAAATTTCTGAAAATCTAGACCCTTAGGCTAAGGTCCTTTATACGCATTTCCAATTAATTCCCATTGCACATTGGAAAGTTCTTTTTGAATTTCTGTTTCAGGGGAACTTATTTTAATAAGATGAGATAATTTTCTATCCAAAAATATTAAAAATTTAAATATTCTCTCTCTAGAATATTTTCTCTCTCTAAGTTAAAACAGTTAGAAACAAGTCTTTTATATTTCTGAAGAGGGATTGATTACAGGGAAAGATGCTGGACATTTTGAGAGGCTGAGGAGGAATCTTACATTCACTCCCACTTGAAAAACGCGAGATGCCCTCATCTCGCAAACTGGGGGTAATTTCGCAAGATGCACAAGTATGAGACCGAGAGAAATTTTTTAATTAAGATTAACCACCAATTAAAAAAGTCTCAAAGAGAGTAAGGATCAAGACAAGAACAAGATTTAAACTTTATTCATTCTTGGAACATATACAGTAAAGATAGAAGAACTCTTTACACTTCCATAAGCCCGTCCATCATATGATCACAAAAGCAGCACTCACAAGCTGCGCACGTATAAGGTAACTCATCTATGGGAATAATTCTGCTGGTTATTGCCGCACCTATCTCAGTGGTATGAGGTGATCTAACAAAAGGACCTCTGAGAGGCAAGCCAAAAACGGGGTAAAGGCATATCTTCTGATGAGGAAGAAAACACGCCAGTAAGAAGACCCACTCAGAAAACCCAAGATGTCTTGATCTCATGACGCAGTAGTATCGGGGACCCAAACCCAAGGCTTCAATAACCATGGCCAAGCGGACATTGTTACGAAAGTGCTGCTGACCCCACGGTGTTACCCTAGTTATGTCTTGATAGGTCCGCCATTTGGTTTGAGCTACAGAAGTTCCTAGAGGTGAGGAAAAAGTGAGCGCTCATACTGTTCTATAAAATCCTTCTTCACAGACTCGCTTGCGTCTTGAAGGTGAGAAATCATCATGGATAAAACTAATTCCTGTTGCCAAGCCATGAAGGAGATTAAGAAGAAGGGAGATCGATGGAAGTAAGATTACTGTGAGCGATAAGTAAAAGTTACGACTTATATAAAGGAAGGAGTTAGCGTAACCTAGAAGCCAACGGTGTCTTGCCACTGAAGTTTTACCGTCTTTCCATGATTTGGGTTTGGCACATATTTCTATAGAAGGCATTAAAAACTTTGAGATGAGAAGATAAAAGAAGTTCGTAGGCTAAGTCACTTGCTTTCTTTGGTCCCCAATATCTGGGGGATAACTACTTATACTCCCCTAGAGAATAAAGAAATTCTTTTGGTCCGTATTCAATGAAGACTATAACTGCTTCTTTGAATTCTCTGATTGTCCTCTTCTTATCTGTATATTGTCTCTGTCGATCCTGGGCAATGTTTATATCTTTATGAATTGGCTGCATCTGTTGTTCTAAGTCGCCAAGCATTTGACTGGTCATCTCGACCCTAATCAATGGGTCGGACCTAGTTAATGGAGTTAAGCAATCTTGTCCGAGACTGACCCTGATTAGATTGGTATGAAGGAATTGGTCTCTGAATTTGGGTTCTAGACTTCCTTGTGCCCTTTTCATGGTAGGAGTTGGGCAGTCTTTTAACTTATGGTCAAAACCTTGGCATCCAAAACACTGGTTCTCACTTCTGAACTCATCGTTCTGAATCTTTAAAACAGGTGGGCTCCTGAGAAGGTATTCTGGGTAAAGTGTCTTCCCTTTTTAAACAAAATCTTTCTTTTATTTAGAGAGAATAATTATAAGATCAGAAAAGGATATTCTTACTCCTGTATCCTCGAAGGTTGGGGGAGGAATCTTACAAACTTATGGTACAATGTGCTACTTCCGCTGCTAGTACCCTGAATCCGTTGCGCGGTCACGGTTGGTATCAGAGCGAAATTGAAAGCTAATAAAGATAATTAAATTCTTATCTGAAATTGGTAATAAGAATTCAGAAACAGCATTTTCATAATGTATTTTCATTCCGTAAGCTTCTTTAATGAAGAAATTTTAATCAAAGAAATTATTTTTATAGATGGAAGTTTTCCATTTATCTGGTATTTCCGACCTCACCTAGTCTCAAGATATGATTGCATTTGCCTTCGAGCATCTCATCTCTTTCGATTCAACACGAACAAGCCGAGCAAGACTCGCACGCCATTTCGAGGAATTATATTTTCCTAACCTAGTGGAGAGACAACAGCATAAGTGGTTTGCATGGCTATATATCCACGCCTCTTGCAACCGGCGTGCAATGCTGAGGCAGAACCTCTCATTAGCCATGATTTTGATAAAGCTGAAAATGATGCGTGGTGTCATTCTATATCTTTCAATGCCTCAAAATTTCACACTTGCTTGCCGAGTTTATAGACTCTTCAGTCGATTTATCCCTAAGGAGAAAATAATAGCTCCCTTCACAATTAGAGAAATTATGTAACAGGGCATGACTATGGCCCAGTACCGTCGTCTTATGCGTCTCTCGAGGAGATTTTAAATTTTGGAGCCGAGCCACTCTATGTATTTATTGTTTACGGACGATCGGATAAAGAAAAATCTGTTTATCAGACTTATGTCATAGATCTCCAATAAGATCAACTAAGGAGCCAATTATGTCAAAAATTTATCAAGACACACAAAAAGGTTGTAATTGTGTGATATAATTCATACAATTTGTTATTCAAACTAAAATTCGTAAATTAGTAATTAGGACTTCAATTGGAAGTACCGCAATTGTATAGAATCCTGACTTGCTTGAGACTTAGACATGATGGTATTTACCTTATAGTTTCGAGTATCATGATTATCGGTATATACCGAGGGTATAACTGCAGCTCTTTACCGGCAATATATACAAGTAAATCTAAGACTTGAAATTATAATCATTAATGCTATCTAGTTGATGAATTTGAATGTGGTTGATATGATTTTAAATTCTGTTTGGGAACTGATGAATTGATTTGGATTCTGATTGAAAAATGATGATCCTTGAAAATGGGTTGAAATGTAATAAGCTGAGCGAAACCACAATGTGGATGATTGGGATGAGTCCCTGTAATGATAAATGATGAAAATGATTCAGCAAATCACTATGAGATTAGTGGATTGTGTTGTCAAATTGCTACTGTTAATACTTGACACGGATGATCAAATTAAGGGATGTCAAATTGAGAACTTACTTAACTGAAATTCTCGTGGAGGAATGTTCAGAAGAAAATTTTTCGGTCTAATGGACCACTAAGATATGAATGATATGATCTGAATGAATTGTTATTGATGAGTTCTATATAAGGGATATTTATCCCCATATTCTGTTGGGTTGACCTGAATATAAGGAACCCCAGAATAAATTAGATCTTAAGAAAAAGAGTTGTCCTCTACTTGCGAGATAAGGACATCTCGCACTTTTTAAGTGGGGTAGAATGTAAGATTTTTCCCCCAGCCTTCGAGGTATACAGGAGTAAGAATCTTATAATTATTCCCTCTCTAAATAAAAGAAAGATTCTGTTTAAAAAGGGAAGACACTTTACCAAAATACCTTCTCAGGAGCCCACTTGTTTTAAAGATTCAGAACGATGAATTCAGAAGTGAGAACCGGTGTTTTGGATGCCAAGGTTTTGACCATCAGTTAAAAGACTGCCCGACTCCTACCATGAAAAGGGCACAGGGAAGTCTAGAACCCAAATCAGAGACCAATTCCTTCATACCAATCTAATCAGGGTCCGTCTCTCGGACAAGATTGCTTAACTCCATTAACTAGGTCCGACCCATTGATTAGGGTCGAGATGACCAGTCAAATGCTTGGCGACTTAGAGCAACAGATGCAAGCAATTCATAAAGATATAAACGCTGCCCAGGATCCACAGAGATAATATACAGATAAGAAGAGGACAATCAGAGAATTCAAAGAAGCAGTTATAGTCTTCATTTGAATACGGACCAAAAGAATTTCTTTATCTCTAGGGAAGTATAAGTAGTTATCCCCCAGATATTGTGGACCAAAGAAAGTAGGTGACTTAGCCTATGAACTTCTTTTATCTCTTCATCTTAAAGTTCTTAATGCCTTCTATAGAAAAATGTGCCAAACCCAAATCATGGAAAGACGATAAAACTTCAGTGGCAAGATACCGTTGGCTTCTAGGTTACGCTAGCTCCTTCCTTTATATAAGTCGTAACTTTTACTTGTCGCTCACAATAATCTTACTTCCATCGATCTCCCTTCTTCTTAATCTCCTTCATGGCTTGGCAATAGGAATTAGTTTTATCCATGATGATTTCTCACCTTCAAGACGCAAGTGAGTCTGTGAAGAAATGTAAGATTCCTCCCCTACCCCCTTTTTGATGTCTAGTATCTTTCCCTGTAATCAATCCCTCTTCAGAAATATAAAGACCTTGTTTCTATCTGTTTTAGCCTAGAGAGAGAAAAATATTCTAGAGAGAGAATATTCAGATTTTGAATATTTTTGGATAGAAAAATATCTCTTCTAATTCAGATGAGTTCCCCTGAAACAGAAATTCAAAAAGAATTTTCCAATGTGCAATTGGAATTAATTGAAAATAGCTATAAAGAACCTTAGCCTAAGGGTCTAGATTTTCAGAAATCTTTAGACTATGGTCCAATTAAGGTTCCTATGGACCAATAGCATCAATCCATGTGTAGGGAGGAGATAAATCCAACTTGTAAAAAGAAAATACCCAAAAATGAGTAAATGCTCACATGAGGTGAAGAGTTGAAAATGTACAAGGTTTATTAGTAAAAAACTATGAGCAATATTAAAAATATGACATATGTAAGGAAGGGGAATTCTTTAAAGGAGATGCATATTTCACATAAGATGAAGAGTTGAAAATGTACAAGGTTTATTAGTAAAAAATTATGAGCAATATTAAAAGTATGACATATGTAAGGAAGAGGAGTTCTTTAAAGGAGGTGCATATTTCACATAAGATGAAGAGTTGAAAATGTACAAGGTTTATTAGTAAAAAAATTATGAGCAATATTAAAAGTATGACATATGTAAGGAAGGGGAGTTCTTTAAAGGAGGTGCATATTTCACATAAGATGAAGAGTTGAAAATGTACAAGGTTTATTAGTAAAAAACTATGAGCAATATTAAAAATATGACATATGTAAGGAAAGGGAGTTCTTTAAAGGAGGTGCATATTTCACATGCTTGAATGAGTTTTAAACTCATAAAAATTGAGATATTTCATCTCTCCTCTCTCCTCATTTAAGTCTAGTTCCAAAAAGTTAGCTTAACTGACCTAAAAATGGTCAAATATTGACCAAACTGATTTAGAAAATTCTAGAATCAGTTTGTTTGGTTAGGAGCTCAATTTTTCCTATAAATAGAAGCCTCCCCCTTGTTGAAAAATATATAGTGTTTATGCATCGTTACTCTACTCCACTTAAGCCAGAAACTGTGAATTCATTTAATAATTCACTAGTTTTTGGAGCTTCCCTCTTTCTTCAATCCCCATTAGTGGCTCCATCAACATACTTAACCAATTGATTGGTTGGGGGCCTCTACCGTGAACAAAGAATCAAGCAAGTTGTAAGGTAATTAGTGAATATTGATCTTTCTATAATTTCTCAATGTTTCTCTCTTCTCAACCCCTCTCAAGCTTGAGAAGTTTAATTGGTATGGTTTTTTTTTTAAATGCTATTGAAGTTTGAATAGTAGTGAAGAGTTACATAATTTAATAAATGCTATTGAAGTTAATTTTCATTTATGTTTAAATTCTAATGATTCTTATGTAAATTCTCTTTCTCACTCAAGAAATGGTTATACTCATGACCCGTTCTCAATCCAAATCAAGCTTTCATAAAGCTTTTCCTTAACCCAAGATTAAGCTATGCTTGAGGCCAAATTAATGGCTTTTTTCTATGCTTTTAGTTTATGTATATTGATGATTCAATCCATTATGGATTAATAATCCAATTAGAGATCATTTTAATTATTTCCTTAATGATAAGTATTATCCCTTAGAAAAATTGAGATTTATCAGTCATAGCAGCGGAGCTATGGCAAAATTTTTATAAAAATTATGCATAAAATAATCTCATTCAAAGCATAAAAAGAGGACTTCCTACCATATTCTAGGAATTATCATCCTAGATTAATTGAAAGAATTTCATTACAATCATGGAGAAATTGAATTTTAATATTATGCATAAAGGATAAGTTTTTATATCAAAAGTGTTATTTTTACCATTTTTATTTCATGCATAGAAGTATGCAAAATGGATAAATTTTTATATCAAAAGTGTTATTTTTACCATTTTTATTTCATGCATAGAAGTATGCATAATGGATAAATTTTTATATCAAAAGTGTTATTTTTACCATTTTTATTTCATGCATAGAAGTATGCATAAAGGAAAAAATTTTATATCAAAAGTGTTACTTTTATTATTTTTAATTTTCATGCATAAAAGTATGCATAAAAGAAAATTAATATATCAAAAGTGTTACTTTTATCATTTTTATTTCATGCATAGAAGTATGCATAATGGAAAAATTTTTATATCAAAAGTGTTACTTTTATCATATTGGATTTCATGCATAGAGGTATGCATAAAAGTTGATTATTTTATTATAAAAGTGTGACTTTTATCATAATTGAATTTCATGCATATAGGTATGCATAAAAGATATTCTTTTTATACTAAAAGTGTGATTTTTCTCATAAATGGATTTTATACTTAACTTAGATGCATAAGAGAAATTTTTTTATTCTAAAAGTGTAATTCCTACCAAATTGAATTTATGCATAAGAAGATGCATAAAAGATTGATTTTTTTAATTCAAAAGTGTCATTCTCATCTAAATTGAATTTATGTATAGAAAAATGCATAAAAGATTAAAATTTAATTCAAAAGTGTCATTTTCATTAAAAATGAATTTATGCATAGGAAGATGCATAAAAGATTGATTTTTACTTTGAAAGTATTAATCTCCTTAAATAGAATTTATTCATAAATAAATGTGTAAAGAAATCTTATATCAAATGTAAAAATTCTCTTGTATTCTATAAATAGATAAGAGATGTGATAGGATGTGATAAGAGATGTGATAAGATGCTTATGAAATAAGTTAGGAGGTGATAAGATGAATTAAGATGTGTATGGGGGATGAGGTAAGAAGTGTATGTGATAGGATAAGATGTATATGGGTTGTGATAGGGCGAGAATGGATGTGATGTAAAAGATTAGATGTGAAGGTATATGGGGTTATATAAATGGGAATGTGGAAATGGATGTATGTATGTGGATGTGTGGATGTGGAGATGGGAGTGTGGATGTATGAACGTGAAAATGGATATATGCATAAAGATATATATGCATAGATGTGAATGTGGATGTAGATGTGGATGTATAGATGTGAATGGATGTGGATGTATAGATGTGAATGGGAATGTGGATGTGGATGTATGTGAATGTGGATGTAGATGTGGATGTATAGATGTGAATGTGAATGTGGATGTGGATGTATGTGAATGTGAATGTGGATGTGGATGTATGTATGTATGTGGATGTAGATGTGGATGTATGGATGTATATGTATGAATGTGGATATGGGATGTGGATGTATAAATGAGGATGTGAAAATGGAGGTAAGCAGGTAGATGTGGATGTATGGATGTGAATGTGGATGTGGATGTGGATGTATGGATGTGGATATGGATGTGTATGTATGAATGTGGATATGGGATGTGGATGTATAAATGAAGATGTGAAAATGGAGATAAGCATGTAGATGTGGATATGGATGTGAATATATGATATGTGATGTGAAGGAATTTGAAGTGAAGAGATGGAAAATGAGGTGATTGGATGAGTACACATATAAATGGAATGTGGAATAAGTAATGTGGATTAATGAGGAACAATGTGGAAAAATGAGAGTTAATATAGAAACTGTATTTGTAAACTATTTGTAAATGCTGTTTGTAAATGGCTGTTTTATGTCAAGAATGCTGGGGAAGCATTTTGACCGTCTTGTGATTAAGGTCGTGGAGACCTAACTGATAAAGTTGCAACTGCTGACGGAGAGTCAATGGAGGACGTCTCGCGTAGCAAGGTCGACCGAGGTCTTGACCAGCCTCGGTTCGATTAAAATGGTGAGCTTCCGGTACGGTGGATGAGGGACCAAGGAAGCGGCCTATGAGTGAAGCGCTAGGTCACCTGCGAAGGATCCTAGAGGGTGCTGACCATACGGTGCTCGGGCTCTGGGTCGCCTAGGATACCCACGCGTGCGTCGAGGAAGATATTGGAACAAGGAGTAAGAGTTGTTTTGTGAAACCGGGCATGGATCTGGTTGACTGACCTTGCTGGTCCTCAACGGATGAGTCCATGGCTCTTTTATATGGATCTGTTGGTTGATCTTGCTGATCTTCAACGAGAGTCCATCTTGATAAGTGATTATATTGCCGAGTATTATGGGCTAGGAACTATGGAAACGGCCTCTGAGTGGTCAGGTGGTGAGCGTTCTAGTTGCCAATGATGCCATAGATACTCTGATGAAGGAATGATGGAAAATTTGAGAATCAATCGGATAATTTGGAAGACTGTGATCAGTGGTACTATGGTTTCATTAAAGGATTGTTTTAAAGTTAGCTGATGCTAAGAAAAAGGCAATTTCATATTGGGTGTGTAAGTGGTGTGCCTAATTTTATGTTTGCATGAACTTCCGGCTAGGGGGCCTTGGAACTCTTTTCCTTGGTACCCGGGACAAAAACCTAACCAAATTCCAAATTGGATCCCATCACTACAGTGGTTGGGCGGTTGGCTAACCCATGGGATCGGATGGGGTTAGGCTGGACTGATGGATCCGTAAACCGAGACTCAATTTCTGTTATTACGATAGATGAAGTAAGTCCCGGATAGTAATTGTTCTATGGATAGGAATCAACGGCTGTGCCTCTTGATGGGGAAAAAAGCGTTGATCCCAATGATCCAAGTGCAAGTTTCTTCCTTGATCCGACTGAGTATCTTTATAGGTGCAGTTGGATCAGCGTGATCAGTAATGATCTTGACTACGTTAGAGTAAAAAATTATCCTGGTGGAATCGCCCGTGCTTTCCGGGTAAGGGAAGTTTTTTCCGGGTTCGGTTTTGGAAAAACCGACGGATTAGTCTCTTGTCCGGATATCCGTGGACGAGGCCCCGAATGTGGGACCCCTGTCCCGTGCGAGAAGTGCTACTTCCGCTGCTAGTACCCGAATCCGTTGCTCGGTGGGAACAGGGGGATCTCACAGTTGGTATCAGAGCATTTGGTTAATAAAGATCAATTGAGAAGACAAATACGTCAGAAATTTATCAAGAAACACAAAAAGGTTGTAATTGTGTGATATAATTCATACAATTTGATATTCAAATTGAAATTCGTAATTTGGTAATTGGGTCTTCAGATGGAAGTACCGCAATTATATAGAATCCTTGACTTGCTTGAGGCCTAGACATGATGGTATTTACCTTATAATTCCAAGGGCCGTGACTATCCGTATATACCGAGAGTATAACTGCAGCTCTTTACTGACAGTATATACGAGTAAATCTAAGACTTGAAATTATAAGCGTTAATGCTATCCAGATGATGAATTTGAATGTGGTTGATATGATTTTTAATTCTGTTTGGGAACTGATGAATTGATTGGGATTCTGATTGAAAAATGATGATTTTTGAAATTTAGTTGAAATATAATAACTTGAGCAAAACCGCGATGAGGATGAATGGGACGAGTCCCTGTAATGATAAATGATGATAATGATTTCAACAAATCACTATGAGATTAGTGGATTGTGCTGTCAAAGTACTACTGTTAACACTTGACTCGGTATATCAAGTTAAGGGATGACAAATTGAAAACTTGCTTGACTGAAATTCCCGTGGAGGAATGTTCAGAAAGAAAAAATTTCGATTTGATGGACCATTATCATGTTAAAGATATGAATGATATGATCTGAAATGAATTTATTTAATGATGAGTTCTATATAAGGGATATTTATCCCCGTATTCTATTGGGTTGACCAGAATATAAGGAACCCTAGAATAAATTGGATCTTAAGAAAAAGAGTTGTCCTCTACTTGGCGAGATGAGGACATCTCGCACTTTTTTAAGTGGGGTAGAATGTAAGATTCCTCCCCAGCCTTCGAAGCATACAGGAGTAAGAATCTCCCTTTTTGATCTTAAAATTATTCCCTCTCAAAAATAAAAGAAAGATTCTGTTTAAAAAAAGGAAGACCCTTTCCCTAGAATACTTCTCAGGAGTCACGCTGTTTTAAGGATTCAGAACAATGAGTTCAGAAGTGAAAATCGGTGTTTTGGATACCAAGGTTTTGGTCTTCATTTGAGTACGGCACAAAAGAAGTTCTTTATTGGGGAGTTTAAGAAGTTATCCCCCAGATATTGTGAGCCTTATCTGACTTCAAAGAAAGTAAGTGACTTAGCTTACGAGCTTCTTTTATCTCCTCATCTCAAAGTTCTTAATGCCTTCTATAGAAAATTGTGCCAAACCCAAATCATGGAAAGACGGTAAAACTTCAGTGGCAAGCTACCGTTGGCTTCTAAGTTACACTAGCTCCTTCCTTTATATAAGTCGTAACTTTTACTTGTCGCTCACAGTAATCTTACTCCCATCGATCTCCTTTCTTCCTAATCTCCTTCATGGCTTGGCAACAAGAATTAGTTTTATCCATAATGATTCCTCACCTTCAAGACGCAAGTGAGTCTGTGAAGAAGGATTTTATAGAACAGTATGAGCGCTCACTTTTCCCTCACTTGGGAACTTCTGTAGCGCAGACCAAATGGCGGACCTATCAAGACATAACTAGGGTAACACCATGGGGTCAGCAGCACTTTCGCAACAATGTCCGCTTGGCCATGGTTATTGAAGCCTTGGGTTTGGGTCCCCGATACTACTGCGTCATGAGATCAAGGCATCCTGGGTTTTCTGAGCGGGTCTTCTTATTGGCGTGTTTTCTTCCTCATGAGAAGATATGCCTTTACCCCATTTTTGGCTTGCCGCTCAGAGGTCCTTTTGTTAGATCACCTCATACCACTGAGATAGGTGCGGCAATAACCAGCAGAATCATTCCCATAGATGAGTTACCCTATACTTGTGCAGCTTGTGAGTGCTGCTTTTGTGATCATATGATGGACGGGCTTATGGAAGTGTAAAGAGTTCTTCTATCTTTACTGTATAAGTTCCGAGAATGAATAAAGTTTAAATCTTGTTCTTATCTTGAATCTTGCTCTCTTTGAGACTTTTTCTTGGTGGTTAATCCTGATTTAAATTTTTCTCTAAGTCTCATAATTCGTGCATCTTGCGAAATTATCCCAGTTTGCGAGATGAGGACATCTCGCGTTTTTTAAGTGGGGTAGAATGTAAGATTCCTCCCCCACCCCCTTTTTGATGTCTAGTATCTTTCCCTGTAATCAATCCCTCTTCAGAAATATAAAGACCTTGTTTCTATCTGTTTTAGCCTAGAGAGAGAAAAATATTCTAGAGAGAGAATATTCAGATTTTGAATATTTTTGGATAGAAAAATATCTCTTCTAATTCAGATGAGTTCCCCTGAAACAGAAATTCAAAAAGAATTTTCCAATGTGCAATTGGAATTAATTGAAAATAGCTATAAAGAACCTTAGCCTAAGGGTCTAGATTTTCAGAAATCTTTAGACTATGGTCCAATTAAGGTTCCTATGGACCAATAGCATCAATCCATGTGTAGGGAGGAGATAAATCCAACTTGTAAAAAGAAAATACCCAAAAATGAGTAAATGCTCACATGAGGTGAAGAGTTGAAAATGTACAAGGTTTATTAGTAAAAAACTATGAGCAATATTAAAAATATGACATATGTAAGGAAGGGGAATTCTTTAAAGGAGGTGCATATTTCACATAAGATGAAGAGTTGAAAATGTACAAGGTTTATTAGTAAAAAATTATGAGCAATATTAAAAGTATGACATATGTAAGGAAGAGGAGTTCTTTAAAGGAGGTGCATATTTCACATAAGATGAAGAGTTGAAAATGTACAAGGTTTATTAGTAAAAAAATTATGAGCAATATTAAAAGTATGACATATGTAAGGAAGGGGAGTTCTTTAAAGGAGGTGCATATTTCACATAAGATGAAGAGTTGAAAATGTACAAGGTTTATTAGTAAAAAACTATGAGCAATATTAAAAATATGACATATGTAAGGAAAGGGAGTTCTTTAAAGGAGGTGCATATTTCACATGCTTGAATGAGTTTTAAACTCATAAAAATTGAGATATTTCATCTCTCCTCTCTCCTAATTTAAGTCTAGTTCCAAAAAGTTAGCTTAACTGACCTAAAAATGGTCAAATATTGACCAAACTGATTTAGAAAATTCTAGAATCAGTTTGTTTGGTAGGAGCTCAATTTTTCCTATAAATAGAAGCCTCCCCCTTGTTGAAAAATATATAGTGTTTATGCATCGTTACTCTACTCCACTTAAGCCAGAAACTGTGAATTCATTTAATAATTCACTAGTTTTTGGAGCTTCCCTCTTTCTTCAATCCCCATTAGTGGCTCCATCAACATACTTAACCAATTGATTGGTTGGGGGCCTCTACCGTGAACAAAGAATCAAGCAAGTTGTAAGGTAATTAGTGAATATTGATCTTTCTATAATTTCTCAATGTTTCTCTCTTCTCAACCCCTCTCAAGCTTGAGAAGTTTAATTGGTATGGTTTTTTTTTAAATGCTATTGAAGTTTGAATAGTAGTGAAGAGTTACATAATTTAATAAATGCTATTGAAGTTAATTTTCATTTATGTTTAAATTCTAATGATTCTTATGTAAATTCTCTTTCTCACTCAAGAAATGGTTATACTCATGACCCGTTCTCAATCCAAATCAAGCTTTCATAAAGCTTTTCCTTAACCCAAGATTAAGCTATGCTTGAGGCCAAATTAATGGCTTTTTTCTATGCTTTTAGTTTATGTATATTGATGATTCAATCCATTATGGATTAATAATCCAATTAGAGATCATTTTAATTATTTCCTTAATGATAAGTATTATCCCTTAGAAAAATTGAGATTTATCAGTCATAGCAGCGGAGCTATGGCAAAATTTTTATAAAAATTATGCATAAAATAATCTCATTCAAAGCATAAAAAGAGGACTTCCTACCATATTCTAGGAATTATCATCCTAGATTAATTGAAAGAATTTCATTACAATCATGGAGAAATTGAATTTTAATATTATGCATAAAGGATAAGTTTTTATATCAAAAGTGTTATTTTTACCATTTTTATTTCATGCATAGAAGTATGCAAAATGGATAAATTTTTATATCAAAAGTGTTATTTTTACCATTTTTATTTCATGCATAGAAGTATGCATAATGGATAAATTTTTATATCAAAAGTGTTATTTTTACCATTTTTATTTCATGCATAGAAGTATGCATAAAGGAAAAAATTTTATATCAAAAGTGTTACTTTTATTATTTTTAATTTTCATGCATAAAAGTATGCATAAAAGAAAATTAATATATCAAAAGTGTTACTTTTATCATTTTTATTTCATGCATAGAAGTATGCATAATGGAAAAAATTTTATATCAAAAGTGTTACTTTTATCATATTGGATTTCATGCATAGAGGTATGCATAAAAGTTGATTATTTTATTATAAAAGTGTGACTTTTATCATAATTGAATTTCATGCATATAGGTATGCATAAAAGATATTCTTTTTATACTAAAAGTGTGATTTTCCTCATAAATGGATTTTATACTTAACTTAGATGCATAAGAGAAATTTTTTTATTCTAAAAGTGTAATTCCTACCAAATTGAATTTATGCATAAGAAGATGCATAAAAGATTGATTTTTTTAATTCAAAAGTGTCATTCTCATCTAAATTGAATTTATGTATAGAAAAATGCATAAAAGATTAAAATTTAATTCAAAAGTGTCATTTTCATTAAAAATGAATTTATGCATAGGAAGATGCATAAAAGATTGATTTTTACTTTGAAAGTATTAATCTCCTTAAATAGAATTTATTCATAAATAAATGTGTAAAGAAATCTTATATCAAATGTAAAAATTCTCTTGTATTCTATAAATAGATAAGAGATGTGATAGGATGTGATAAGAGATGTGATAAGATGCTTATGAAATAAGTTAGGAGGTGATAAGATGAATTAAGATGTGTATGGGGGATGAGGTAAGAAGTGTATGTGATAGGATAAGATGTATATGGGTTGTGATAGGGCGAGAATGGATGTGATGTAAAAGATTAGATGTGAAGGTATATGGGGTTATATAAATGGGAATGTGGAAATGGATGTATGTATGTGGATGTGTGGATGTGGAGATGGGAGTGTGGATGTATGAACGTGAAAATGGATATATGCATAAAGATATATATGCATAGATGTGAATGTGGATGTAGATGTGGATGTATAGATGTGAATGGATGTGGATGTATAGATGTGAATGGGAATGTGGATGTGGATGTATGTGAATGTGGATGTAGATGTGGATGTATAGATGTGAATGTGAATGTGGATGTGGATGTATGTGAATGTGAATGTGGATGTGGATGTATGTATGTATGTGGATGTAGATGTGGATGTATGGATGTATATGTATGAATGTGGATATGGGATGTGGATGTATAAATGAGGATGTGAAAATGGAGGTAAGCAGGTAGATGTGGATGTATGGATGTGAATGTGGATGTGGATGTGGATGTATGGATGTGGATATGGATGTGTATGTATGAATGTGGATATGGGATGTGGATGTATAAATGAAGATGTGAAAATGGAGATAAGCATGTAGATGTGGATATGGATGTGAATATATGATATGTGATGTGAAGGAATTTGAAGTGAAGAGATGGAAAATGAGGTGATTGGATGAGTACACATATAAATGGAATGTGGAATAAGTAATGTGGATTAATGAGGAACAATGTGGAAAAATGAGAGTTAATATAGAAACTGTATTTGTAAACTGTTTGTAAATGCTGTTTGTAAATGGCTGTTTTATGTCAAGAATGCTGGGGAAGCATTTTGACCGTCTTGTGATTAAGGTCGTGGAGACCTAACTGATAAAGTTGCAACTGCTGACGGAGAGTCAATGGAGGACGTCTCGCGTAGCAAGGTCGACCGAGGTCTTGACCAGCCTCGGTTCGATTAAAATGGTGAGCTTCCGGTACGGTGGATGAGGGACCAAGGAAGCGGCCTATGAGTGAAGCGCTAGGACACCTGCGAAGGATCCTAGAGGGTGCTGACCATACGGTGCTCGGGCTCTGGGTCGCCTAGGATACCCACGCGTGCGTCGAGGAAGATATTGGAACAAGGAGTAAGAGTTGTTTTGTGAAACCGGGCATGGATCTGGTTGACTGACCTTGCTGGTCCTCAACGGATGAGTCCATGGCTCTTTTATATGGATCTGTTGGTTGATCTTGCTGATCTTCAACGAGAGTCCATCTTGATAAGTGATTATATTGCCGAGTATTATGGGCTAGGAACTATGGAAACGGCCTCTGAGTGGTCAGGTGGTGAGCGTTCTAGTTGCCAATGATGCCATAGATACTCTGATGAAGGAATGATGGAAAATTTGAGAATCAATCGGATAATTTGGAAGACTGTGATCAGTGGTACTATGGTTTCATTAAAGGATTGTTTTAAAGTTAGCTGATGCTAAGAAAAAGGCAATTTCATATTGGGTGTGTAAGTGGTGTGCCTAATTTTATGTTTGCATGAACTTCCGGCTAGGGGGCCTTGGAACTCTTTTCCTTGGTACCCGGGACAAAAACCTAACCAAATTCCAAATTGGATCCCATCACTACAGTGGTTGGGCGGTTGGCTAACCCATGGGATCGGATGGGGTTAGGCTGGACTGATGGATCTGTAAACCGAGACTCAATTTCTGTTATTACGATAGATGAAGTAAGTCCCGGATAGTAATTGTTCTATGGATAGGAATCAACGGCTGTGCCTCTTGATGGGGAAAAAAGCGTTGATCCCAATGATCCAAGTGCAAGTTTCTTCCTTGATCCGACTGAGTATCTTTATAGGTGCAGTTGGATCAGCGTGATCAGTAATGATCTTGACTACGTTAGAGTAAAAAATTATCCTGGTGGAATCGCCCGTGCTTTCCGGGTAAGGGAAGTTTTTTCCGGGTTCGGTTTTGGAAAAACCGACGGATTAGTCTCTTGTCCGGATATCCGTGGACGAGGCCCCGAATGTGGGACCCCTGTCCCGTGCGAGAAGTGCTACTTCCGCTGCTAGTACCCGAATCCGTTGCTCGGTGGGAACAGGGGGATCTCACAAGAAAGAGTTTATAGAACAATATGAGCGCTCACTTTTTCCTCACTTGGGAACGTCTCTAGCTCAGACCAAATGGCGGGGACCTATCAAGACATAACTAGGGTAACACCCTGGGGTCAGCAGCGCTTTCGTAACAATGTCCGCTTGGCCATGGTTATTGAAGCCTTGGGTTTGGGTCCCCGATACTACTGCGTCATGAGATCAAGACATCTTGGGTTTTCTGAGCGGGTCTTCTTACTGGCGTGTTTTCTTCCTCATCAGAAGATATGTCTTTACCCCGTTTTTGGCTTACCTCTCAGAGGTCCTTTTGTTAGATCACCTCATACCACTGAGATAGGTGCGGAAATAACCAACAGAATTATTCCCATAGATGAGTTACCTTATACGTGCACAGCTTGTGAGTGCTGCTTTTGTGATCATATGATGGACGGGCTTATGGAAGTGTAAAGAGTTCTTCTATCTTTACTGTATATGTTCCAAGAATGAATAAAGTTTAAATCTTGTTCTTGTCGACCCTTACTCTCTTTGAGACTTTTTTAATTGGTGATTAATCTTAATTAAAAAATTTCTCTCAGTCTCATACTTGTGCATCTTGCGAAATTACCCCCAGTTTGCGAGATGAGGGCATCTCGCGTTTTTCAAGTGTGGGAGAGAATGTAAGATTCCTCCCCAGCCTCTCAAAATGTCCAGCATCTTCCCTTGTAATCAATCCCTCTTCAGAAATATAAAAGACTTGTTTCTAACTATTTTAACCTAGAGAGAAAAAATATTCTAGAGAGAGAATATTCAGATTTTTAATATTTTTGGATAGAAAATTATCTCATCTTATTAAAATAAGTTCCCCTGAAACAGAAATTCAAAAAGAACTTTCCAATGTGCAATTGGAATTAATTGGAAATGGGTATAAAGGACCTTAGCCTAAGGGTCTAGATTTTCAGAAATTTTTGGATTATGGTCCAATTAAGGTTCCTATGGGCCAATAGCATCAATCCATGTGTAGGGAGGAGATAAATCCAATTTGTAAAAGAAGATACCCAAAAATGAGTAAATGCTCACATAAGATGAAGAGTTGAAAATATACAAGGTTTATTAGTAAAAAACTATGAGCAATATTAAAAATATGAGATATTTTGGGTATCAAAAATGAGAATGCTCACATAAGATGAAGAGTTGAAAATGTACAAGGTTTATTAGTAAAAAACTATGAGCAATATTAAAAATATGAGATATTTTGGGTATAATGATTTCATTTTGACACATATGTAAGGAAGGGGATTTTTTTAAAGGAGGTGCATATTTCACATGCTTGAATGAGTTTTAAACTCATAAAAATTGACATATTTCATCTCTCCTCTCTCCTCATTCAAGTCTAGTTCCAAAAAAGTAGCTTAACTGACCTAAAAATGGTCAAAAATTGACCAAACTGAGTTGGAAAATTCTAGAATCAGTTTGTTTGGTTAGGAGCTCACTTTTTCCTATAAATAGAAGCCTCCCCCTTGTTGAAAGGAAATATAGTGTTTATGCATCGTTACTCTACTCCACCTAAGCCAAGAACTGTGAATTCATTAATAATTCACTAGTTTTTGGAGCTTTCCTCTTTCTTCAATCCCCATTAGTGGCTCCATCAACATACTTAACCAATTGATTGGTTGGGGGCCTCTACCATGAACAAATAATCAAGCAATTTGTAAGGTAAATGGTGAATTTTGATCTTTTCTATAATTCCTCAATGTTTCTCTCTTCTCAACCCCTCTCAAGCTTGAGAAGCTTAATTGGAATGGTTTTTGAATGCTATTGAAGTTAATTGATGAATGTTAGTGAAGAGTTACATAATTTGATGAATGCTATTGAAGTTAATTGATTAATGATAGTTAAGAATTACATAAATTTCCATTTATGCTTAATTCTAATGGTTTTTATGTAATTTCTCTCTCTCACTCAAGAAATGGTCATACTCATGACCCATTCTCAATCCAAATGAAGATTTTCATAAAGCTTTTCCTTAATCCAAGATTAAGCTATGCTTGAGGCCAAATTAATGGCTTATTTCTATGCTTTTAGTTTATGTATATTGATGATTAAATCCATTATGGATTGATGATCCAATTAGAGACCATTCTAATTATTTTCTTAATGATAAGCTTTATCCCTTAGAAAAATTGATATTTATCAATCATAGCAGCGGAGCTATGGCAAAATTTTTATAAAAATTACGCATAAAATAATTTCATTCAAAGCATAAAAAGAGGACTTCCTACCATATTCTAGGAATTATCATCCTAGATTAATTGAAAGAATTTCATTGTAATCATGGAGAAATTGAATTTTTATATTATGCATAAAGGATAAGTTTTTATATCAAAAGTGTTACTTTTATCATTTTTATTTTCATGCATAGAAGTATGCATAATGGATAAATTTTTATATCAAAAGTGTTACTTTTATCATTTTTATTTACATGCATAGAAGTATGCATAATGGATAAATTTTTATATCAAAAGTGTTACTTTTATCATTTTTATTTTCTTGCATAGAAGTATGCATAATGGATAAATTTCTATATCAAAAGTGTTACTTTTATCATTTTTATTTACATGCATAGAAGTATGCATAATGGATAAATTTTTATATCAAAAGTGTTACTTTTATCATTTTTATTTTCATGCATAGAAGTATGCATAATGGATAAATTTTTATATCAAAAGTGTTACTTTTATCATTTTTATTTTCATGCATAGAAGTATGCATAATGGATAAATTTTTATATCAAAAGGGTTACTTTTATCATTTTTATTTTCATGCATAGAAGTATGCATAATGGATACATTTTTATATCAAAAGTGTTACTTTTATCATTTTTATTTTCATGCATAGAAGTATGCATAATGGATAAATTTTTATATCAAAAGTGTTACTTTTAGCATATTGAATTTCATGCATAGGGATATGAAAAAAAAATTGATTATTTTATTATAAAAATATTTTTTTAAAATGATTATTTTATTATAAAAGTGTTTATTTTGTTCACGTTTGAAATTCTTGCATAGAGGTATGCATAAAAAGATGATTATTATATTGTAAAAATGTTACTTTTATCATAATTGGATTTCATGCATAGAGTTATGCATAAAAGATATTTTTATACTAAAAGTGTGATTTTCATCATAAAAAGATTTTATGCATAAATTAGATGCATAAGAGAAATTCTTTTATTCTAAAAGTGTAATTCCTCCTAAATTGAATTTATGCATAAGAAGATGCATAAAAGATTGATTTTAATTCAAAAGTGTCATTCTCATCTAAATTAAATTTATGCATAAGAAGATGCATAAAAGATTGATTTTAATTCAAAAGTGTCATTCTCATCTAAAATGAATTTATGCATAGGAAGATGCATAAAAGATTGAATTTTAATTCAAAGTGTCATTTTCATTTAAAATGAATTTATGCATAGGAAGATGCATAAAAGATTGATTTTTATTTCGAAAGTGTTAGTATCCTTAAATGAAATTTATGCATAATTAGATGCGTAAAGAAATTTGATATCAAATATAAGAATTCCCTTATATTCTATAAATAGATATGGGAAGGGATACGATGCGATAAGAGATGTGATAAGATGTATATGAGAAGAGTTATGATGTGATAAGATGAGTTAGGATGTGATAAGATGAGTTAAGATGTGATAAGAGACCTATGGGATGAGTTAGGATGTGATAAGATGAGTTAGATGTGATAAGAGACCTATGGGATGAGTTAGGATGTGATAAGATGAGTTAAGATGTGATAAGATGTGTATGAGATGAGGTAAGAAGTAAATGTGATGAGACAAGATGCATATGAGATGAGTTAGGATGTGATAAGATGAGTTAAGATGTGATAAGATGTGTATGGGATGAGATAAGAAGTGTATGAGATGAGATAAGATGTATATGTTGTGATAGGGTGAGAATGGATGTGATGTAAAAGAATAGATGTGAAGGCATATGAGGCTATATGAATGGAAAAATAGAAATGGATGAATGTATGTGGATGTAAGAATGTGAAAACGGATGTATACATGTAGATGTAGATGTATGGATGTGAATGTGATTATGGATGTGGATGTATGCATGGAGATGTGGATGTATGGTTATGTATGTGGATGTGGATGTATGAATGAGGATGTGAAAATGGATGTATGCATGGATGTGTATGTAGAATAATGAACGTGAATGTGTATGGAAAATAATGTGTCGTCGATATGAGTAAATGGATGAAAATGAATACACATTGAATGGAATGTGGATTAAGTAAAGTGGATTGTGGAGGGATAATGTAGAAAGACGAGAGTTCAATATAGAAACTATATTTTATGACTGTTTGTAAATGACTGTTTTATGTCAAGAATGCTGGGGAAGCATTTTGACCGTCTTATGGATTAAGGTCATGGAGACCTAACTGATAAAGTTGCAACTGCTGACGGAGAGTCAATGGAGGACGTCTCGCGTAGCAAGGTCGGCCGAGGTCTTGACCAGCGGCCTATGAGTGAAGCGCTAGGTCACCTATAAAGGATCCTAGAGGGTGCTGATGACCATACGGTGCTCGGGCTCTGGGTCGCCGAAGATACCCACACGTGCGTCGTGGAAGATATTAGAACAAGGAGTAAGAGTTGTTTTCTGAAACCGGGCGTGGATCTAGTTGATTGACCTTGCTGGTCCTCAACGGATGAGTCCATGGCTCTTTTATATGGATCTGTGGGTTGATCTTGCTGATCTTCCACGGAGATTCCATTCTATTATATGAATATATTGCCGATTACTATGAGCTAGGAACTATGGAAAAGGCCCCTGAGCGAACAGGTGGTGAGCGTTCTAGTTGCCAATGATGCCATAAGTATACCGATGAATGAATGACTGGAAATAAGGATTCAACCAGAGACTGAGGATTGTCATCAGTGACATAATGGTTTCATTAAAGGATTGTTTTAAAGTTAGCTGATGCTAAGAAAAAGGCAATTTCATATTGGGTGTGTAAGTGGTGTGACTAGTTTTATGTTTGCATGAACTTCCGACTAGGGGGCCTTGGAACTCTTTTCCTTGGTACTCGGGACAAAACCTAACCACATTCCTAATTGGATCCCATCATTACAGTGGTTGGGAGGTTGGCTAACCCATGGGACTGGATGGGGCTAGGCTAGACTGATGGATCCGTAAATCGAGATTTAAATTCTATTATTACGATAGATGAAGTAAATCCCGAATAGCAATTGTTCTATGGATAGGAATCAACGGCTGTGCCTCTTGATGGGGAAAAAAGCGTTGATCCCAATGATCCAAGTGCAAGTTTCTTCCTTGATCTAACCAAGTACCGTTAGAGGTGCAGTCGGATCAGTTTGATCAGTAATGATCTTGACTACGTTAGAGTAAAGAGTTATCCTGGTGGAATCGCCCGTGCTTTCCGGGTAAAGGAAGTTTTTTCCGGTTTCGGTTTTGGATAAACCGACGGATTAGTCTCTTGTCCGGATATCCGTGGGCGAGGCCTCGAGTGTGAGACCCCTGCCCCGCGCACAATGTGCTACTTCCGCTGCTAGTACCCCAAATCCGTTGCGCGGTGGAGACCGGGATCTCACATCCCTCACCCAGAAAACACGGGCGATTCCTCTAGGATATTTTATTCTAACGTAGTCTCAAGAGCCTTAACTAAACAAACTGATCCGACCAAACCCGTAAATCAGATGGTCAGATCAAGGAAGAGACTTGCACTTGGATCAGAGACCAATGCTTTTTTCCTCATTAAGAGGCATAGCCGTTGATTCTTTTCCATAGAACAAAGACTATCCGGGATTTACTTCATCTATCGTAACATAACAAAATTGAGTCCATTTGTGGTCATGGACTTTTGTAATGCCTCCTATGATGCCATCTTGGGTTGGCCCTTCATGAGACAAACTCGACTGCTCCATGACTGGGACCTTCATAATGTCTACCTCCGCAAAGCGTCTCAAACATTTAAGGTTAACTTATATACTTGGCACTCACATCCCATGGCCAAATATCCCATTGCTGAAGATTATGTGACCACCGCTAAGCGGCGTGACGATCTCTTTGTTTGCAATGCTTGCCAACTAAGCCTTTGATTCTATGCGAGTGGATCCCCAACCACTTCTGCCACATGTGACAAAGTCAACCATAACTTGCTAAAAGTCCTTGCTATGCTTGACACTCTCCCCATTCCCAAACTTGGCACACAATTCATGCTCCCAAACAACCGGACCATTCATGAATCCTAAAAGGCCATTGCCTCACTTAACACCATGAGTGTAAGCATAGCTCCACAACCTACAACAACCACCCTATGCGTTTGGATAGATTTTTCCTTTGGTAAAAGCTGATAAATCTGTTGTAATCATCACCTAAACACCAGATTGAGTTGTAAACGGGTAGACACTACCCTTGAATCTTGAATTGGATCAAGAGGTAAGACCTCCTTCACATCATCATGAGCACGGCACAAGAGATAGCTAAATTCAATGGAGAGCAGTTTTATACATGGCAAACAAAAACCATGTATTTGCTCGAGGAAAAATCTATGGGGGCTAGTTGAGGCAGGATATGAATGCCTAAAGGTGAGTGGGGAAAATGAGTGGAAGAGCAGGAACGAGAAAGCATTAGGACTCATTGCACTCAGTTTAAATGATGAAATCATTCACCACATCATAGGGATATAATGGGCAAAAGATGCATTGGATGAACTCAATAAAGTATTTGGCACTCAAGCAAAAAATTCAAAGATAAATCTGCTAATGCAATTCTACAAACTTGATAAGAAGAAAAGTGAACCTTTAATCACACACTTGAACAAATACAAAAGCATTAAGCAACAACTGGCAGCCCAGTGGCAAGAAGGTAGAGGATGGTGAGGCACTAGAAGAGTGTGGACAAAGGCGAATATGAAAACATTGTAGCAACCTTAAAGAATGTACCTGAATTGAAGCTACATGAGATAGAAGGAGCTCTACTAGAGCAAGAGACCAAGGTCAAAGAGAGAAGAAATGGCTGGACTCAACAGTTGGAGAGGAAAAAGCATTCTTCACCCAAGGAGGATTCATCCTTTTGCCCATTGTATCCCTGTGATGTGGTGAATGATTTCATCCCACATCCCATACAATGTCCTCGTCCTTTGACCCATGCATGGGACGAGGAAGAGGCACAGGAGGAGGAAGGACCTTCACTTGCCACAGCTGTAGGAAGCCAGGACACATGGCAAGAGACTGCTAGAGCAAACCCAATGGAGAAGGAACGACATCGGCAAACTTCATGGATACTCCTAAGGAAGTGGAGTCAGATCATATTTTTAGAGAGAGAGAGAGAGAGAGAGAGAGAGAGAGAGAGAGAAACCCCACAACCCAATGTAACCTGCCCCAATAGAGTAAAACCACCTCTGAGCCACCGATGATGTGGGCCATGTGGTAGATGTATGTGTGAGCACTTTAGTCAAGGTCACGGGCACTTGTAGTAGCCTTGGACACATAGAGAGAGAGAGTGTGTGTCAAGGACTATGAGTTTAGGGACTTGAGGCATTGGTCGCGGGCTAGCAACAAGTAAGAGGGAAACTTGGTATAGGGTCTAGGTGTGCTAGGATTATTCACTTGAGGGGAGGTGTTGAAATATACAAGTGAATGGGGTGTGCGGGAACAAGCCCTTAGCAAGAGGCTATAAAAGAGAATCTGTAAATGAGTGAGAAGAAGTGAAAAGGTGAGAGGTATCTACTGGGAGAGAATAAAGGGTAGCATGAGAAGATTTAGGATGTGTGGAGATATTCTAGGAAAACTGAAGAGGTGGAGAGAATGAAGCAAAAGAGGTGGAGTGAATCAAGGAGAGATCAATGGGATTAGATGCTTGGCATCTTGTGTATGTAAAGTCTATAAATTAAGGCATTGGCCTAATGAGAATTTGCTGGTTTTTGAGTATCCATGCCTACATTAAGCTATCAATTAATTGCTCACTAATCTCATCTTAATCATCATCTAATCACTTTGTTAATGATGGTTCTTGCATTTGATCCACCATAGCTCATCACATTGCTCTGCAAATTTAACAAAGCCCATATATATCCTATGGTCCACACTAGTCTTATATTCTTGGAGGCGTGGAAAGCTCTTATAAAACCCACACTAACAAAAGAAGACACTTACATTCCAATCTCACACGAAACACGTCTAATGAGTGTTGGGTATTTCATTCCTAAAATTTCTATTGGAAATAACCAGTTGGAGTGCAGATTTCATGTTATAGATGAAGGACCACTCCAAGGCTGAATTATCATTGGAAAAGAGTGGATTGATGCCACTCATTTCCAAATCAATTGGAAATGACCAAATAACCAGTTGGAGTGCAGATTTCATGTTATAGATGAAGGAACACTCCAAGGCTGAATTATCATTGGAAAAGAGTGGATTGATGCCACTCATTTCCAAATCAATTGGCGTGAAGAAATGACCACCTTGAAAATCAATGGCAAAACAGCCACCGTCCTCTTGTGTCCCCAAGAGGAAATCATCCACACACCCTTACCCTTACCCTCAACTTCCCTTCCCTCTCATGCCCCCTCCTCATCACACTCACCACCAGCAGTTTCCCCTATTCCCCCACCCCATGCCTCACCTAAGCCGGTCAATCGGCCACTGTCGACACTACCCACCAATGACAAACAACCCTCGTCATCGACATTGCCCCTCAACACTACATCCTCGACCACCCACACTACAAGCACCCCGACCTTTATCATGACAATCAATGGTGGGTGCCAAAGAATCTTCTTGTCCCTCAAGGATTCTACGATGGCTATACATAATTATGGATCCACAAATGGCCATCTCTACTAAAACCCAAGTGCAAAAAGCCCAACTAAGCCAACACACACCATCCCTAAGACAAAGCTTCAACGTTGGCTAGTCCACGACCACCTGTTATGAGCACAAGGATACTATGAAGGCAACACTCGCCTTTGGCTACCCAAGCATGCTGCTTATGCTCATCCACAACTCCCCAAGGACCCCTGACAAAAGGTCCCACAACTACAAGTTTGGCATCCCCAAGCACAGCAAAGCCAACAATGCTGGGTGCCTACCAATGTGCTCAAAGCACAAGGCTTCCATGAAGGCAACACACACTTGTGGCTCCCCAGGCCACAGCAAAGCCAACAACGCTGGGTGCCTACCAATGTGCTCAAAGCACAAGGCTTCCATGAAGGCAACACACAAGAGAGTTAAAAAGTGCTTGAAATTGGTGGGAGAGAAGAAGGAGTGCATCCTGATCGAGTAGTCCATTGAGCATGCGGGGTGCTAGTTAGCATGGTTCATTCCTTGACCGGCATGATGACATCGGTGGTAGGCCGACTAGCTTGAAATTGGTGGGAGAGAAGGAGGAGTGCATCCTGATTGGATGTGAAACAACACAAGCTAGTCCATTGAACATGCGGGGTGCTAGTTAGCGTGGGTGAGCCCGGTGGGACAAGAGTCAGATGTAGTCAGCCTACCACCGTTGCCATCATGCCAATGAACCACACACCATTGGTGGTGGGATTTATGGCACTCAAGATGCTAGCGCTCTGGGATTTCCATCCGACCTATCTTGAAACATGGACCAAGGAGTCTAACATATATTTGAGCCAATTGGGTGGCAAACCCACAAAGGCACAAGCAACTTGATAGCTGGAATCCCCCTCGAAGGGTTCACCATAGATGTCCGTGATCTTTTGTGAAAGGTTTCAGTGGGAGCATACATGTTAGGAATCGAAATATTATAACTTTGCATGAGTAGGGCGAAGCCAATGGAAACTCTGGTGGAGGATGTTAAATTTGCAGCAATATGATGAGCTATGGGGTGGATCAAATGCAAGAATCAACATCATCAACAAAGAGATCAGACGACGATAATTAAGACGTGATTAGCTTAATGTAGGCATGGATAATCAAAAACTAGCAAATTCTCCTTAGGCGCGATATCTGCATCATCATCAACTTCTTCCACCTTGTCACCATCATCAGTTTTTTCTTCCTTTCTGCGAAATCTGTTCGGAAGTACTGTCGACGACTGTTTGACAAAATACATCCTCCTGAATCGGATAATCAACATATCTATCAAGAATCCGTCCCACATCCACTTCAAAAACAAGAACCACTGTTGGATTGGCTGCCAAAAAATTATCTTCCTCATCGTCCTCAACTTCTTCCGCCAAACTAATTGGTTGTGCCATCATTGGCTTCACTGCCCTTGATAGCTCCTGCTTAGATCCCATTGGTATTGTAATCACTTTCTTACCCTTCTTCAATGTGACCACATTCTTCTCCCAATCCTGCTTGAGCTTTGCTGTTCTAAACCACGGCCTTCCTAACAGCATTGAATATGCATTTGCATCATCCTTCATCCGCAAAACAACAAAATTTACTGGAAACTGCAAACCTTGTATGATAAGGGATTGTTTCCTCAACATCCCAATAGGTTGAACCCGGCTTTGATCCGCCATGCGTACCTGAAATGGTGCTGGCTCAAGCTAAACATTCTTTATCTTCAAAAACTCTAATTCTGACAAAATGTTGACTCCAGATCCGCCATCCAAAAAGACTGTTGAAAATTTCCGATTATCAAAATCGAGCTGAACTGTGGGAACAGTGAAATCCACATCTCCAGGACTAATCTGATGAATGCCCACACTTTGATTCAACACAGCCCTGATTCCTGACACCTTCGACTTCCTCATAGCCGAATAAACTCGATCCCTAAACATCGGAACCAATGAAAGCAACTGATCCAATGTAAGACTATTAGGACTATTCAACAACTCTTGAAACAATGCTTCTGACTTATTCTCCTTATGCTCCTCCTTATCCAAGGATTTCTTCTTTCTCTTCTGCATTTCCTCTTTCTGTTGAACATCCAAAATTCCTTCAGTTACTTCTTCATGAACATCCTTCTGTTCCTCCCAATCCAATGGAGACTTTAGCTTTGCTTTGGAACGTGTAACTGCCAAAACTTTCGAATCCTGTACGACACACTCCGAACAGTCTCATGTTATTCCACATTCCGCCATTACTCCACTTGCTTCTGCTTCCAAACAAACATCCACATTCACCATATTACTCTGAGGAAGTTTATTCACTTCCGCCTACTGCACAAGTGGCGCAGGTAACTGAGGTAGTTGTTGAGGAGGTCTTGGTTGATTCCACCCCTACGGAGTCGAGTTCTGCTGATTCCACCCCTGCGGAGTCCAGTTCTACTGATTCCAGCCTTGCTGATTCCAATTCGGTGGCGGCTGCTGCCAATTTTACTGTTGTGACCATCCCTGTTGTTGATTCCAATTTGGTGGCGGCTGCCAATTGTGTTGTTGCGACCACCCGCTGATTCCAATTTCCTCCCCATGATGGCCGAAAATTTTGCCATCCACCAAATCTTGATCTTCCTCCTTGACTAAAATTTCCTCTAAATGGTGGTCTCCCTGATGGTCTCCAATTTGGATAGGGTTGCTGTGGCCTCTGCCATCCTTGATTTCCAAATGATCTCTCTGCTGATCCAAATTTCGGAAAAATGCCATGAGACTGTGTTGTATTTTGCTGCATCTTTTGTTGTATTCTCTCAAGGATTACCCCCCTAAAGCTAGGATTATACCAGCAATCCATTGTCTTGTGACCATCTTTGACACAAATGTCACAGTGCTCTATCTTCTTTTCTGACTCCTTTTGAAGTCCCATCTCTTTCAACTTCTTTTCCACAGCCTTCTCAACTGACACCTCCTTAGTCTTTTCCTTTGACTTCTTACTTAACTTCCTCTTTTGTTTCTTCTTCTTGTGCTCCTCATCCTCTGACTCTGAATCACTACTAGAATCATCATCACTACCTAAACTTGAATCCGTATCAGAATTCGTATCCGAATCTAACTCCGAATCCTCATCCGTACTGTCATCACTTGACTTCTTCCTCTTTTTCCCCTTCTTCTTCTTCTTGTTTGAATGTCTTTTTCTAGAGCTCGAACCTGATAAACCAAACCTTTTCTCCGCTCGAGTTGCAGTATTAATGAGTTCATTCATTCCTCCCGCAACATTAACACCAGCTACTGCATTCCGCAACTCCTTTCTGAGGCCTTTAACATAATATGCTGCCAGCATCTCATCAGTGGGCCTTTTTTGAGGAGTGAGCCTTCTCACATACCGATTGAACCTCTATGTATAATCTTCCACAAACATCCTCTTTTGCTTTACTGCTTTAAGTTTTGTCAACACATCATTGGCAGTCTTTTCCACCCGAAACCGATTCAAAAATGCAATCCTCAATGCATCATAATCTGCAAAATGTCCTGGCACAAAATTGCTAAACCATTGCACAGCTTTCTCCTCAAATGTTGCCTCAAACTGGCGCATTTTGGCTTGCGCATCATATACTCCGGCAAATCCTCTAGCCTGCCATCGAGTCTCAAATTGACAATCAGGGTCTTCTTTTGACTTTCCTGAAAAGCTTTCGAATTTGACGCGTAAATCTGCTCTAGTCGGCTGCTGCCATATTAAAAGGTCTATTTGGGGGTACCTGCCTGTTGGTTCTCCTATTCGGTAACGGATTGAATTCGTCTTTGAGGCAATAATGCCTGTTGTATTACTGCTGTTGCTAATACATGTGGAAATCCTCCTGCTAATCCTGGAGTTGCTGCCCCTAAATTAACCACCGCATTCTCTGAATCCTCATCAGAACTATGTGTTGACATTCCACTGTCATCACCTTCATGCGATCATCGTTGATGTTGGTCATCTCCTCGATGCTGCAAACCCAAACGCCTTGCTCTTGACCTTGTGAAATAGAAATGAGATGATTCCCCTGAATCCTCCAGAGTGAACTCAAACCCCCGTCGCTATTAATGCATGAATGAAAAAATTTCTTGCCTGCATGAATCTCTTCATCTTCCAGCACTCACCATTATCAGAAGAATGTAAGCCCGCGCATGAAATTCATTACAAACACCGTGATCGCCAGTGTTCACTGCTTATCACATCTTTCACAAACACCGTGATCGCCAGTGTTTACTGCTTATCACATCTTTCACAAACTTCAAGGGAAATTCAGACTTTCTGACAAACAAACTAACAAACTGTTTAACTATGTATCACTTCCCAAACACATAGCAAACTAATCCATAACACAAAATTGCATTACACAGAATAGTTCCAAAACATCTTCATCACATCAGTCTTCAAAATAAACTACAGAATGACAACGCCACAGTGACAACCAGATTGACAAAATACACTGCATCTTCGTTGTCAAAATAACTGTCAACTATCTGATTACATAAATCTCCATATCTGCGAATGAAAAATCCTTCTTCTTCTATCGCGGATAACCACACTACATGACATTTCTAACTTCCATCCAGATTTCAAAAGACACTTCACACTACATCCGATTATGACAAATTGAAAGACAAAAAGTAGACAAAAGTAGCATCTAATTTTCAGCCTTAAACAGTTTCACTCTCTCTCTCTCTCTTTCTCTCTTAGAAAAGATGATCTGACTCCATTTCCTTAGGAGCCTCCATGAAGCTTGCTGATGTTGTTCCTTCTCCACTGGGGTTTGCTGTAGCAGTCTCTTGCCATGTGTCCTGGCTTTCCACAATTGTGGCAAGTGAAGGTCCTTCCTCCTACTCTACCTCTTCCTCGTCCTCGTCCTCGAGAAAATCCTCCTCGAGTAAAGAATGCTTTTTCTTCTCCTGCTATTGAGTCCAGCCATTTCTTCTCTTTGCCTTTGGTCTCTTGCTGCTCTAGTAGAGCTCCTTCTATCTTGTGTAGCTTCAATTCAGGTACATTCTTTAGTGTTGCTACAATTTTTTCATATTCACCTTTGTCCACACTCTTTAGAAGCACTGCTAGTGTCTCATAATCTTCTACCTTTTCGCCAATAGTTGCCAATTGTTGCTTAATGCTTTTATATCTGTTCAAGTGTGTGATTAAAGGTTCACTTTCCTTCATATCCAATTTGTAGAATTGCATCAACAGATTTATCATTGAATTTTTAGCTTGTGTGCCAAATAATGTGTTGAGTTCATCCCATGCATCTTTTGCCCACTATATCCTTGTGATGTGATGAATGGTTTCATCATTTCAACTGAGTGCAATAAGTCCTAATGCTTTTTCATTCCTACTCTTCCACTCATTTTCCCCTCTTACCTTTGGGGCATTCATCTCTTCCCTCAACTAGCCCCCATATATTTTTCCTCATGAGCAGATACATTGTTTTTGTTTGCCATGTGTAAAATTGCTCCCCATTAAATTTGGCTATCTCTTGTGCTGTACTCATGATGATTTGAAGGGGTTCTTACCTCTTGATCCAATTTCAAGATTCAAGGGCCGTGTTTAACCTTTTACAACTCAATCTGGTGTTTAGGTGATGATTACAACAGATTTATCAGCGTAAAATCACCAAAAATTACATTAAACCGAGGGTAACAAATTTGTACGGAATGGTTGGAGTATCAAACCATCTTCGAATTGCAATCTGAAGTTATAGGGATCTGTATCAAAACCCAATGGTTAATTTGAACCCTCAATTGTACCAAAATATAGTTATTAGTACTGATTAATAACTGATTAGCAAATTAATCCTCTATTTTGTGTGCAGAAAACAGAGTATGCGGGGAGTCCAAATCTGAGACCTTAGAGCCCAAATCTGAGGCCTTAGAGTTCAAATGAGCTCAAATCCTTTCAAGGCCATCAATAGCAATTAGTCTAGTAGAGGATTAAGCCAAGAAACACAAGATTTGACCAAACATTGAATGCTTAATCTCTGTTTTACAAAAGTCACTTGAAGATTTGATGAAGAGCTTGGATCTCACTGTAGACTTGATCAAATCAAAATCTGTCTTCACCAACTTGTAGAGCACCCTTGAAAACCCCTAGGGCCAAGAGGAACTAGAGCCATTGCATCTATGGAAGACAAAGATCTCCAATTTCTTCTTAAAAAGAGGCGCTGGAAAAATTACAAATTTTTGCCGCTTCCCTTGGCGGTTTCGCAATTCCTCTTGATTGGCTTATGTGTGGGAGTGTAGCTATGATTGGCTAAAAGCTTTTGCCCTAATATTTCTCCTGGAGGGAGATCAAGTCCCTCCACTTGCTGGGGGTGCAAAGACTACTTGAAAAAGAGGTTAAAAAATCTAACTATCTACTTATCCTAATTAGCCAAGTGATTAGCAAGATAATGGGCTCATAAACTTGATGGATTCTAGGCTAGGCTCTATTACCATGTTAGATTTGCAGCAATGTGATGAGCTATGGTGGATCAAATGCTAGAGTCAACATCATTAACAAAGAGATTAGACAATAATTAAGACGTGATCAGAGCAATTAACTAATAGCTTAATGTAGGCATGGATAATAAAAAACCAGCAAATTCTCATTAGGCCAATGCCTCAATTTATAGAGTTTACATCCAAGCATCTAATCCCACTGATTTCTCCTTGATTCACTCCACCTCTTTTGCTTGATTCTCTCCACCTCTCCCAGAATATCTCCACACCTCCTAAATCTCCTCATGCTACCCTTTATTCTCTCCCAGTAGATACTTCTCACCTTTTCACAGCTTCTCTCACATTTATAGCCTCTTGCTAAGGGCTTGTTCCTGCACACACCCTATTCACTTGTATATGTAAACAAAGGCTCATAGCAATATTGAGGTGCAAATCATTCATTAGGCTTGGGTATAAGGGAAAAGACTAATCAAACTATCCAGTAGATGGTTCCCTCCAAAGTTTCCCTCAAGATAGCTGGAGCTCATTGTAACTCATACCTGGCCACCTAAGAGTAGCCAGTTGAGCACCCAAGGGGGGGTAAGTTATGATGCAGCATGCCACTCCATGGTCTATCAATAGAACCATTGGATGAGGACTCTCCTGGTCCACTCAATGACTATGATTTGCTGATCTGCATTCTGTGAAACCACATTTCCACTTACATCAGCCCCAACAACATCCTTTTAATCACCATACCAGCTACTCATCTGATCAAATATAACATCCGTGCTTACCCTCAATTCATGTGTAGCAAGATTATAGCATCTATATCACTTTTGTTCCCCAATAAACACACCATTTTTTGCTTTTGGATCCAGCTTGGTATGTAACTCATCTGGCACATGCACATATGCAATACACCCAAAAACTTTCAAGTGAGACGAATCAGGTTTCTTGCCAGTAAACTTCTCCTCTAGTGTTACATTATGTATGGCTGCAGCAGTAGGAGTCCTGTTCATAATATAAACTATTGTAGACACAGCCAATAGTTATGTGGCATATTCTTCTCAGCCACATCAATGCTTGTGCTATCTGTGCAATGTGCCTGTTTTTCTGCTCAGCAACTCCATTTTGCTGTGGAGTGTATCTACATGTAAATTGTCTCTAGATGCCATTCTTTCACAAGAATTTAGAGAACTCATGGGAGATGTGAGACCTCTGCCCTCACTACATATCGAACTCTAGAGTGCTAGTAGTAGCGGAAGTAGCAACCTCACGCGTAGGGCAGAGCTTCCCACTCGGGGCCTCGCCCACAAATGTCTAGGCAAGGGACTAGTCCGATAGCTCTTCCAAAAACAAACCCAGAAAAAACTTTCCTCACCTAGAAAGCATAGGCGATTCCTCCAGGGAAAATCTTCTGATGAAAATTTATCTAACGGGGACAAGAGCCTAGGCTATCCTTCACTCCGATGACCGACTTGAAGGAGGAACAATATTTATACTTGATTCATAGAAACCAACATGTTTTTTCCCCCCCACCTCAAGTGAGGCATAGTCGTTGATCTGATCTCTTAAGATTGTCCAGGTTTCTAAGCTACTAATCGCATCCTAAATGAACTCCTATCGAGATTACCCTTTATTATTTAATTTATAAAACTTCCACCATTCCAGCCTAACCCCAATCCCATGGGTTAGCCGACTACCCAACCACTGTACTTGGTGGAATATTCAGTTACTCACACACCCATAATTGAAATGCCATTCTTAACTTTAGCTTTCGAATACAGTCATGCATGCACACCTCGTACGCACACACTCCTCTTTCAAAACATGGAAGAGTAACCAAATATCACACCAATACATTGATTAAAAAATATCATAACTCAAAAATAATCCAATTCTATTGTTTTTTAATCAAGTGTCATCCGAACTCTCCGTTGAAGACCAGCTAGTCAACCAAAGAGATCCAGTTTAATAGTTTCCTATTTACTTAAATATATACATAGTATACCGCTTCAACTCCTTGAAATCTCCCTCGAATACACCTGGATGTCTTGGATAATCCGGCACCATCTGGTGAGACCCTCTAGGATCCTCCTTAGGCATCCTAGCTCTTCAGGAAAAGGTCGTTTGGCGATCCCTCGCCCATTGCACCGGGAGCGTACCATTTTTAACCGTACTGAGACTGGTCAAGACCTTGGCACACTTTACCCTTCATTGACTCCTTGGTCGGTTGTTGTAACATAAACTCTCCTTAGGTCCACGACCCCATTTAAACAATAAACCAAATGCTTCCTCCAGCATTCTGCCGCTGTAAGACAGTCCTTTACAAAAAACAGAGTTTCTATGCAAGTAGGATTTTTCCCATTGAGTTTATTTTTATCTCTCAAAAAGCTATTTCACAAGAAAACATCTCTATAGTGGTTTCACAAGGTCTTTCGTTCAAACCCAAATTCCTAAAGATAGACACGTATCCCGTGTTTCAGTGGTCCATACAATTCAAAGCGATCTTCTAACTTATTTCCGGATGATCCAGGCCTCAAGGGAAAACTTCTCTAATTAAAACGGTCACCTCTTCTTCATACTGAAGAAATGGGAACGGTCACAAGGTCATTATCTTGATTTAAGACTCAAGAAACGGGCAGGCATCTTACCGACCCACTTTTCTAAAGCGACTAAGGTCTAGCATAAAAAATGCTTGAATTTATTTCTATTTCTATTCTAGGAAATTTTGTCATAACTTGGCTGCATTTCACAATTTTTCAATTTAAATTTAATATTCAATAACATTGAAAATAAGTAATCATTCTTATAGCTTATATCAACAATAAGAACTTCTTTCTTTCCCTTTCTCAAGGAATTGAATAAACATAAATTCCTAGAAAATAAACATACGAATTTTCTATAAATAATTCTCCATTTTTCTTTATGCTACTCATAAAATAATTGTGAATCTAATCACATGGATACACTTCAATAATATGAAAATTTATTCCATCTTGGATATAAAAGAATTATAAATATTTATACTCATGAAAATTAAACATGGATATTTCTCTCTAGATTATCCTTTAGTAAGAAGAACTCATTTAAACTATTCATATGAAAATATTCTTAAACATTCTTTTTTCCATTTAAGTATAGGCATCAACATGCCACGAATATATATGCATTTAAAATATAACAAAACATTCTCTTTTAATACTAAAAATATTTACGCCTAATCATATATAAAAATATTCTTAAACATTCTCTTTTCCATTTAAGTAAAGGCATCAACATGCCATGAATATATATGCATTTTAAATATAACAAAACATTCTCTTTTAATACTAAAAATATTTATGACTAATCATATATAAAAATATGATGAAATTTCTTCTTTTGATATAAAAATATTTATGTATAGACATACCATGAATATACATACATAAGAATATATTCACATATCAACTTTTAAGATTTAAAATGTCTAGGCATAAGCTTACCTTGAATATTTATACATAAGAATATATTCACATGTCCTCTTTTGCCATCTAGATAACTATGCATACACATGCATGAATATAATTATATTCATGCATACACATGCATGAATATAATTATGAAAATATAATTAAAATTCCTCTTTTTGACATCTAAACATTTATGCATACACATACTATCAGTGCATACACAAAAATATAATGAAAATCCTTCTTTTAGCATTTAGAATATTTATGCATAGACATAGATAAATATTTATACATAAAAAAATACCATGAAACTTCCTCTTTTAGAATTAGAATATTTATGCATAAGCATATATAAATATTTATACATAAAAATATCATGAAAGTTCCTCTTTTAATATAAAAATAATTTATGCATAAACCGAAGCTTAAACATAAACATAAATGCATCTAAACATCATTATAAACCCTAATATAAAGTATTAAGGAAGAGTGTTAACATCTTCACTAAATAATCATCTTCTTTATTTAGAAAGGATGATTTAAGAGATAACCATGAAAGTACCATGCTTCCAAGCATGTGGAAGAGAAGAGAAGAAGGAGATTTATCCTTCATGGATGCATAACCAAAAAGAAGATTATCTTCATTTTAAACATGAGTATTGTGAGATCCCTGCCTGCACATCGAACTCTAGAGTGCTAGGAGCAGTAGCAACCTCACGCACAGGGCAGAGCTTCCCACTCGGGGCCTCACCCAGACGAATGTCCCAGCAAGGGACTAGTCTAGCGGCTCTTCCAAAATCGAATTCGAAAAAAACTTTCCTCGCCCAAAAAGCATAGGCGATTCTTCCAAGAAAATCTTCTAACGTACTCAAGAGCCTTAACTATCCTTTGTATTCTAACCAAACCCGCACGTGTCACTTGGCCGAATCAAGGAGGAGGAACTTGCACTTGGTTTTTTCCCCATCAAAAGAGGCACAGTGGTTGATTCTTTTCCATAGAACAAGGATTATCCTGTGACTTACTTCATCTATCGTAACTTAAATAGAATTGAATTTTATTATAGGAATCCATCAATCTAGCTTGACCCCATCAATCCCATGGGTTAGCCAACCACTGTATTGATAGGATCCATCAATCTAGCCTGACCCCATCAATCCCATGGGTTAGCCAACCACCCAACCACTGTATTGATAGGATCCATCCTTATAAAAATTTGGTTATATTTTGTCTCGGGTACTAGGGAAAAGAGTTCCTAGGCCCCCTAGCCGGGGCTCTCATGCAAAATTAAATAGACAAAACACTTACGCACCCAATATGAATTTGCCTTTTCTTAGATTCACTATTTCCAAACAAAATTGCAATAAAACCACAGTGTTTCCATCATAATCCTCAGTATTCTAGTTCCAGGGTCCAATTTTTAACTTTTCCACTTCGGTCCCCACGACCTCATTCCAAATCCAATTTCCAGTCATTCCTTCCTCGGCGTGCCTATGGCATCAACCAGAACGCTCACCTAGTACTTCACTCAAGGGCCTTTTCAATAGTTCCTAGCTCATAGTACCGAGGAGTATAATCAAGATTTTTCCATAAAATCCATATGGACTCTCCATTGAAGATCAGCTAGATCAAACAACAACATCCATTTATCAAAAAGAGCCATGAACTCATCCATTGAAGACCAGCAAGGCCAATCAACCAGATCCATGCCCATGTTCAGAAAACAACTCCAACTCATTTTCTTCCTCGACGCATGTGTGGGTATCGTGGGTGACCCAGAGCTCGAGCACCTTATGGTGAGAACCCTCTAGACTCCTTCGCAGCAGGTGACCTAGCGCTTCACTCTCATAGGCTGCTTCCTTGGCCCCTCATCCACCGTACCACCGGAAGCTCACCATTTTAACCAAACCGAGACTAGTCAAGACCTCAGCCCATGACCTCGAGCACCGTATGGTGAGAACCCTCTAGACTCCTTCGCCGGTTACCTAGCGCTTCACTCTCATAGGCTGCTTCCTTGGCCCCTCATCTACCGTACTACCGGAAGCTCACCATTTTAACCAAACCGACACTAGTCAAGACCTCAGCCCATGACCTTGCCACGTGAGACGTCCTTCTTTGACTCTCCGTCACAACTGTTGCAATATTTTCCACTTAGGTCCCCACGACCTCATTCCATAAGATAGTCAAAATGCTTCCCCAGGATTCTTGACATAAAACAATCTTTAAAAAGTAGGTTTCACATACAAATATAGTTTCTAAGTAAAAATCCTCATCATTCCACATTATTTCTCATCATTCCATATTATTCCACATTATTCCATGTCATTTCTCATTATTTCACATTTTTCCACATCATTCCACACATCAATATACATTAATCCACACATCAATCCACATCAACCACATCAATCAACATCAACCCACATCAATCCACACATTCCACATCCTTTCACAAATCACTCCACATCATTCCACACATCACCCACATCATTCGACACATCACTACACATCATTCCACACCACCCACATCATTCCACACATTGCCCCACATCACTCCATATCACTTCCCACATCAATCCAATTTCCACAAAGAAGATGGATTCTTTTCGCTTTGAGCAAATGAAGTTTGATTTTATCAACTTTCCTTGATCTAGTTATTAGAACTTTTGTTCCACAATCAACGAGGTTAAAAGTACAATTACTCTACTTTTTATACTGAAAACTTTCTAAGTCTCGGTCATTACTTGGCTTAGTCAAAGGTAACTTTTTCTCGACTCAATTCAATTAAATCTAAATTTCCATTCACTTTTGGATCCTCGATCCTTTTTTTAAGAATTCCATATTCCTTTCCTTCGAGGGAATCTAGGAATAGTCAGTCTCACAAGTATTTACATTCATCCAGCTAAGCGTGTTTCTGGTCTTTTTCTGGGAGATCCCTTTTCCCATTCAAAATGTACTCAAGATTCTACTTTTCGTGAATCTAGATGTATACTTCATAATTCCAAAGTTGAATATGTTCATGATTTCTCTTTTCGGTTAAACTTCATCCATGCTTTCTCGATGCATTCCTATGAATATTTTCACATTCTTTTCTCGGTTTTCCCAAAATAAAATATTCTCAATATTTTTCTTTTTGAATAAAAGATTTATGCATATGACCTCATGGGATTTACAAAATCAATTATACCCATATTTCCTCTTTCAACATAAAACATTTATGCACACATGCTAATTCATTTTTATCTAAATTAATTATATTCATAATCATTTTCATAATTCTCATAAATTGAATGAATCTAGAAAATCTATGCATAACCTTCTTTATTTTTCTAACCTTCTTTATTTTTCTGGTAAATGAATAATTCTCAAAACTCCACTTTTAGCATAAAATTTATTATGTGTAAATTCATTTCCTAATGATAAAATTTTTACCATAGCTTCCCCGTGTTTTCTATGAAATGATAATACTCAAAATTTCATTTTTAATATAGAATTTATTTATGCATAAATTAAAATTCATTTTCTAAAATTTTTTCCATAGCTTCCCTGTATTTTCTATGAATTGAGAATGCTCAAAATTCTACTTTTAGAATAAAATGTATTATGCATAAATTCATTTTCTAATGATAAAATGTTTGCCATAGTTTCCCCGCTTTTTCTATGAAATGAGAATGCTCAAAAATTTACTTTTAATATAAAACTTTACTATGCATAAATTCATTTCCTAATTATATAAATTTAGCCATAGCTTTCCCACATTTTCTATGAAATGAGAATGCCCAAAATTTAACTTTTAATATAAAAATTAGTTTATGCAATTCTCTATGAATTGAGAATGGTTAAAATTTCACTTTTAATATAAAGATTAGTTTATGCATAAACATAAACATTAATTCATCTAAACAATAACATAAATCAAGAAAAGCATGGTTTTAAGAGGAAACCCATAAAATAGAATGCTTCCCAAGCATGAGAGACGTTAGGAAGAAGATTAATATCAAAAAAGAGACTAAACTTCATTGTTTAGGCTTACCCTTGGTTTTCTTGATTCTTTACCTTGCAAAAGTTGTGTAGCCCTCAACAAGGAAGAGGCTTGGCCACCAAGGGAAGAGAGTAATCTTGAAGAGAAGAAGAGGTTTTTAGTGAAGCACCAAAGCTTCACAATGGGGAGGCAAGGTAGAGGGAAGATGAAAGTACACTAAAATGAAAATTACACTAGCATGTAAATACACTAAGATGAAAATACAAAGGAATGGGGTTTTATTTATAGGTGAGGGAGGCCACCAACCAAGTCCACTGGGATCTAGAGGCTTCCAGCTTTAGTTTAATCCAATTTGGACAAGTTTTAGACTAGTTAATCCCATTTTTTAAATCTAGTTTGGAAGAGGTGAGAGGAGAGATGAAATATCTCTTTTTTTTCTAATTAGAAATTGGGATATGATGAGGATTCTAGGTGCCTCCTTCATGAGCTCCACTCACCCTCCTGAGGTGTCAAAATTCTCATTTTTATACTATTAAGTGCTAGTACTAGTCAACTCTTCATCTTATGTGAGAATTTGCTCATTTTTGGTGGATTTTCTTTTGTTCTTGCATTTTTCTTATTCAAACATTTGGATTAATCCTATAGGCCCATTAGAACACTCTTTGGACCTTAATCCATAATTTTCTAAAAATAGGTATCCCTAGACTAAGGTGTCCAGTGCACATATTCAATTAATTTAACTCTTTTTAAACTTCTATTTCAGGGGATCACTTTATATTGGCTGGAAGAAACTACTTATCCAAAATATTTCAAAACTATATTACCTGTCTCTAGAATATTTTCTCTCTCTAGGTCAAAAACAAGAGAAAACAAGATCTTTTTGCATTTTAAAGGGGGGGATGATTACAAGAGACTAAAGGGAAGGTTCTTACATCTTTACATCATCAAAAGCTAGAGGGAGGAATCTTACATCCTACCCCACTTAAAAAATGTGAGATGTCCTCATCTCACAGCAGCAGCAGCGAGATGAGCAGCGAGATTTTTCTCCAGTAGCTGCTGGAGGATAATCTCTTACAACTCTTTCTTCTTCTATTACTTCCAGCGTTAGTGCTTTGGAAGTAGATGGCTGGTTTGGGAACCTTAACAACAAAGGCCTTCGTGAAATCTTTCGCCACATCCGCACTGCTTTAGCCATAGAAACTGGCTTAGCATTCTTCACCAAGGTATCCAAGGGTTTGTTCATTCCCTGAATGAACCTAGCCACCATCAGTTGTTCATTCCCCGAATGAACCTAGCCACCATCAGTTGTTCTTCGTGTAGGGTGGCGAGGAGGAGAGCAAATGCCTGGTGATATTCCTCCATAGTTCGGCTCCCCTGGGGGGTTACCACCAAGAACTCATTCATCTTTATCTCCAAGTAGCCTGGAGGACAGAATCTCTTTCTGAGGTATGCTTTGAGATCATCCCACATCTGGGTGTTGTAATCCAAGCAGTTTGTCTTATAGTGGTTCCTCCATGCTACTCTGGTTGTTTCTACGATCTTCAGTCTAGCAAGAGCCACCTTACTCTTTTTGTTGTAACCTGTGACATCAAAGTACTCCTCCATAGCTTTGATCAACTTCTCTACTATTTCTCCCAAGTGCTCCCCTTCACCTTTGAAAGGTCCAGGCTGAGATCTATGAAGAGATTTATGAACATCTAGGTCGAGCTTTTCCTCATCGAGTTGGGGGTGGTTAACATTTCTACCACGACGACCTCAATACGAAAATTCTTTGTGAAAAGACCACTTTATTTATAATTTAAATCCAAAAGGAGTTAAACTTTACATCCAACTGATTCTGGGGTTCCTTAAAGTTTGGTGAACCCTCTAAGAATCCTGGGATAAAGATCCCTTCTATAAGAAGAAACATACAAAACTCATTATCAGAAAATAGTTCATTCATATCCTTATCAGAATAATGGTCCATTAGACCACTAATTTCCAATTAACATTTGAACATTCCCCACGGGAATTTTAGTTATACAAATTCTCAATTTGTCATTCCACAATTGGGTCCACTAGGCCAAAGGTCAAGCTCTGCAAACAATTTGTCAGAACGATCCACTAATCTTATAGAGTGATCTACTGAAAGTCTTGATCGTCTACCAAGCTACTAACATCATCACTGGAATTCTCTCCATTCATCATCATCACCATGACTTATTCAACTTATCTACTTTCAACCAGAATTCAAAAGTCATCATCCTTCAATTAGAATCCAAATCAATCCATCAATTTTTTAACCAGAATTCTAAAATCATATCAACCAACATTCAAAATCATCATCTAGGATAGCATTTTTGTTCATAACTTCAAGGTCTTAGAATCACTCGTATATATTGTCAGTATAGAGCTGCATTTATACCCACATTATATATGGGCTTCCACTGTCCTTGGTTTTATAAGACAAAAGCCATTATATCTAGGCCTCAAGCAAGTTGGGGATTCCACAAAAATGCGGTACTTCCATCTAAAAACCCAATTCCTAATTTTTTAATTTCCATTTTAAATATCAACTCGTACGAATTTCAACACACACTTATAATCTTTCACTGGTAATTCATAAATTTTTAACGTTTCTTGCTTTCTTGTTTTATCAACTTCAACCAAATTGCTCTAATACCAGTTGTGTGAGACCCCTGCCCTCTCTGCACATCGAACTCTGGAGTGCTATAGCAGGGGCAGCAAAGCTTCCCACTCAGGGCCTTGCCCACAATGTTCGGGCGACAAGGGAGTCTGGTAACTTGTACGAATTTCAACACACACTTATAATCTTTCATTGGTAATTCATAAATTATCAACGTTTCTTGCTTTCTTGGTTTATCAACTTCAACCAAATTACTCTGATACCAGCTTTGAGACCCCTGCCCTCTCTGCACATCAAAATCTGGAGTGCCAGCAGAAGCAAAAGTAGAAATGTCACGCGCAGGGGCGGTAGAGCTTCTTCCCACTCAGGGCCTCGCCCACAATGTTCGGGCGACAAGGGAGTCCGGCGGCGCTCTTCCAAAACCAAACCCGAAAAAAACTCTCCTCGCGCCCAAAAAGCATAGGAGGAGATTCCTCTAGGAAAATCTTCTAATGTAGTCAAGGGCCTTAACTATCCTTTGTATTCTGACCAAACCCACGGGTCACACGACCAAATCAAAGGAGGAACTTACACTTGGTTCATAGAGACCAACACATTTTTCCCCATCAAAAGAGGCACAACCGTTGATTCTTTTCGATAGAACAAGAATTATCTTGTGACTCACTTCATCTATAGTAACTTAAACAGAATTAAATTTTATTTTATAGAAATCCATTGATCTAGCCTAACCCCATCCAATCCCATGGGTTATTCAACCGCCCAACCACTGTATTGATAGGATCTATCCTTATAAAACTTTGGTTATGTTTTGTCCCGGGTACCACGAAAAAGAGTTCCTAGGCCCCCTAGCCAGCTCTCATGCAAAACTTAAATAGACACACCACTTATGCACCCAATATGAAATTGCCTGTTCTTAGATTCACTATTTCCAAATAGAATTACAATAAAACCATAGTGTTTCCATCATAATCCTCAGTATTCTAGTTCCAGGGTCCAATTTCTAACTTTTCCACTTAGGTCCCCACACGACCTCATTCCAAATCCAATTTCCAATCATTCCTTCCTCGACGTACCTATGGCATCACATCGACAACTAGAATGCTCGCCACCTGGTAAGTCCCTCTAGGCTCACCTAGTACTTCACTCAGGGGCCTTTTCAATAGTTCCTAGCTTAAGAGTATAATCAAGATTTTGATGAAAAACAGGTAGAGGGAGAGGGAACACACACACAGGAGCAAACCCTAATGTATTAGTCAAACCCTAATGTATTAGTCAAACCCCAGTCATAGAGGGAAGCCATGTCCCTTCTCACACAATGCATAAAAGCCATCATCCCAAAAGCTACAACACACTACTTGTGTTGTGTCCACACACTGCTAACCCTAGCTACTGTCCACACAACTATGACCAGCTCGATATAATCATTTATGCCTCACACATGCTACTACTAACATGCCAACACATAGTGCAGCTTGTAAGATTCCTCTCCCACTCCCTCAAGATGTCCAGTTTCTCCCCCTGTAATCAATCCCCTTTTCAGAATAATAACAGATCTTGTTTCTATCTGTTTTGGCCTAGAGAGAGAAAATATTCTAGAGAGAGATAATTCAGTTTCTAGATATCTTTGGATGGAAAAATATCCCTTCTTATTAAAATGATTTCCCCTGAAACAAAAATTTAAAAAGAACTTTCTAGTGCAATTGGAATAAATTGAAAATAGGTAAAAAGGACCTTAGCCTGAGGGTCCTGATTTTCTAAAAATTTTGGATTAAGGTTCCTATGGACCAATAAGATTAATCCAAATGTAGGGAGGAGATAAATTGATGAATAAAAGAAAAATCCCCCAAAAATGAGTAAATACTCACATAAGATGAAGAGTTGACTAAAGGACAAGGTTTATTAGTTAAAAAAGAAGAGAGATTTAGAGGAAATGATGCATTTTTGATGCCTCAATGTGGGGAATTCCCTCATGAAGGAGGCGCCTATTTCACATGTGTGGATGAGTTTTAAACTCACAAATAATGAGAAATTTTCATCTTTCCTTTGTCCTGTTTCAACTAGATCCAAAAAGTGAGCTAAACTAACCCAAAAATGGTCAAAATTGACCAAATGGATCTAGAAAATTTTAGAATCAGTTTGCTTGGCTAGAGGCTCATTTTTTCCTATAAATAGAAGCCTCCCCCTTTGTAAAAGGTTAATAGTGTTTATGCACTGTTACTCTACTCCTCCCCAGAGTCAACCATTGAATTCAATTGATAATTCAATGGTTTTTGACTAAATCCTCTCCAAAAGAACTGGTGGCCACTCTTGTTTCCAAACAAGAGTAGAACCCTCAATCCCTCAAGTCAAAGGAAAACTTACAAGTTCCATGTAAGCTTAATTCTTACTTATTGTGAATTTTAAATCTATGGTTTTCTTAAATTTTATGCTTTATAAATTTTTGAATTAAAATCTAATGCTATGCCTTGATGGAAAGGCCACCCCCTTCTCTTTATTACAATTCAGCCCTTCTTAATCCTAGAAAGTTTAATTAAAAGATTGATTAAACTCTTTTCATTGTTTACTCTCTTGATTTCTGGCAAATGGAGTAGATTAGAGATATTAGAATTCAAATTGGATTAATTCAAGTCATAAATTGAATGTTAAAATTGAGAAATGGTCAGCCATACAAAGGAGGTTATGGAAAACTTTTCTTAAATTTTGTGGAACTAAAGTTTATCATTAGGTTATTCTAAAAGAGTAATTCCTTCCATTTGTGCATTCTAAAAGATTTGTTTTTATTTCAAAAGTGTCATTCCCATTAAAATTGAATTTATGCATAGAAAGATGCATAAAAGAACTATTTTTATTTCAAAAGTGTTATTCCCATTAAAATTAAATTTATGTATAGAAAGATGCATAAAAGATTTATTTTTTATTTCAAAAGAGTTATTCTCATTAATTTTGATTTTATGCATAGAATGATGCATAAAGGAATTTATTTTTATTTCAAAAGAGTTATTCTCATTAATTTTGATTTTATGCATAGAAAGATGCATAAAGGAATTTATTTTTATTTCAAAAGAGATATTCTCATTAATTTTGATTTTATGCATAGAAAGATGCATAAAGGAATTTATTTTTATTTCAAAAGAGTTATTCTCATTAATTTTTATTTTATGCATAGAAAGATGCATAAAGGAATTTATTTTTATTTCAAAAGAGTTATTCTCATTAATTTTGATTTTATGCATAGAAAGATGTATAAAAGATTTATTTTTATTCCAAAAGTGTTAATTTCATTAAAATTGATTTTATGCATAGAAAGATGCATAAAGGATTTATTTTTATTTTAAAAGTGTTATTTTCCTTAAAATTGAATTTATGCATAAATAGATGCATAAAAGGATTTTGTTAAAAGTGTTATTCCCACTGAAGTTGATTTTATGCATAAATAGATGCGTCAAGAATCTTTATATAAAAATTTAAAAACTCTCTTAAATTCTATGTTTAAACGAATGTGATGAGAATTAGATAGATGTGAATGAATGGATGAGATGTGATGTCATGTGAATCAGAATGTAAATGAATGATATGGGATATGAGTGAATGTATGTGATGATAATGGATGTGAATGTGTATGAGAAGAATGGATGTGGATGTATGTGAAAGAACGGATATAGATGTGTATGTGAAAGAATATATGTGGATGTGAATGTGATGGATATGAATTGAATGTGATGTGATGGATGTGAATGGATGGAGGTGATGTGATGTAAAATGGATAGATGTGAATGGATGTAATGTCATGTGAGTCGGGATGTGAATGAATGATATGAGATGTGAATGGATGTGATGTCATGTGAATCGGGATGTGAATGAATGATATGGGATGTGAATGATATGATATGAGATGTGAATGGATGTGATGTCATGTGAATCGGGATGTGAATGAATGATATGAGATTTGAATGGAAGTGATGTCATGTGAATCGAGATGTGAATGATGATGAAAAACAGGTAGAGGGAGAGTAGACACACACATAGGAGCAAACCCTAATGTATATTGCAAACCCTAACCATAGAGGGAAGCCATCTCCCTTCTCACACAATGCATAAAACCATAATCCATAATCTACAACACACACTATGTGTTGTGTCCACACACAGCTAACCCTAATGTCCACACACTATGACCAGTTGGACGTGGTCATTTATGTCTCACAAATGTTCCTACCTAACATGCCAGCTGACATCGAGCTTGAATCTCAATAGCCCCTCTCAAGCTCATGATGTACTGCCATAGATGAAGATGTAGATGAGCTTCGGCTATCAAAGCTCTCAACACTCTCCCTCAAGCTCATCCCACATACTCCCAACATAGTACGGAAGTACTCAAGTGGCTTTGTAAAGATGTCGGCCACTTGCTCTTCAGTCTTCACATACTGCAAATCCAATGTACCATCCAACACTTTCTCTCTGCTGACAAAATGATAGTGGACCTCTATGTGTTTGGTCCACGCATGAAAAACTGGATTCTTGGCCAACTGTATGTTGCTCATGTTGTCACAATGAATGACAACCTTGCCATCAATAGGCTCACCCAAATTAGCCAAGAGACTCTTGAACCATACTACTTCACATATAGGAATGGCTGCACCCGTGTATTCAGCCTCTGTACTAGATAAAACAACAGTAAGTTGCTTTTTCCTACTCCAACTCACCACTGCAGTTCCAAATGTAAAGGCATAACCACTAGTAGACCTCCTGTCATACGAGCTAGCTGCCCAATCTGCATCTGTGTAGCCATGTACATCCAAGCATTTACCATGCTCATAAAGAAGACCATAATGTGCAGTGGTCTTTACATATCGCATAATGTAACTCACTACATCCAAATGAGGTTTTCTGGGACTCTGCATAAATTGGCTTACTAGCCCCACAGCATAACTGAGATCCGGGCGTGTGATAGTCACGTAAATAAGACTGCCAACCATCTTTCTATACATAGATGGATCATCCAACTCTTCACCAAAATCAGCCCGCAGCTTCACATTCTGCTCCAAAGGTGTACTCATTGACTTACACCTTGTCATTCCATATTTTGCCAACATATCCAATGCATATTGGCATTGCACTAACCATGTTCATGCATGGTCTTTCATCACTTTAGTCCCAAGAAAATATCTCAATTCACCCAGGTCTTTCATATCAAACTGCCCACTCAATGCCTTCTTGTCATGCATAACATATGTACCATGATCTCCTGACAATCAAGTCATCCACATAGATGACAAGCAAGACAATCCCATGATCTACTTGTTTCTAACTGTTTTAACCTAGAGAGAGAAAATATTCTAGAGAGAGAATATTCAAATTTTTAATATTTTTGGATAGAAAATTATCTCATCTTATTAAAATAAGTTCCCCTGAAACAGAAATTCAAAAAGAACTTTCCAATGTGCAATTGGAATTAATTGGAAATGGGTATAAAGGACCTTAGCCTAAGGGTCTAGATTTTCAGAAATTTTTGGATTATGGTCCAATTAAGGTTCCTATGGGCCAATAGCATCAATCCATGTGTAGGGAGGAGATAAATCCAATTTGTAAAAGAAGATACCCAAAAATGAGTAAATGCTCACATAAGATGAAGAGTTGAAAATGTACAAGGTTTATTAGTAAAAAACTATGAGCAATATTAAAATGATTCCATTATGACACATATGTAAGGAAGGGGAGTTCTTTAAAGGAGGTGCATATTTCACATAAGATGAAGAGTTGAAAATGTACAAGGTTTATTAGTAAAAAACTATGAGCAATATTAAAATGATTCCATTATGACACATATGTAAGGAAGGGGAGTTCTTTAAAGGAGGTGCATATTTCACATAAGATGAAGAGTTGAAAATGTACAAGGTTTATTAGTAAAAAAACTATGAGCAATATTAAAAATATGAGATATTTTGGGTATAATGATTCCATTATGACACATATGTAAGGAAGGGGAGTTCTTTAAAGGAGGTGCATATTTCACATGCTTGAATGAGTTTTAAACTCATAAAAATTGAGATATTTCATCTCTCCTCTCTCCTCATTCAAGTCTAGTTCCAAAAAGTTAGCTTAACTGACCTAAAAATGGTCAAATATTGACCAAACTGATTTAGAAAATTCTAGAATCAGTTTGTTTGGTTAGGAGCTCAATTTTTCCTATAAATAGAAGCCTCCCCCTTGTTGAAAAATATATAGTGTTTATGCATCGTTACTCTACTCCACCTAAGCCAAGAACTGTGAATTCATTAATAATTCACTAGTTTTTGGAGCTTCCCTCGTTCTTCAATCCCCATTGGTGGCTCCATCAACATACTTAACCAATTGATTGGTTGGGGACCTCTACCGTGAACAAAGAATCAAGCAATTTGTAAGGTAATTAGTGAATATTGATCTTTTCTATAATTTCTCAATGTTTCTCTCTTCTCAACCCCTCTCAAGCTTGAGAAGCTTACTTGGTATGGTTTTTTAAATGCTATTGAAGTTAATTGGTGAATAGTAGTGAAGAGTTACATAATTTAATAAATGCTATTGAAGTTAATTTCCATTTATGTTTAAATTCTAATGGTTTTTATGTAATTTCTCTCTCTCACTCAAGAAATGGTCATACTCATGACCCATTCTCAATCCAAATCAAGCTTTTCATAAAGCTTTTCCTTAACCCAAGATTAAGCTATGCTTGAGGCCAAATTAATGGCTTTTTTCTATGCTTTTAGTTTATGTATATTGATGATTCAATCTGTGAGATCCCTGTTCCCACCGAGCAACGGATTCATGATACTGGCAGCGGAAGTAGCACTTCTATAATAAAATATTTATCTTCTATGCATACCTCTATGCATGAAATTTAATTATGCTAAAAGTAACACTTTTGATATAAAATTTTAGCCATTATGCATACTTCTATGCATAAAATAAAAATGATAAAAGTAATACTTTTGATATAAAAATTTATTCTTTATGCATATAAAAATTCAGTTTTCTCATGATTCTAATGAATTTCTTTCAATTAATCTAGGATGATAATTCCTAGAATATGGTAGGAAATCCTCTTTTCATGCTTTGAATAAAATTACTTTATATGTAAATTTTTATAAAATTTTACCATAGCTCCGCTACTATAACTAATAATTCTCAATTATTTTAAAAGATAGGTTAACTTTAAGGGAATGATTAGAATGATCCTAATTGGATCATTAACCCTTAAAAAATAATCCTAGAATATATAAATTAAAAGCATAGATAAAAATAACCATTAATTTATTTTCAAGCATAGATTAATCTTAGATTAAGGAAAAGCTTCATTTGGATTGAGATGGGTCATGAGTATGACCATTCCTTAAGTGAGAGAAAGAAATTACATAAAACTCATTAGGATTAAACATAAATAAAAATTTATGTAATCAAATTATGTAACTCTTCACTACTATTCATTAACTTTAATAATATTCAAAAATCATATCAATTAAGCTTCTCAAGCTTGAGAGGGGTTGAGAAGAGAGAAACATTGAGAAATTATAGAAAAATCAAAATTCACCATACTTACCTTACAATTTGCTTGATTCTTTGATCACGGTAGAGGCCCCCAACCAATCAATTGGTTTAGTATGTTGATGGAGCCACCAATGAAGATTAAAGAAAGAGGGAAGTGTCAAAAACTAGTGAATTATTAAAGAATTCACAGTTCTTGGCTAAGGTGGAGTAGAGTAATTATGCATAAGACACTATATTTTTTTCAACAAGGGGAGGCTTCTATTTATAGGAAAATTTGAGCTCCTAACCAAACAAACTGATTCTAGAATTTTCCAAGTCAGTTTGGTCACTTTTTGACCGTTTTTAGGTCAGTTAAGCTAACTTTTTGGAACTAGACTTGAATGAGGAGAGAGGAGAGATGAAATATCTCAACTTTTATGATTTTAAAACTCATTTAAGCATGTGTTTTAGGCGCCTCATTGAAGGCAGTCCTTTTCCTTACTGATGTGTCAAAAATGGAATCCTTACACTCAAAATATCTCATATTTTATATTGCTCATAGTTTTTTTACTAATAAACCTTGTACATTTTCAACTCTTCATCTTATGTGAGCATTTAAGGGACTCCCCTTCCTTACATATGTGTCATAATAAATTTATTATACCCAAAATATCTCTTATTTTTAATATTGCTCATAGTTTTTTACTAATAAACCTTGTACATTTTCAACTCTTCACCTTATGTGAGCATTTACTCATTTTTGGGTATTTTCTTTTTTTACAATTTGGATTTATCTCCTCCCTACACATGGATTGATGCTATTGGCCCATAGGAACCTTAATTGGACCATAGTCTAAAGATTTCTGAAAATCTAGACCCTTAGACTAAGATTCTTTATACCTATTTCTAATTTATTCCAATTGCACATTGGAAAATTCTTTTTGAATTTTTGTTTCAAGGGAATTCATCTTAATTATAAGAGATATTTTTCTATCCAAAAATATTCAAAATCTGAATATTCTCTCTCTAGGCTAAAATAGTTAGAAACAAGGTCTTTATATTTCTGAAGAGGGTTGATTACAGGGGAAGATACTAGACATCAAAAAGGGGGTGGGGGAGGAATCTTACACAATCCATTATGGATTAATGAACCAATTAGAGATCATTTTAATTATTTCCTTAATGATAAGCTTTATCCCTTAGAAAAATTGAGATTTATCAGTCATAGCAGCGGAGCTATGGCAAAATTTTTATAAAAATTATGCATAAAATAATTTCATTCAAAGCATAAAAAGAGGACTTCCTACCATATTCTAGGAATTATCATCCTAGATTAATTGAAAGATTTTCATTATAATCATGGAGAAAATTGAATTTTAATATCATGCATAAAGGATAAGTTTTTATATCAAAAGTGTTATTTTTACCATTTTTATTTCATGCATAGAAGTATACATAATGGATAAATTTTTATATCAAAAGTGTTATTTTTATCATTTTTATTTTCATGCATAGAAGTATGCATAATGGATAAATTTTTATATCAAAAGTGTTATTTTTATCATTTTTATTTTCATGCATAGAAGTATGCATAAAGGATAAATTTTTATATCAAAAGTGTTACTTTTATCATTTTTAATTTCATGTATAGAAGTATGCATAATGGATAAATTTTTATATCAAAAGTGTTATTTTTACCATTTTTATTTTCATGCATAGAAGTATGCATAATGGATAAATTTTTAGTGTTATTTTTATCATTTTTATTTTCATGCATAGAAGTATGCATAAAGGATAAATTTTTATATCAAAAGTGTTATTTTTATCATTTTTATTTTCATGCATAGAAGTATGCATAAAGGATAAATTTTTATATCAAAAGTGTTACTTTTTCATTTTTATTTCATGCATAGAAGTATGCATAATGGATAAATTTTTATATCAAAAGTGTTACTTTTATCATATTTGAATTTCATGCATAAAGGTATGCATAAAAGTTGATTATTTTATTATAAAAGTGTGACTTTTATCATAATTGAATTTCATGCATAAAGGTATGCATAAAAGTTGATTATTTTATTATAAAAGTGTGACTTTTATCATAATTGAATTTCATGCATAGAGGTATGCATAAAAGTTGATTATTTTATTGTAAGAGTGTTACTTTTATCATATTGGAATTCATGCATAGAGGTATGCATAAAAGATATTCTTTTTATACTAAAAGTGTGATTTTCATCATAAATGGATTTTATGCATAACTTAGATGCATAAGAGAACTTCTTTTATTCTAAAAGTGTAATTCCTACCAAATTGAATTTATGCATAAGAAGATGCATAAAAGATTGATTTTAATTTCGAAAGTGTTAGTCTCCTTAAATGGAATTTATGCATAAATAAATGTGTAGAGAAATCTTATATCAAATATAAGAATTCTCTTAAAAAAGATATGAAATATGATAAGATTTGATAAGATGCGTATGGAAAGTGATAGGATGTGATAAGAGGTGTATGAGATGTAAAAAGATGTGATAAGATGTGTATGAGATGTGATAGAATGTGTTAAGATGAGTTAGGATGTGTTAAGATGTATATGGGATGTGTTAGGACGAGAATGGATGTAATATGGTTGTACGAATGTGATGTGGATGTATACATGTAGATGTATATGTATGAATGTGAATGTGGATGTGGATGTGGATGTATGGATGTAGATACGGATGTGTATGTATGTATGTAGATGTATATGTATGAATGTGAATGTTGATGTGGATGTGGATGTATGGATGTAGATACGGATGTGTATGTATGTATGTAGATGTATATGTATGAATGTGAATGTTGATGTGGATGTGGATGTATGGATGTAGATACGGATGTGTATGTATGAATGAGGATGTGAAAATGGATGTATCTATGTAGATGTGGATGTATGGATGTATGTATGTAGATGTGGATGTATGGATGTGAATGTGAATGAAGAGGTGGATGTGGATGTATGGATGTAGATACGGATGTGGATGTATGTATGTGAATGTGGATGTATGAATGAGGATGTGAAAATGGATGTATGTATGTGAATGTGGATGTATGAATATGAATGTGGATGTGTGGATGTGGAAATGGAGGTATGGATGTATGAATGTGGATGTGGATGTATGCATGTAGATGCGTATGTATGAATGTGAAATTGGATGTATGATGTGGATGTACGAACATGGATATGTATGTAGAATAATGAATATGAAGGTGTATGTGAGATAATGTGTAGTCTATATGAGAACGAGTACACATTGAATGGAATGTGGAATAAGTAATGTGGTCCGAGAGTGGATAATATGGAAAGACAAGAGTTAGTTATAGAAACTGTATTTTGTGACTGTTTGTAAATGACTGTTTTATGTCAAGAATGCTGGAGAAGCATTTTGACCGTCTTGAGGATTAAGATCATGAAGACCGAACTGATAAAGTTGCAACTGCTGACGGAGAGTCAATGGAGGACGTCTCGCGTAGCAAGGTCGATCGAGGTCTTGACCAGCCTCGGTTCGATTTAAATGGTGAGCTTCCTGTACGGTGGATGAGGGACCAAGGAAGCGGCCTATGAGTGAAGCGCTAGGTCACCTGCGAAGGATCCTAGAGGGTGCTGACCATACGGTGCTCGGGCTCTGGGTCGCCGAAGATACCCACACGTGCGTCGTGGAAGATATTGGAACAAGGAGTAAGAGTTGTTTTCTGAAACCGGGCATGGATCTAGTTGATTGACCTTGCTGGTCCTCAACGGATGAGTCCATGGCTCTTTTATATGGATCTGTGGGTTGATCTAGCTGATCTTCCTCGGAGATTCCATTCTATTATATGAATATATTGCTGGTTACTATGAGCTAGGAACTATGGAAAAGGACCCTGAGCGAACAGGTGGTGAGCGTTCTGGTTGCCAATGATGCCATAAGTATACCAATGAATGAATGACTGGAAATAAGGATTCAACCAGAGACTTTGACGATTGTCATCAGTGACATAATGGTTTTATTAAAGGATTGTTTTAAAGCTAGTTGATGCTAAGAAAAAGGCAATGTCATATTGGGTGTGTAAGTGGTGTGACTAGTTTTATGTTTGCATGAACTTCCGGCTAGGGGGCCTTGGAACTCTTTTCCTTGGTACCCGGGACAAAACCTAACCAAATTCTTAATTGGAACCCATGGGACTGGATGGGGTTAGGCTGGACTGATGGATCCGTAAATCGAGATTTAATTTCTATTATTACGATAGATGAAGAAAATCCCGGATAGAAATTGTTCTATGGATAGGAATCAACGGCTGTGCCTCTTGATGGGGAAAAAAGCGTTGATCCCAATGATCCAAGTGCAAGTTTCTTCCTTGATTTGACCAAGTACCGTTAAAGGTGCAGTCAGATCAGTTGATCCGTAATGATCTTGACTATGTTAGAGTAAAGAGTTATCCTGGTGGAATCGCCCATGCTTTCCGAGTAAAGGAAGTTTTTCCGGTTTCGGTTTTGGACAAACCGACGGATTAGTCTCTTGTCCGGATATCCGTGGGCGAGGCCCCGAGTGTGAGACCCCTACCCGCGCATGATGTGCTACTTCCGCTGCTAGTACCCCGAATCCGTTGCGCGGTGGAGATTGAGATCTCACAGTTGGTATCACAGTGAAATTGAAAGCTAATAAAGATAATTAAATTCATATATGAAATTAGTAATAAGAATTCAGAAACAGCATTTTCGTAATGTATTTTGATTCCGTAAGCTTCTTTAATGAAGAATTTTTAATCAAAGAAATTGTTTTTATAAATGGAAGTTTTCCATTTATCTGGTATTCCCGATCTCACCCAGTCTCAAGATATGAATGCATTTGCCTTCGAGCATCTCATCTCTTCCGCTTCAACTCGAACAAGCCGAGCAAGACTCGCACGCCATTTCGAGGAATTATATTTTCCTAACCTAGTGGAGAGACAACAGCGTAAGTGGTTTGCAGGGCTATATATCCACGCCTCTTGCAACCGGCATGCAATGCTGAGACAGAACTCTCATTGGCCATGATTTTGATAAAGCTGAAAATGACGCGTGGTATCATTCTATATCTTTCAACGCCTCAAAATTTCAGACTTGCTTGCCGAGTTTATAGACTCCTTAGTCGATTTATCCCTAAGGAGAAAATAATAGCTCCCTTCGCAATTAGAGAAATTATGTAACAGGGCATGACTATGGCCCAGTACCGTCGTCTTATGCGTCTCTCGAGGAGATTTTGAATTTTGGAGCCGAGCCACTCTGTGTACTTATTGCAACTTGTATATAAATATACAAATGTTTTTTTTAAGTGATTGTTTACGGACGATCGGATAAAGAAAAATCTGTTTATCAGATTTATGTCATAGATCTCCAATAAGATCAACTGAGGAGCCAATTATATCAAAAGTTATCAAGACGCACAAAAAGGTTGTAATTGTGTGATATAATTTATACAAATTGTTAATTCAAATTGAAATTCGTAAATTAGTAATTGGGTCTTCAATTGAAAGTACCGCAATTGTATGGAACCCTGACTTGCTTGAGGCCTAGACATGATGGTATTTACCTTATAGTTCCAAGTATTATGACGACCCGTATATACCGAGGGTATAACTGCAGCTCTTTACCGGCAATATATACGAGTAAATCTAAGACTTGAAATTATAAGCGTTAATGTTATCCAGATGATGATTTCGAATGTGGTTGATATGATTTTTAATTCTGTTTGGGAACTGATGAATTGATTGGGATTCTGATTGAAAAATGATGATTTTTGAAATTTAGTTGAAATATAATAACCTGAGCAAAACCACAATGAGGATGAATGGGACGAGTCCCTGTAATGATAAATGATGATAATGATTTCAGCAAATCACTATGAGATTAGTGGATTGTGCTGTCAAATTGCTACTGTTAATACTTGAGACGGTAGATCAAGTTAAGGGATGACAAATTGAGAACTTGCTTAACTGAAATTCCCGTGGAGGAATGTTTAGAAGGAAATTTTTCGGTCTAATGGACCATTATCGTAGAAATGATATGATCTAAATGAATTATTATTTAATGATGAGTTCTATATAAGGAATATTTATCCCAGTATTCTGTTGGGTTGACCAGAATATAAGGAACCCAGAATAAATTGGATCTTAAGAAAAAGAGTTGTCCTCTACTTTGCGAGATGAGGACATCTCGCACCTTTTTAAGTGGGGTAGAAGTTTGTAAGATTCCTCCCCCAACCTTCGAGGTATACAGGAGTAAGAATCTCCTTTTCTGATCTTATAATTATTCCCTCTCTAAATAAAAGAAAGATTCTGTTTAAAAAGGGAAGACACTTTACCCAGAATACCTTCTCAGGAGCCCACCTATTTTAAAGATTCAGAACGATGAGTTCAGAAGTGAGAACCAGTGTTTTGGATGCCAAGGTTTTGACCATCACTTAAAAGACTGCCCGACTCCTACCATGAAAAGGGCACAGGGAAGTCTAGAACCCAAATTCAGAGACCAATTCCTTCATACCAATCTAATCAGGATCCGTCTCGAACAAGATTGCTTAACTCCATTAACTAGGTCCGACCCATTGATTAGGGTCGAGATGACCAGTCAAATGCTTGGCGACTTAGAGCAACAGATGCAGGCAATTCATAAAGATATAAACGCTGCCAGGATTGACAGAGACAATATACAGATAAGAAGAGGACAGTCAGAGAATTCAAAGAAGCAGTTATAGTCTTCATTTGAATACGGACCAAAAGAATTTCTTTATCTCTAGGGGAGTATAAGTAGTTATCCCCCAAATATTGTGGACCAAAGAAAGTAAGTGACTTAGCCTACGAACTTCTTTTATCTCCTCATCTCAAAGTTCTTAATGCCTTCTATAGAAATATGTGCCAAACCCAAATCATGGAAACACGGTAAAACTTCAGTGGCAAGATACCGTTGGCTTCTAGATTACGCTAACTCCTTCCTTTATATAAGTCGTAACTTTACTTATCGCTCACAGTAATCTTACTTCCATCGATCTCCCTTCTTCTTAAACTCCTTCATGGCTTAGCAACAGGAATTAGTTTTATCCATGATGATTTATCACCTTCAAGACGCAAGCAAGTCTGTGAAGAAGGATTTTATAGAACAGTATGAGCGCTCACTTTTTCCTCACTTGGGAACGTCTGTAGCTCAGACAAAATGGCGGACCTATCAAGACATAACTAGGGTAACACCCTGGGGTCAGCAGCACTTTCGTAACAATGTCTGCCTGGGGTCAGCGCAGCACTTTCGTAACAATGTCTGCTTGGCCATGGTTATCGAAGCCTTGGGTTTGGGTCCCCGATACTACTGCGTCATGAGATCAAGACATCTTGGGTTTTCTGAGCGGGTCTTCTTACTTGCGTGTTTTCTTCCTCATCAGAAGATATGCCTTTACCCCGTTTTTGGTTTACCTCTCAGAAGTCCTTTTGTTAGAACACCTCATACCACTGAGATAGGCGCGGCAATAACCAACAGAATCATTCCCATAGATGAGTTACCTTATACGTGCGCAGCTTGTGAGTGCTGCTTTTGTGATCATATGATGGACGGGCTTATGGAAGTGTAAAGAGTTCTTCTATCTTTACTGTATATGTTCCAAGAATGAATAAAGTTTAAATCTTGTTCTTGTCTTGACCCTTACTCTCTTTGAGACTTTTTTAATTGGTGATTAATCTTAATTAAAAAAAATTTCTCTCAGTCTCATACTTGTGCATCTTGCGAAATTACCCCCAGTTTGCGAGATGAGGGCATCTCGCGTTTTTCAAGTGGGAGAGAATGTAAGATTCCTCCCCAGCCTCTCAAAATGTCCAGCATCTTCCCCTGTAATCAATCCCTCTTCAGAAATATAAAAGACTTGTTTCTAATTGTTTTAACCTAGAGAGAGAAAATATTCTAGAGAGAGAATATTCAAATTTTTAATTTTTTTGGATAGAAAATTATCTCATCTTATTAAAATAAGTTCCCTTGAAATAGAAATTCAAAAAGAACTTTCCAATGTGCAATTGGAATTAATTGGAAATGGGTATAAAGGACCTTAGCCTAAGGGTCTAGATTTTCAGAAATTTTTGGATTATGGTCCAATTAAGGTTCCTATGGGCCAATAGCATCAATCCATGTGTAGGGAGGAGATAAATCCAATTTGTAAAAGAAGATACCCAAAAATGAGTAAATGCTCACATAAGATGAAGAGTTGAAAATGTACAAGGTTTATTAGTAAAAAACTATGAGAAATATTAAAAATATGAGATATTTTGGGTTTCCAAAAATGAGTAAATGCTCACATAAGATGAAGAGTTGAAAATGTACAAGGTTTATTAGTAAAAAACTATGAGCAATATTAAAATGATTCCATTATGACACATATGTAAGGAAGGGGAGTTCTTTAAAGGAGGTGCATATTTCACATAAGATGAAGAGTTGAAAATGTACAAGGTTTATTAGTAAAAAAACTATGAGCAATATTAAAAATATGAGATATTTTGGGTATAATGATTCCATTATGACACATATGTAAGGAAGGGGAGTTCTTTAAAGGAGGTGCATATTTCACATGCTTGAATGAGTTTTAAACTCATAAAAATTGAGATATTTCATCTCTCCTCTCTCCTCATTCAAGTCTAGTTCCAAAAAGTTAGCTTAACTGACCTAAAAATGGTCAAATATTGACCAAACTGATTTAGAAAATTCTAGAATCAGTTTGTTTGGTTAGGAGCTCAATTTTTCCTATAAATAGAAGCCTCCCCCTTGTTGAAAAATATATAGTGTTTATGCATCGTTACTCTACTCCACCTAAGCCAAGAACTGTGAATTCATTAATAATTCACTAGTTTTTGGAGCTTCCCTCGTTCTTCAATCCCCATTGGTGGCTCCATCAACATACTTAACCAATTGATTGGTTGGGGGCCTCTACCGTGAACAAAGAATCAAGCAATTTGTAAGGTAATTAGTGAATATTGATCTTTTCTATAATTTCTCAATGTTTCTCTCTTCTCAACCCCTCTCAAGCTTGAGAAGCTTACTTGGTATGGTTTTTTAAATGCTATTGAAGTTAATTGGTGAATAGTAGTGAAGAGTTACATAATTTAATAAATGCTATTGAAGTTAATTTCCATTTATGTTTAAATTCTAATGGTTTTTATGTAATTTCTCTCTCTCACTCAAGAAATGGTCATACTCATGACCCATTCTCAATCCAAATCAAGCTTTTCATAAAGCTTTTCCTTAACCCAAGATTAAGCTATGCTTGAGGCCAAATAAATGGCTTTTTTCTATGCTTTTAGTTTATGTATATTGATGATTCAATCCATTATGGATTAATGAACCAATTAGAGATCATTTTAATTATTTCCTTGATGATAAGCTTTATCCCTTAGAAAAATTGAGATTTATCAGTCATAGCAGCGGAGCTATGGCAAAATTTTTATAAAAATTATGCATAAAATAATTTCATTCAAAGCATAAAAAGAGGACTTCCTACCATATTCTAGGAATTATCATCCTAGATTAATTGAAAGAATTTCATTATAATCATGGAGAAAATTGAATTTTAATATCATGCATAAAGGATAAGTTTTTATATCAAAAGTGTTATTTTTACCATTTTTATTTCATGCATAGAAGTATGCATAATGGATAAATTTTTATATCAAAAGTGTTATTTTTATCATTTTTATTTTCATGCATAGAAGTATGCATAATGGATAAATTTTTATATCAAAAGTGTTATTTTTATCATTTTTATTTTCATGCATAGAAGTATGCATAATGGATAAATTTTTATATCAAAAGTGTTACTTTTATCATTTTTAATTTCATGCATAGAAGTATGCATAATGGATAAATTTTTTATATCAAAAGTGTTATTTTTACCATTTTTATTTTCATGCATAGAAGTATGCATAATGGATAAATTTTTAGTGTTATTTTTATCATTTTTATTTTCATGCATAGAAGTATGCATAAAGGATAAATTTTTATATCAAAAGTGTTATTTTTATCATTTTTATTTTCATGCATAGAAGTATGCATAAAGGATAAATTTTTATATCAAAAGTGTTACTTTTTCATTTTTATTTCATGCATAGAAGTATGCATAATGGATAAATGTTTATATCAAAAGTGTTACTTTTATCATATTTGAATTTCATGCATAAAGGTATGCATAAAAGTTGATTATTTTATTATAAAAGTGTGACTTTTATCATAATTGAATTTCATGCATAAAGGTATGCATAAAAGTTGATTATTTTATTATAAAAGTGTGACTTTTATCATAATTGAATTTCATGCATAGAGGTATGCATAAAAGTTGATTATTTTATTGTAAGAGTGTTACTTTTATCATATTGGAATTCATGCATAGAGGTATGCATAAAAGATATTCTTTTTATACTAAAAGTGTGATTTTCATCATAAATGGATTTTATGCATAACTTAGATGCATAAGAGAAATTCTTTTATTCTAAAAGTGTAATTCCTACCAAATTGAATTTATGCATAAGAAGATGCATAAAAGATTGATTTTAATTTCGAAAGTGTTAGTCTCCTTAAATGGAATTTATGCATAAATAAATGTGTAGAGAAATCTTATATCAAATATAAGAATTCTCTTAAAAAAGATATGAAATATGATAAGATTTGATAAGATGCGTATGGAAAGTGATAGGATGTGATAAGAGGTGTATGAGATGTAAAACGATGTGATAAGATGTGTATGAGATGTGATAGAATGTGTTAAGATGAGTTAGGATGTGTTAAGATGTATATGGGATGTGTTAGGACGAGAATGGATGTAATATGGCTGTACGAATGTGATGTGGATGTATACATGTAGATGTATATGTATGAATGTGAATGTGGATGTGGATGTGGATGTATGGATGTAGATACGAATGTGTATGTATGTATGTAGATGTATATGTATGAATGTGAATGTTGATGTGGATGTGGATGTATGGATGTAGATACGGATGTGTATGTATGTATGTGGATGTGTATGTATGAATGAGGATGTGAAAATGGATGTATGTATGTAGATGTGGATGTATGGATGTGAATGTGAATGAAGAGGTGGATGTGGATGTATGGATGTAGATACGGATGTGGATGTATGTATGTGAATGTGGATGTATGAATGAGGATGTGAAAATGGATGTATGTATGTGAATGTGGATGTATGAATATGAATGTGGATGTGTGGATGTGGAAATGGAGGTATGGATGTATGAATGTGGATGTGGATGTGGATGTATGCATGTAGATGCGTATGTATGAATGTGAAATTGGATGTATGATGTGGACGTACGAACATGGATATGTATGTAGAATAATGAATATGAAGGTGTATGTGAGATAATGTGTAGTCTATATGAGTAAATGGATGAGAACGAGTACACATTGAATGGAATGTGGAATAAGTAATGTGGTCCGAGAGTGGATAATATGGAAAGACAAGAGTTAGTTATAGAAACTGTATTTTGTGACTGTTTGTAAATGACTGTTTTATGTCAAGAATGCTGGAGAAGCATTTTGACCGTCTTGAGGATTAAGGTCATGAAGACCGAACTGATAAAGTTGCAACTGTTGACGGAGAGTCAATGGAGGACGTCTCGCGTAGCAAGGTCGATCGAGGTCTTGACCAGCCTCGGTTCGATTTAAATGGTGAGCTTCCGGTACGGTGGACGAGGGACCAAGGAAGCGGCCTATGAGTGAAGCGCTAGGTCACCTGCGACGAAGGATCCTAGAGGGTGCTGACCATACGATGCTCGGGCTCTGGGTCGCCGAAGATACCCACACGTGCGTCGTGGAAGATATTGGAACAAGGAGTAAGAGTTGTTTTCTGAAACCGGGCATGGATCTAGTTGATTGACCTTGCTGGTCCTCAACGGATGAGTCCATGGCTCTTTTATATGGATCTGTGGGTTGATCTAGCTGATCTTCCTCGGAGATTCCATTCTATTATATGAATATATTGCTGGTTACTATGAGCTAGGAACTATGGAAAAGGCCCCTGAGCGAACAGGTGGTGAGCGTTCTGGTTGCCAATGATGCCATAAGTATACCAATGAATGAATGACTGGAAATAAGGATTCAACCAGAGACTTTGACGATTGTCATCAGTGACATAATGGTTTTATTAAAGGATTGTTTTAAAGCTAGTTGATGCTAAGAAAAAGGCAATGTCATATTGGGTGTGTAAGTGGTGTGACTAGTTTTATGTTTGCATGAACTTCCGGCTAGGGGGCCTTGGAACTCTTTTCCTTGGTACCCGGGACAAAACCTAACCAAATTCTTAATTGGAACCCATGGGACTGGATGGGGTTAGGCTGGACTGATGGATCCGTAAATCGAGATTTAATTTCTATTATTACGATAGATGAAGAAAATCCCGGATAGAAATTGTTCTATGGATAGGAATCAACGGCTGTGCCTCTTGATGGGGAAAAAAGCGTTGATCCCAATGATCCAAGTGCAAGTTTCTTCCTTGATTTGACCAAGTACCGTTAAAGGTGCAGTCAGATCAGTTGATCCGTAATGATCTTGACTATGTTAGAGTAAAGAGTTATCCTGGTGGAATCGCCCATGCTTTCCGGGTAAAGGAAGTTTTTCCGGTTTCGGTTTTGGACAAACCGACGGATTAGTCTCTTGTCCGGATATCCGTGGGCGAGGCCCCGAGTGTGAGACCCCTACCCGTGCATGATGTGCTACTTCCGCTGCTAGTACCCCGAATCCGTTGCGCGGTGGAGATTGAGATCTCACAATATAAACTTCCCCTTATAGATCACCATTTAGAAATACATTTTTCACATCCATTTGATGCATTTCCCAACCATTTGCTACAGCCATAGCAATGACTGCTCTCATTGTTCCCATCTTTGCACAACTGGACTAAATGTTTCGTCATAGTCCAAGCCTTGGGTTTGTGCATAACCCTTAGCTATACCAATCGTGCTTTATGGCGCTCAATGGAACCATCTGACTTGCATTTCACGTTGTAAACACATTTGTAACCAATGACATTTTTGCCTTGTGGTAAGGCAACTAAATCCCATGTTTCATTATGAAACAATGCATCCATCTCAACATCCATTGCCTTCTCCCATACATGCTTCTATATAGCATGTAGGTTCCACATGCTTCACCAAAGAGGTCATATATGCGTAATGCATACCAAAGTCACGATATGTCAACCTGTCAACTGGATACCTGACCCTTTGGGATCTCCGCAATGCATGTGGATCACTCTGAACACCTGTCACTCTAGCATGTGGAGGCACATATCTATCCTGCCACCTTGCACCTGGTGTGCGTAAAACTGGTATGCCAAGTTCCTCATCCAAACTTTCTGAACTTGACGACTCATAACCTGTAATGCCAATTCCTTCAACCTTATTTTTCCCTTTATCCACAGCACTACTCCTAGTGCTCACATTCTTATGTCTCAAGCATCCTAACCATGTACGTATAGTGCTACTCTTAGACTCTGCTGGCCCAGACATAGAAATAGAACTTGCTTGTGGCAAGTTCACATGCACATCAGCATCAACGGAATCAATGACACCCTCATCCTTTGCTTTATACCAACTAGCAAGTTCATCAAACACCACATCTTGTGAGATAACTACTTGCCTAGTTTGTGGATTGTAACATTTATATGCCTTGCGATCCTGTGCATATCCAACAAACACACACTTTTCTGCCTTAGGATCCAACTTCCTCCTTCTCTCGTCAGGCACATGTACATAAGCTATGCAACCAAACACTTTAAGGTGTCCAATGTCTGGCCTAAAACCTGTAAGCTGCATCTCTGGCGTACTTCCATGTATGGCTATTGTGGGTGTCTTATTAAGTACATACACCGCTGTGGCACACGCTTCTACCCAATAATAGTCTGGCATGCTCTTTTCATTGAGCATTGCCCTGGCCACATCACAAATGACTCTATTCTTCCTCTCAGCAACACCATTTTGCTGAGGTGTGTACCTGCAAGTTAACTGCCTTCTTATGCCATGCTTTCTCAATAAATTCTCAAAAGCATGTGAGGTGTATTCACCACCTCCATCTGTCCTCAAACATTTTATCCAAGAGCCATATTGCTTCTCTACAAAAGCTTTGAAGTCCATAAACTTTCCCAACACTTCACTTTTCTCTCTGAGAAAGTAAATCCAAGTCATTTGCTGAAATCATCAATGAATGTCATAGAATACAAGCTGCCTTTAATGGATGGGTTTTGTGCACGACCCCACACATTGCTATGAACTATCTCAAGTGGCTTGCTACTCATGTTGCCTTCTTTAGGAAACGGCAACCTCACCTGCTTTCCAAATTGGCAAGCATCACAAACATGCATACTCCCATCATACTTGAATCTAGGCAGCCCACTAGCAATGCCTCTTGCCTACATGTTCTTTAACCTTTGTATGTTCACATGTCCAATCCTTTTATGCCACATGTCAATGTCCTATACCACATTTCGGCTCTTAGAGAACATGGCTGATTTCAAATCAGGAATCGCAGCATCCAACTTAAATAACCTGCCTTCTTTCTTGCCTTTGGCAATGACTCTACATCCATTTTTGAAATCCTCAACGAAGCAACCAGCTCTTTGAAACAAACCTGTAAACCCTGTTCCATCATTTGACCAACAGAGGCCAAACTTTTTGTAATAGAAGGCACATACAAGACATCTGCCACCCATAGACTTTGTTTCACCATTGTGCATAACCAATGGTACACTTCCAACATGTGTGATAGCATGTCGGGTATCATCTCCTATCTCCACATAGCCTTTCACATCCATAGGCTTCATATGCTCAAACCATTCGCCATGACAAGTCATATAGAGTCCATGTACCAAGTGTCATCACTTTCACCATTTGTCATCATAGATCCCACAACAAGTGATTTGTGCTGCCATCATTACTGCTTGATGCATAATTTCCACCATGTTGTGCATAATGTCCACCATGTTGTGCTCTACCCCCTCTCAAATCATTTTGTTTGCGGAAACAAGCACGTGCCATATGACCAAATTTTCCACAGTAATGGCATTCTACATTTTGCATAGATGTTTGTTGGCCTTGCCAACGTCCTCTACCATGAGGATTACCTCTGCCCCTCTGAGGTGTATATCCATGACCACCTCTAGCACCATATGTAGGCTAAAAATTTCTATTGTGGTGACCTATCCTGCCATCCACGACCATTACCACGACCATGTGATGCAAATCTCCCCCTGCCTCTAAATCCCCTTTGTGAATAGAAAGCCTTATTCTTGCCATTATCATCATGGCTAGTAGATGCATCATGAAAAGAGTCACTGAGTTTGATTTCCTCAACCAGCAAGAGTGAAACCAACTCATCAAAATCTGGTAAACCTGTACTCCGAACTAAGATAGATGTATCAAAAGGATTATACTCCTTGCCAAGACCACGCAAGGTAATGTCTACCAAATCATCATCAGGCATGGGGGCATTGATTGTTGCCAATGCATCTGCATACTTCTTTATCTCTTGTACATAATCAAGGATGCTCCTTCCTTTCCGTTTCACATTATGAATCTATTTTCTCAAATGAGACTTGCGCGAGCACTAGTGTTTGTATCAAATAGCTTTACCAATGTATCCCATGCATCCTTGGGATTCTCAGCATCATGTATCTGTATGAGTATAGCATCCGCGATACATATAGACAAGTAATGCAAAACTTTGTATGCTCTTTCTAACCATTGCTTATGAGCTACAACATGTTGCTGTGTAGGTTGTTGCTCGGGGTAGTTCCCACGGCTCTGGCTCCGCACCTGTAACAAGGTTCCGAAAACCTTTTCCCTTCAAAAAGCTTTTAATCTTGTACTTCCATGCTTGGAAGTTCTTCTTATCCAACTTTTCACCCACAATTTGTACTGGGTTGTCTAACATATTTGCTCAATGCAAACGCACCTTCCGCACACGTCCAAATCTGTAAACGAGCCTTCCTCAGCTCAACCACACTCTAATAAGTGTTCCAGATACTCCAAAGTACTCAACAAGCTTCACTTTTGATGTAGAAAATCAAACTGAGTGCATGTAAAATGAACTAGCATACGCAGTCCAAGGTACCCTGTTTTTGGCACGCTTTTCAAGGCTTCAAATTGCAATGTAGTGGTTCAATCAAGTGTGGATAACTTGCATTGACACCTAAACAAGCTCAATGTTGCATATAAACACCAACCAAGGTGCGTACATACCAAATTTGTCAAATCCCCTTCTCTGTTTTGAGAAAACCAGTAAAACCAGAAAAGACCAGTAGTAAAATTGCTCTAATTCCTTTGATTCTTGTCCAAATTGAGAGACCAAGCATTCATTAGCTTAGCATTGATGTCTACTAACTCCATGTAAAAGGAATCACACCAATTGTTTAAGATGAGAGAGTAATTAGCCGATTAATCACCCTTTGTTTCACTAATCACAATAGAGAGCCTATTTAATCAGCTCCTTAATGCATAATTGCTTCAACCAATCATATAGAAACCTCCTCAAGTGTATGTACCACACAATTTCTAAGGAGATTTTGGAATTTATCAACCACAAGACTTGATTTTTGGCCTCCACCTAGCAAAAACATGAAAAACTGCTCTGTTTCCTCTCATGACAGTCTGCGTCGCCTGCTGTAGAGGTGAATTTGTTTGTTTGTAGTGGTATTTGGGAGCAGATATGGTTACCTAACACTCCAAGGCATGTGCACAATCCATCAATTAACTGAGTTTTGCAAAAAACTAGCTCTAATTGCATCCACAATGAGCATCATTTCTCTGTTTTTGTGAAGGCTTCAAACCAGTGATTTTCCTCTCACATAAATGCATCAACTTGGCTCCAAATTCAATGTAGGTCTTGCACATGAGTTGTCAATACATTATTCCTTCTCACATACATGTTCCTTTGCCAAATTGCATCTATTTTCATAATACATCACTGCTTTCAAGCTCCAATGGAAAGCTTGCAAAAAACCAGAGTTTCCTTTTGCTTTGGGCAACCCTGATTTGCCTTGTTTGTGCTTGAATCACCTACAATCCCCTCAAGGGTGCTTAGTAGTCCTTACCCAGTAGGCCAAGCTCTCAGACTTGATGGAAATCGATGTGCTTCAAGCTTCACAGCATCAATGGCAAGCTTCACAGCTTCTTCTCCCTCTTCTCTCACTCACTCATAAACCCTAATAGAGAGCACCAGGCTCTGATACCATGATAAAAAACACGTAGAGGGAGAGTAGACACACACACAGGAGAGCAAACCCTAATGTATATTGCAAACCCTAACCATAGAGGGAAGCCATCTCCCTTCTCACACAATGCATAAAGCCATAATCCATAATCTACAACACACACTATGTGTTGTGTCCACACACAGCTAACCCTAGCTAATGTCCACACACTATGACTAGCTGGACGCGGTCATTTATGTCTCACACATGTTCCTACCTAACATGACAGCACATAGTGCAAGTGGCACAAGCTGACATCGAGCTTGAATCTCAAACAAATGAATGATATGAGATGTGAATGAATGTGATGTCATGTGAATCCGGATGTGAATGAATGATATGGGATGTGAATGGATGAGATGTCATGTGAATGGGGATGTGAATGAATGATATGGGATGAGAATGGATGTGATGTCATGTGAATCAAGATGTGATGTGATGTGATGCGAATTGGGTAAATATGAATGGATGAGATGTGAATGAATATGATGTGATGAGATGTGGATATGGGTAAATGCGAGTGGATGAGATGTGATGCAAATCGGGTAAATATGAATGGATGAGATGTGAATAAATATGATGTGATGAGATGTGGACATGGGTAAATGCGAGTGGATGAGATTTGATGAGGATAATTGAGGAAAGAAGTGATGAGATGGAAAATGATGCGATTGAATGAGAATGGGAATTTATATGAAATGAATGTGGATTAGTAATGTTGATTATTATGGAAAGACGAGAGTTCATTATAGAAACTGTATTTATGGCTTGTTTTTAAATGATTGTTTTATGTCAAGAATGCTGGGAAAGCGTTTTGATCGTCTTGTGATTAAGGTCGTGGAGACCTTAATCCTAGCTGATAAAGTTGCAACAACTAACGGAGAGTCAACCGAGGACGTCTCGCGTAGCAAGGTCAGCCGAGGTCTTGACCAGCCTCGGTTCGATTAAAATTGTGAGCTTCCGGTACGGTGGATGAGGGACCAATGAAGTGGCCTATGAGTGAAGCGCTAGGTCACTATGAAGGATCCTAGAGGGTGTTGACCATACGGTGCTCGGGCTCTGGGTCACTGACAATACCCACACGTGCATCGTGGAAAATATTGGAACAAGGAGTAAGAGTTGTTTTCTGAATTCAGGCATGGATCTGGTTGATTGACCTTGCTCATTCTCAACGGATGAGTCCATGGTCCTTTTATATGGATCCGTTGGTTGATCTTGCTGATCTTCAACGGAGTTTCCATTTTGAAATGTGAATATATTGCCGGTTACTATGAGCTAGGAACTATCGAAAAGGCCCCTGAGTAGTCAGGTGGTGAGCATTCTGGTTGCCAATGATGCCATAGATACACCGATGAAGGAATTGTAAATAAGGATTCAACCAGAGATTTTGAGGATTATGATCAGTGAGACAATGGTTTCATTAAATGATTGTTTTTAAAGGTAGATGATGCTGAGAAAAAGGTAATTTCATATTGGCTGTATAAGTGGTGTGACTAGTTTTAAGTTGCATGAATATCCGGCTAGGGGGCCTGGGAACTCTTTTCGCTGGTACTCGAGACAAAACCTAACCGAATTCTTAATTGGATCCCATCACTATAGTGGTTGGGCAGTTGGCTAACCCATGGGACTACTGGACTGATGGATCCCTAATTTGAGACTCAATTCTATTATGGTACGATAGATGAAGTAAATCTCGGACAAAAATTGTTCTATGGAAAAGAATCAACGGTTGTGCCTCTCAATGAGAAAAAAATTGTTGGTCTCTATGATCCAAGTGCAATCTTTTCCCTAATCTGACTATGGGACTTATGGGTTCGGTCAGATCAGTTCTGTTAGATAAGGCTTTTGATGACTACGTTAGAGAAAAGTTATCCTAGAGGAATCACCCGTGCTTTTCGGGAAAGGGAAGTTTTTTCGGGTTTGGTTTTGGATGAATCGATGGATTAGTCTCTTATCCGGATATCCATGGACGAGGCTCCGAGTGTGGGACTCGGCCTCACACAAGAAGTGCTACTTCCACTGCTAGCACCCCTGAATTCATTGTGTGGTGGGGATAGGGATCTCACACATCCGGCACAAGTTGACATCGAGCTTGAATCTCAACAGCCCCTCTCAAGCTCATGATGTACTGCCATAGATAAAGATGTAGATGAGCTTGGGATATCAAAGCTCTTAACACTCCCCCTCAAGCTCATCCCATGTACTCCCAACATAGTATGGAAGTACGCAAACTTCTCCCTGCTGCTAAGTGGCTTTGTAAAGATATCGGCCACCTGCTCTTCAGTCTTCATATACTGCAAACTTGGAAAACATTCAATAAAATCCACCAAAACAAACCGATCAACTAACCCATGATAGAATTTGTCTTAGGCTTAAGAAATTAAGCACAAACCACACTTAAACAAGTGCAAAATAAGTTATCATGGAAAAGTATCAAAGGTGAAACACACTTTGAACGCAAATTATAGCCATCAAAAGAAATTAAGGAACATGTCCAAAAAGAATAGCTAAACAATGGTAAAAAATCATGAATACATCGTTTAGAATTAATCCAAACATAAATATCCATTAATATGAGGTTAATCGTATTAATAATATGCGAATAACTCGCATCTATCTAATGTCATCACGAGAAAACGTACTTCAACATTAAATAACCCTCGAACATATTAAATTCTCGAGAAAAAAGGGAGCTCCTATTTTCTTGGATGATGATCTCACGAGGATGCAGCTTGAGCATAGGAGAACTTGCATGCCACGAGTCTTACACGCGAGGAGAGAAGGCAACCTTCTATCGAGATGGTCGTCATCATTGATGGCCGGCCCATGGATTAGCGGTTTGGGGCCTATGGGACATAGACCAGGCCACTGACAGAGATACACATGGCAGTATGGAACTGTAATGGTTCACTATGGGTGCAGCCTTGTGAAACCGAGCATGGATCTGGTTGATTGACCTTGCTGGTCTTCAATGGATGAGTCCATGGCTCTTTATATGGATCTGTTGGTTGATCTTGCTGATCTTCAATGAGAGTCCATCTTGATTTTTATAAGTGATTATATTGCCGAGTATTATGGGCTAGGAACGCTAAGGTGTCCCAGTGCACATATTCAATTAATTTCTAATGCACATTGGAAAACTCTTTCTAAACTTTTGTTTGAGGGGATCACTTCCTATTGGCTGGAAGAAAATACTATCCAAAAATATTTTAAATTTTTATTACCTCTCTCTAGAATATTTTCTCTCTCCAAGCAAAAAACAAGGGAAAACAATGCCTTTTTGCATTCTGAAAAGGGGATGATCACTGGGGATTGAAGGGAGAACTTACACATCTTTAGGAGCTGGGGAGGAATCATACATCCTCTCCCACTTGAAAACCGTGAGATGCCCTCATCTCACAAGCTGGGGGTAATTCTTTACCAGTTCATCTTCGTTTTCCCAAGTGGCATCCTCTAAAGGGTAGTTCTTCCACTTGACCACCAAAAATTCTCTAAGGACTCTGTTCCTGAGAACCTTCTCCTGAACATCTAGGATTTCTTCGGGCACTTTCTGACCTTGGGTCAGAAACATCAACTACTCATCATCTAGCACATGACTCTGGCTGGGTACATAATTTTTAAGAAAGCTGACATGAAACACATTATGCACCTTCAGATATGTGGAGGTAGAAGAAGTTCGTAGGCTAGATCTCCTACTTTCTTCGTAATGACGTATGGTCCATAGTATCTAGGAGACAACTTCTTTTACTTCCCTAGATATAAAGAACTTCTTTTGGGTTCGAATGAAGACCATATCTGATTCTTCAAACACTCTAACCATTCTACTTCTGTCTATCTTGGGCTGCCCTTGAATATCCTTACGGATTGGCTGTATATGTTACTCCATATCATCTAGCATCTGTATGGACATCTCAACCCTGATCAATGGGTCGGACCAAGTTAATGGTGTAAGGCAATCTTATCCATATAGAGCTTTGAAAGGGCTCATCTCGATATTCCAGTGATAAGAGGCATTATAGGCAAATTCAACTAGATGCAAGTTGCATAATCACTTCCTGGGTTCTTTGCCACAGCATGACCAAAGGATATCTTCTATCACTTGGTTCACTCTTTCTATCTAGCCATCTATCTCGGGGTGATAGTCTGTAGTACTGAGATCTAGGAAAGTTTCCATTGCTTCAAAGAATGCAATCGAGAACCTTAACGTAAACTTAGGATCTTGATCGCTCACTATCCTTCTAGGTAATCCATGCAACCTAAAAGTCTCTTTGAGGAAGACTCCGGTAACATCTACTACAGTGTAGGTTTCTTTTACTGGAATCAGATGGGCAACCTTGGTTAGTCTGTCAACTACCACAAAAATGGAGTTGTAACTTGATTACACTGACGATAGTCCAGTAATAAAATCCATACTGACACATTCCCACTTCATCTGTGGAATATCTAAGGGATGCAACTTTCATGGCATCTTAACTCTCTTTGCCTTGACTCTTTGACATACTAAACACTGACGCACATGATTAAGTATATCCTTTTTGAGTCCTAGTCAAAAGAAACTCTTCTTTATAGACATGTAGATCTTTATGAAACCCTGGATGTCAAGCTATCGGGCTATCATGGGCTTCTCTCAGAATTTTACCCTTTGTTCCCTCATCATTGGGAATGCATAGCCAATTATTGTAATACATGCATCCATCGTCCAATCTGTACCCATGAACTCCACTCATCTCCTGAGGAGTCTTGCTTTCCTGCACAAGTAGGGTAGCAATAGGGACAAAGAAATTGTCCTGCATGATCTTCTCTCTTGCTTCACTGACCAATGGATTTGACACCAATGTTACTGCAAGTAAGGAGGCTTTCTTACTGAGCACATCTTCTACCACATTTTCCTTCCTTGGCCAGTGCTGCTTAATCTCATAATCAAATTCCTGCAAGGTCTGCATCCACCTTCTTTGACACATGTTGAGATCCTTCTGAGTGAAGATCCACTTCAGACTTTGATGATCTGTCACATCAAGGTGAATCTCTATCCCAAGAGATAATGTCTCCATATCTTTAGAGCATAAACTATTGAGAGTAACTCCAAGTCATGGACAACATAATTTCTCTCATGTATTCTGAGCTTTCTGGATTCATAGGCTACTGCATGTCCTTCTTGCATGAGTACACCTCCTAAGGCAAAGCCACTGGCATTTTTTACTACTTCAAAGGGTATTAAAAAATCTGGCAATTTAAGAATAGGGTTGGTTACTAAGGAAGCCTTCAGCTTATCAAAAGAACTTTCACATGAAGCCGTCCACTGAAATGGGATATTCTTCTTGAGAAGGTTGGTCAAAGGGGATGCTATCTGAGCATACTTAAAGATTCGATACCACCCAATTAATCCTAAGAATCCTCTAACTCCTTTCACTATCTTGAGCTCTGGCTAATCTACCACTGCTTGGATTTTAGTGGGGTCATGAGAAATTCCATTCTTAGATACTATGAATCCCAAATAATGAACATGATCTACTAAGAAGGTACATTTACTCTTCTTTGCAAAGAGTTTGTGCTCTCTTAAGATCTGTAAGACTTTACGCACATGACCTTCATGATCTACTGCATTCTTAGAGTGTATCAAAATTTCATTGAAGAAGACAAGAACAAAATCATCCAAGTATTCTATGAGAATATCCTGCATGAGGTGATTAAACGTGGCTTGGACATTTATTAATCTGAACGGCATGATTGTAAATTCATAATGCCCATAGCCAGTATTGAAGTCTGTCAATCCTTGATTCTGATCAAGTAATATCCAAATTTGAGATCTATCTTGGTGAAGATCTAGCTCCGCTTAACCGATCTAAAAGCTCATCGATCCTAGGGATAAGATACTTATTCTTGGCTGTCAACTAATTTAATCCTCTGTAATCAATACAAAGTCAACGTTCCATATTTCTTTTTCTAAAAGAGAATGGGCGCACCCCAAGGTGAAACACTGCGTCTTACAAATCCTTGCTCTAACAACTGTCTGAACTACTCTCCTTAAGTTCTATGGCTTTCGGGAGGACTGGCACCTTGTATGCACACTAGGCTAACGGCGGCTGAGCTTCGGGGGTCAGATCTATCTCATGATCTACTTCACGAGTCGGAGGCATCTCAATCATCTCTTCTGGGAATATATTAGCATACTCACTTAACCACTCTGGATTCATTTTAACGACATAGATGGCTTGCTTCTTTATGCGTCCTTTCAGCAACTTAGAAGCTTTGATTAACTGCAGAACTAGGAATCTGAAAATTCTAGTTCCTTGAACTTAATTCGTGTGAAGGTCGAGGAAAGAGATGGTTCCCTTGTGTGACAGTGAATGTCAATCTGATTCTTATGGAGCCAATCCATTCCAAGGATTCCATTATAAATTCCCAAATGTAAGACTCTGAACTGGAAATCTGTTACATTCCCATCATCCAGACTAAATTGAATATCATCTGTCTCATGGCGTGTGAAAAGAATCTTCCCACTGGCTAATTCTACTTGCATAGGTTTCCTTGCTTTCTCATCTAGGACTAACTTACGTAAGCATCCTGGGGAAATAAATGAATGTGTACTGCCTAAATCAATCAAAATCTTAAAGTGCTTACCCTTGTACTCTGCTAGAGTATGAATGACTGAGAACTGTCTTCCTCCACTACATCAGCTATTGTGCTGGCTCTAGCCTACTGTTTTCTAAGGTGGAAATCTCTCTCTCTGGCTTCCCCAATTCTAGGAGGGGGACCTGAGACTACTCTGCACACTGAGATTGTTTGCAGACTTAGCTAGCATTCTTCTAGGGTTGCCCTAACTTTGGTGTGGGGGAGGGACCTTAATTAGACTGATACAAAGGGGTCGGTGTCTCGGCACTCTAGGACCTTGACTTCCCTGGCCCACTGACATAGAAGGAGTTGGGTAGTCCTTAAGCTGGTGCCCAAAACCTTGACAGCCAAAACATCTGTTCTCACTTCTAAGCTCTTCCAGAGTTCCAAAAAATGTGTTCCGAGGAAAAGGCCTTCCTTCCATTCTGAAACTTCCCATATCCTGGGCTTGATTAAGACCTTGTTGTCTCTTAGGAGGCGGAAAGTTGGAAGAAGCACTTCTCAGGGTTTGGAATCTTTTGAAAGACAAGGGTTCTGGCTTCGGCAGAACCTTGACAACAAAGGCCTTGGTGAAATCCTTCGCCATCAACACTGCTTTTCGGCCATAGAAAGTGGTTTAGTATTCTTCACCAAGGTATCCAAGGGTTTGCTCATTCCTCGAATGAAACTGGCGACAATCCTGCGGTGGCGAGTATTTGAGGAGGAGAGCGAATGCCTAGTGATATTCCTCCTAGCTCAAGAAACTCATTCATCTTTGTTTCCGAGAAGCCTAGAGGATAAAATCTCTTTCTGAGGTAGGCCTTGAGATCATCCCACGTCTGGGTGTTCTGATCTAAGCGGTTTGACTCGCAATGGTTCGTCCATGATGCTACTCTAGCTGTCTCTACTACGACCTTTAGCCTAGCAAGAGCCACCTTAATTTTATCATTTTGTAACCTGTGACATCGAAGTAATCCCCCATAGCTTTGATGCAATTTTCTACGGCCTCAGCTAAGTGTTCTCCTTCACCCTTGAAGGGACCTGGTTAAGATCTGTGTAGAGCTTTACGAACGTCAGGATCAAGCTCATCCTTATCCATGTGAGGATTTGACTGTCTACCATGATGCGCACGGCTCATGATTCTACCAAAATGCTACATTGTTAAATTTTCTATTTGACTTTGTTCCGAGATTCTAAGACTTAAGGAGTTCAAAAATAATCCCTTTAAACAAGGTAATCGTTCTACTATAGATCCACGACATACGTCCTGAGAAAACAGAACTTATTCCTTTAAACTCAATATCTGGTACTCTAAATCTTTCAACAAAGCTTTGATACCAACTGTGAGACCCCTACTCTCAGTGCGCATCGAACTCTGGAGTGCTAGTAGAGCGGAAGTTGAAACCTCACATGCAGGGCAGAGCTTCCCACCACTGAGGGCCTCGCCCACGAATGTCTAGGAAAGAAGTCAATATTAGGTAATTTGGGAAAAATCTCACATTTTGGGAATCAATTACTCCATATAGTTTTGGACATATCTTAAACATACTAACTTCAAATTTGTCAAAGATCATAGATTTAGATTCTACTCTTCAAGATCTTTCCGATGATATGTCACATGAGGGGGTTTTGACAAACTTTTGGACAAGTTCACCATGCTCCCATTTTTCAAATGGGAATGGGATTTTTCCCAAATTGTCTAATATGGTGTTAAAGGGACTAGTTTGGTTGCTCTTCCAAAACCAAACTTGAAAAAAGCTTTCCTCACCCAAAATTTTTGTAAGAAGATTTTCCCTAGAGCAATTCCTCTAGGGAAAATCTTCTTACAAAAATTTTTCTAACAGGGTCAAGAGCCTAGGCTATCCTCCTTCACTCGGATGACCAACTTGAAGGAGGAACAATCTTTATACTTGATTCATAGAAACCAACGCTTCCCCCCCCCTCAAGTGAGGCACAAGCGTTGATCTGATCTCTTACAGCAGATTGTCCGGGTTTCTAAGCTACTGATCACATCCTAAATGAACTCTTATCGAGATTACCCTTTATTATTTAATTTATAAAACTTCCACCGTTCCAGCCTAATCCCATGGGTTAGCCGACCACCCAACCACTGTACTTGGTGGAATATTCAGTTACTTACACACCCATAATTGAAATGCCGTTCTTAACTTTAGCTGCTTAACTTGGTGGAATATTCAGTTACTTACACACCCATAATTGAAATGCCGTTCTTAACTTTAACTTTCGAATACAGTCACAACGCACACCTCGTATGCACACACTCTTTCAAAACATGGAAGAGTAACCAAATATCACACCAATACATTGATTACAAAATATCATAACTCAAAAATAATCCAGTTCCATTGTTTTCCAATCAAGTGTCATCCGGACTCTCCGTTGAAGACCAACTAGTCAACCAAAGATATCCAGTTTCATAGTTTCCTGTTTACTTAAATATATACATAGTACACCGCTTCAACTCCTTGAAATCTCCCTTGAATACACCTAGGTGTCCTGGGTAATCACGAGCTCAGCACCGTCTAGTTAGACCCTCTAGGATCCTTCTTAGGTGTCTTAGCTCTTTGCGTAGAGGTCGCTTCGTTGATCCCTTTCCCATTGCACTGTGGGAGCGCACCATTTTTAACCGTACCGAGGCTGGTCAAGACCTTGGCAAGATTTACCGCCCGGGAGGAGAGATGTCCTTCAATGACTCCTCGCACCAGCTGTTGTAATATAAACTCTCCTTAGTCCACGACCTCATTTAAACGATAAACGAAATGCTTCCTCCAACATTGGGGCGTAAGATAGTCCTTTACAAAAAACAGAGTTTCTATGCAAGTAGGATTTTTCCCATTGAGTTTATTTTTATCTCTCGAAAAGCTATTTCACAAGAAAACATCTCTAGAGTGGTTTCACGAGGCCTTTCGTTCAAACCCAAATTCTTAAAGATAGACACGTATCCCGTGTCTTGATTGGTCCATACAATTCAAAGCGATCTTCTAACTTATTTTCGGATGATCCACGTCTCAGGGGGAAACTTCTCTAATTACGATTATCCCTTCTTCATACTAAAGAAATGGGAACGGTCACAAGGTCATTATATCTTGATTTAAGACTCAAGAAACGGGCAGGCGTCTTACCAACCCACTTTCCTAAAGCAACTAAGGTCTAGCATAAAAAATGCTTGAGTTTATTTCTAGAATTATTTATATTTCCATTCTAGAAAATTTTGCCATAACTTGGCTGCATTTTGGATAATTTTTTAGTTTAAAATTAATATTCAATACATTGAAAATAATTAATCATACTTATAGCTAATATAAAAAATAAGAACGTCTTTCTTTCCCTTTCTCAATGAGTTGAATAAACATAAATTCTTAGAAAATAAACATAAGAATTTTCTATAAATAATTCTCCATTTATCTTTATGCTACTCATAAAATAAATGAGAATCTAATTGCAATGGATACACTCAATAATATGAAAATTCATTCCATCTTGGATATAAAAGAATTATAAGAAACCGTTTCTACTTCAACCGTTCTTGGAGCAGATAATGACACAGGCAAAGTCATTTCAGTGTTTTGGAAATGGGGAAAGTCATCAGTATTGTTTACTTGTACTGAAGACTCATCTATTGAATGCTCCACTGCGTTAGATGACCCAATACTTGCTTGTGACCCTCCTATAAATATTTATACTCATGAAAATTAAACATGGACATTTCTTTCTAGATTATCCTTTAATAGATATATAAGCATGAACTCATTTAAACTATTCATATGAAAATATTCTCAAACATTCTCTTTTCCATTTAAATATAGGCATTAACATTCCATAAATATATATGATTTTAAAATATAACAAAACATTCTCTTTTATTACTAAAAATATTTATGCCTAATCATATATAAAAATATGCTTAAATTTCTTCTTTTGATATAAAAATATTCATGTATAGACATACCATGAATATACATACATAAGAATATATTCACTTATCAACTTTTAACATTTAAAATGTCTAGGCATAAGCATACCTTGAATATTTGTACATAAGAATATATTCACATCCTCTTTTGCCATCTAGATAATTATGCATACACATGCATGAATATAATTATGAAAATATAGTAAAAATTCCTCTTTTTGACATCTAAACATTTATGCATACACATACTATGACTATATACACAAAAAAATAATGAAAATCCTTCTTTTAGCATTTATAATATTTATGCATAGACATACATAAGTATTTCTACATTAAAAAATATCATGAAACTTCCTCTTTTAGAATTAGAATATTTATGCATAAACATATATAAATATTTATACATAAAAATATCATGAAAGTTTCTCTTTTAATATAAAAAACATTATGCATAAACCTAAGCTTAAACATAAACATAAATGCATCTAAACATCATTATAAACCCTAAAATAAAGTATTAAGCAAGAGGGTTAACATCTTCACTAAATAATCATCTTCTTTATTTAGAAAAGATGATTTAAGAGATAACCATGAAATAAGCATGCTTCCAAGCATGTGAAAGAGAAGAGAAGAAGGAGATTCATCCTTCATGGATGCATAACCAAAAAGAAGATTATCTTCGCTGTAAACATGAGTATTAATAATAAATCATGACCATAACATAAAAGATTAGCATATAAGCCAACTCCACATGGTTTAAGAGAAGAACCATGGAGGATTAGAGAGCTTTCAAAACATATTGAAGAGAAAAGAAGAACTCCTAATACTTAAGAAAGAGATTAAAGATCTACTTAATCCATAAAACAAGACTTCAAGAAGAGAATCAAGCATCTTCATGCTTTCAAAGCATGTACAGGAGAAGAAGATAATATAAGCATCATTGTTTTGGGCACACCCCCCCGGGCTATGCCATCACACACACACTCCCAATGTCATGCCCTCACACCCCATAACCCCCCTCAGATGTTGTGCCATCATAATCCCCCATCTGATCTCCCCCCTCACTCCTTGGAAACCCCCCTCACACCTCGCATATCCTCCCACACTTTGCTCGGTGGGTGTACTCCTAACAAATCATATGTATCACATGCGTTCAAGGGGTATTTGAAAAACCCCTTACCTATGAATTTTTCATGAATAAATTCACCCCTTTTTCTTTAGGAACTTACAAGTTTTTTTCAAAACGATAAAAAAAACCCTTCTGTATGCCTGTAAATTTACCTCAAAATTTTGAATTAAAAAACTCCTTCATTTAAACTCACGTGGTATACTTACATATTTTTAGGTGAACCCCCCGAGACACCTCGCAACCCCCCCTCACACCTTGTAGCCCCCCCTGACCCCCCCACCTCCTATAAAGATTCCTCCCTCCACCTTTTGAGATGTAAGGGTGTAATAACCTCCCCTTCTGTTCTTGTAATCATTCCCCTCTTAGAAATGGAAGAAAGATCTTGTTTTACCCTATTTTGGCCTAGAGAGAGAAAATATCTAGAGAGAGGTAATTCAAAATTGAGATATATTTGGATACAAAAATTCTCCTAATGTCTAAAATGGATTCCTTTGAAATAGAAGTTAAAAATAAACTTTCCAATGTGCATTAGGAATTAATTGAAAATGTGTATAAGGGACCTTAGCCTAAGGGTCCACATTTTCAAAAAAAATTGGATTATGGTCCAATTAAGGTTCCAATGGGCCAATAGGATTAATCCAAGTGTTGGGATGAGATAAATGCAATGAATAAAAGAAAATAGCCCAAAAATGAGCAAATGCTCACATAAGATGAATAGTTGATTGAGTACAAGGTTTATTAGTTAAAAACTAAGATATATTAGTAAAAAATGAGATATTTAGGTGAAATGATGCATTTTTGACACCTCAATAAGGTGGGAAACCCACTTGAGCTAGGCGTCTTCTTCGTCACCATTGCTTGGGTTTTTTAATTCAAAAAAATGTGATATTTTTATCTCTCCTCTCTCCTGGAGCAAACTGGATCAAAAAGGGAGCCAAACTTATCCAAATCTTGTTCAAATTGGGTCAAACTAAAGTTGGAAGGCTTTAGAACCCAGTTGGAGTTGGTTAGTGGCCTCCCTCACCTATAAATAAACCCTCATTGCTTTGTATTTTCATATTGGAGAATTACCATGCTAGTATTATCCTCAAAATTAGTATATTTCTATTATCCCTTTATTTTTCCTCTTCTCTTGGGAGCTTTGGAGCTTCTCTCTCCTCCAACCTCTCTTGGAGATTGCTCTCTCTCTCTCTCTCTCTCTCTCTCTCTCTCTCTCTCTTGGTAGCCAAGGACTTGCTTGGGGGCTTCACTTCTAGCCAAAGAATCAAGCCTAATTCAAAGGTAATCCTATTTTAATGGTTTTTTTCAATTATCTCAATTATTTTCTTCTTCTCAACCCCTCTCAAGCTTGAGAAGCTTTCAAAGTAATGGTTCTTTCCTTAAATCAATCTTTCCAAAGATTCATAATGTCTAATTAGAATTATGTTAATCTTTATGCTTAATTATAATGTTTTCTTTAAGAAAATATCTCTTGAAAATATTAATAATCTTTATGGCTAGATCCTTAGTAAAAGGATGATTTTCAATAATAATCTCCTGTTTCAAATCTAAACTCTAGGCTTGATGAGCTAGAGAATGAGAATTGATATTTTCATGATTTTAAATTAGTAAGAATGATATTCTTTTTAGATTGATTATGAGTAGGAAAATTTACTTTAACCCATTCTAAATTGGAAGAGAATTATACTAACAATTTTGGAAATGAGGAATGGTTAATTTAGTTTAATCAAGGAAAATAATCATATTTATGCTTATGATTATGGTTATAATTATGCTAAGTATACATAGTTTAATTTTCAACTTAAAAGAAGAGTTTCTATCATATTTTCATTACAAGTTTTCATTCAATTAGAAAATTAAAAATTATCAGTAATTGCAGCGAAGCTATGGCAAATTTTTCAAAAAAAATTTACATATCTTATCTTTATGCATAATGCTAAAAGAGGAATTCCTACCATATTCTAGGTTTAGATATTCTATGCAAAAATAATGATTTTTATCATATTCATGGAAAATACTTTTTAGTATTTATGCATAAATATTTAATTAAGAGAAAAGAGGAATTTTTGATAAATTTATGCATGTAAAAAGAGGAATTCCCATGATATTTGAGATCCAAACAATTAAATGTTAAAAGAGAAAAGTTTGGCATAGTTGAAAATATGAGCATTTATCAAAAGTGGAATTCTAAGTATTATCATTTTTATTAAGAAATATGGGTATAACTGATTTTGTAAATCCCATGAATCTTTTATTCAAAAAGAAGAATATTGAATATATCTTATTTTGAGAAATTTGAGAAAGAATGTGAAAATATCCATTGAGAAAACTTGGATAATTCTTAATCAGAAAAAGGGAATCAAGAATCCTAGGAGGATCAAGGATCTAATAAATAAACAAAAATTTAGATTTAGTCTTCATTAATGAAGCTTAAGGAATGAAAACACAATACGTAAATGCTCTTTCTGAGTTTTTACTATAAATCTCTGATAAGGTTCAATTTCCTTTTTTAAATCTTCAAACAACACTCTAATACTTAGATTTAATGGGATCGAGAAAACATTACCTTTAACTAAGCCAAGCAATTGGCAGAAACTTAGAAAAGTTCTATCAGTATATCGAAAGTAGAGTAACCGTACTAAATGGATGTGATGTGGATCTGAATATCTAAATGGATGTGATGTGATGTGATGTGGATCTGAATAGATCTAAATGGATATGATGTGATGTGATGTGGATCTGAATAGATGTAAATGGATGTGATGTGATGTGATGTGGATGGATGTGAATGGATGTGATGTGATGTGGATAGATGTGAATGGATATGATGTGATGTGGATGGATATGATGTGATGTGGATGGATGTGAATGGATGTGATGTGGATCTGAATAGATGTAAATGGATGTGATGTGATGTGATGTGGATGGATGTGAATGGATGTGATGTGATGTGGATAGATGTGAATGGATATGATGTGATGTGGATGGATGTGAATGGATGTGATGTGATGTGGATGGATGTGATCAGATGTGGATGGATGTGAATGAATGTGATGTGATGTGGATGGATGTGATGAGATGTGGATGGATGTGAATGAATGTGATGTGATGTGGATGGATGTGAATGGATGTGATGAAATGTGAATGGATGTGAATGGATGTGATGAGATGTGGATGGATGTAAATGGATGTGATGTGATGTGTATGGATGTGATGAGATGTGGATGGATGTGATGAGATGTGGATGGATGTGAATGGGTGTGATGTGGATGGATGTGATGAGATGTGGATGGATGTGAATGGATGTGATGTGATATGATATGATGTGATGTGAATGGATGTGATGTAATGTGGTTGGATGTGAATGGACGTGATGTAATGTGGTTGGATGTGAATGGACGTGATGTGATATGAATGGATCTGAATGGATGTGAATGGTTCTGAATGGATGTGGATGTGAATGGATCTGAATGGATGTGGATGTGAATGGAGGTGATGTGATGTGAATGGATCTGAATGGATGTGAATGGATCTGAATGGATGTGAATGGATGTGAATAAATGTAATGTGAGATGAATGGATCTGAATGGATGTGATATGATGTGAGTGGATGTAAATAAATAAGAATGGATGTAGGACGATGGGAATGGATATGAATGGATATGGAATGTGCGATAGGAATTAATGTAGAAGAATGCGAAATAATGAGAAATGACGTGGAATGATGTGGAGTGATGGGAGTTGTTGGAAACTGTAATTGTACGTGAAACCTGTTTTTAAAAGACTATTTTATGTCAAGAATGCTAGGAAGCATTTTGACTATCTTGTAGATTAAGGTCATGAGAGGACCTAAGTGATAAGGTTGCAACCAGCTGTGACGGAGAGTCAATGAAGGACGTCTCATGTGTGGCAAGGTTGGCTGAGGTCTTAACCAGCCTCGGTTCGATTAAAATGGTGAGCTTCTAGTACGATGGATGAGGAACCAAGGAAGCGGCCTCCTATGAGTGAAGCGCTAGGTGACCTGCAAAAAGGAGCCTAGAGGGTGCTGACCATATGCTGCTCGGGCTTTGGGCCACCGAAGATACCCACGTGTGCATCATCGGGGAAGAAAATGAGTTGGAGTTGTTTTCTAAACATGGGCATGGATTTGGTTGATTGACCTTGCTGGTCTCCAACGGATGTGTTCATGACCCTTTTATATGGATCTTGTTGATTGATCTTGTTGATCTTCAACGGAGAGTCCATCTAGATTTTTATATGATTATATTCCCGGGTACTATGAGCTAGGAACTATAGAAAAGGCCCTTGAGTGAGCAGATGGTGAAAGCGTTCTGGTTGCCAATGATGCCATAGGTACACTGATGAGGGAATGATTGGAAATTGGACTTCAAGCTAGATATTTTGGAGGATTATGATCAGTGATAGTATAGTTGCATTAAAAGATTGTTTTAATAAAGACAGTCAAATCTGTGAAAATGGCCATTTCATATTGGGTGTGTAAGTGGTGTGACTATCTTGAATTTTGCCTGAAACTCTTTTCCCTAGTACCCTGGACAAAACATAACCAAATTTCAAAATGAATTCTATCAATACAGTGGTTGGACACCCATGGGATTGGATGGGGTTAGGAAAGATTTATGGATCCCTAAAATAAGACTCAATTATGTTAAGCCATGATAGTTGAAGTAAATCACGGATAATCCTTGTTCTATGGAAAAGAATCAACAGTTGTGCCTCTTAACGGGGAGGAAAAAGTGTTGGTCTCTATGATCCAAGTGCAATTTCCTCCCTTGACCCGGCCATGTGACCTGCGGGTTTGGTCGAAATGAAAAAGGGTAATTTAAGGCTCTTGACTAAGTTAGAATAATTTTTCCTGGAGAAATCGCCTATGCCTTCTGGGCGAGGGAAGTTTTTCCGAGTTTGGTTTTGGAAGAACCGAGAGATTAGTCTCTTGTCCACATATTCATGGGCAAGGCCCCGAGTGGGCAACTTTGCCCTGTGCAAGAAGTGCTACTGCTGCTGCTAGCATCCCTGAATTCGATGCGTGGAGGGGGCAGGGATCTTTCACCCCCCCCACACCTCACAACCTCCTCGCCCCCATGCCTGTGTTGTGCTATCACATACACCAACCTCCCACCCCTTGGTGTCGTGTTGCCACAGACCCACCCCCTGTCGGTGTTGTGCCCCCACACCAAGCAGCTCCCCACATCAGCGCCATGCCATCACACCCCCTAGATCCATGCCCTCACACCCGATTTCCCACCCCCCTTCCCCCTGCTCCATAATGTGCCATCACACACCCCTACTTGCCGTGCAATCACATCCACCCACCGCCTTTAGTTGTGCTATCATGTGCCCCTTTTGGTGGCATTGTCACAACCCCCTAGCTCAGAGCCGTGTGGTCACACCACATAGCCCCCCTCACACCTCGCCAACCACCCACACCCTGTAGCCCCCCTACCCTCACACCTCACAACCACCCCTCTCACACTTTGCAATCTCACCCCTTATCCCCTAGGCCTTGTCATCACTCCCCCCCTCCTTGATGCATCGTGACCCCCCGCCGGAACCACTCCCTCTCTTCCCTCACACCTCGTAGCCCACCCCCCAGGTGTCATCACCCATTACTGTCGTACCCCCACACCCTGTAGCCCCCCTCTATTCCATGGCCTCACACCTTGCAACCCATCATCTCCCCCCCCATCAAGTGCCATTCCCCGACACCTTGTAGCCCCCCTTCCTCACACACACACACCTCCTAATCCCCCTTCCTCTTGTGCCATGCCATCACACCTTGCAGTCCCCCCTCACACCCCACACCCTCCCCCCTCACACCCTCCAGCCACCCCCCCCCCCCCCCCCCGAAGCCATATCATCACTCCCCCCTCCCGGTGTTGTGCCCTCACACCTTGGAGCCCCCCGCCTCCCCCCCATGCCGTGCCCTCACACCTCGTAGCCCCACCCCTCCACCCCCCCAATGCCATGCCATCACCCCCTCCCCCAAGTGGAGTGCCCCCCTTTGCCATCACATCATCCCCTGAGTGTCATGCCCTCACAACCCCCTAGTGCCATGGTGTTACACCCCATGGTGTTGTGAGGTGAAAAAAAGAAAGAAAAGCCTGCCTCTACAGCCCTTCCACCTCGCAAACTTGGAATCACACCCGAACGGGGGCACCACCAGCCACCGCTGGAACAATTCTCGCACTTCACCACCCAACCCACGCCAGACAGACAGCATAAAACAGGGGCACCGTACTCAAAGCAAACACCCAGCAATATATATTCCCAGATCAAAACATTTTACAAGCTTCTTCCGACACAGAAGCCTTACTCACACAATCACAAACACACACTCAAGCCTGTCAGCCGAGGATACACCACATCCCCAATCACCACATGATCCACTCGCCTGCCTGCTGTACCAACCACACCAGAATGAACCCGGCCACTCTCGCTCCAGAAGGCGCCCACACCAGCTAACCCTCGAGTCCTCTGCAGCCCATCACCTCTGCATGTGTCGTCAGCAGCAGCTCGACCATCATCTCTCTCTCTCTCTGTGCTGATCCTCTGTCAGCCTCGCAACAAACCCAGGCAGCTTATCTGCCCTGCTACCGGCCCACCACCAAGCAGCAACACCAACGTTTCTCTCTACTTCACTCGGTACCCTGCTCTGTCCACAACCCTGTCTCCTAGGCGGCCCACACTAACCAACCTGTCACCTACTACACGCTGTAGCTGGCGCTACCAGGTGACACGCACCCTCCACGTACTGCCACCTGAGGTTCTCATTCACACAGTCGACTTCCTTTCCCTTCGTCGCCCACAGCCACCGCTGGCACCACTCCCTTTTCGCTATCAACGTGCTTGCCTCCCCTTCACTGCTTCACTGCAGTCAACACCAGCCTCCTCATCTTTGTCAGCTGTCACACCCAAAACCTACCCATCAAACCTTCTCGCTTTACCAGAGGCAGCTCCCCAGCCACCGGCCTTCTGCAACCTTCCAGCCCTCTCTGCACTTCACACGGGGAGACTCCATCCGTCTCTGCTGCCCGTCAGCCCTCGTCATACAAGGCTCCTCAGCTGCGCATACCCAAAGCTCTCCACGCTCACCTTCCACAGTCGGCTTCTTACACGCCTTCAGCTGTCTTCCCTTCACACGGGAGGTCTCCAGCTTCTCTGCACGACGGCCACCTTCCTGCTGCGCCTTCCTCTTCGCTACAACAGCTGCGCATCACCTCACATGGTGCTTCAGCCACGCTGCAGATTCACCTAAGAGGCCCCCATCTCAAAAACAACACGGCCTTCGCTTTTTCTTCTGCAGACTCCGCCAGCTCGACACCACCTCCACGATCTGCCGGCTTCTCGATCTTCTGGAAGAAGCGCTGGCAGCGTAGTAAAGCTCCATGCCAACTCTGCTTTTTTGGCCATTTAATATTATATATATATATATATATATATATATTTGCCTAAGATGGCCACCCTCATCTTTTCACACCAAATGCCCATGGCTACATTGGCCCCATTACCTCTAAATGCCCATGCTTTCCGTACAGATTCCAAATACAGCCCTTCGATGCCCATTCTTTCTTTGGGACGCCCACACACTTCAAGGCCATCGGGTAGCTGAAATCACCTGCATCTGACTTCACTCCGGACAAGCCTGCAAAACAGGCTCAACACCAAACTGTTCACCCTGAACACCTGAAGACGCATTTCAAAGCCAACCTCTGCACAACTGCCATGCACACGTATGTACACAAGCCAAAAAGACCTCTCAGAAAAACACCTGACATACTTTGCCACCCCCCCATCTGCTAGAGCATTCATGCTCAGCAGCATTCAGCATAGTCCAGTAGTCATCCACCACCAGGATCAAAAGGAAACAGTAACTCACCATCCCATACCCCAGCATCCCTCAAACACCATGGCTGCATCACTGCACACCAAACATCAACCACGCGCATCACCAAATCATCTATGTCCACTTCACCCACACCAAACCTCTTCGTCTTCAAAACCTGTGGCATCCCAGCATCTAGCATCCCATCCATCAACACCTGTGAAGGCCAGGTTTCAGCATCTTGACCTTTATCCACACAAAAATCCACATCCTTTTCATCGGGAGTGTCCACTAGCACTTCCAGCTCCACTGGTTCAGGCATCTTTTCACAATCATTCAGCTTAACTGGTTCAAAATCTTTGTCATCCATGGACTTTGCTTTCAGCATTTCAGCAATCCGCAAAGAAGCCTTTGCTACATTCTCGACCATGTCAGCATCCATCTCCATCTCTGGCTCCTGTTCATCAAGGCTAGCAACTTCCCACATATCATCCTCAGGCACAATACTCTCATCACAACGCTCTTCATCAGCCAAATCCACATGCATACCTTCTTCAGTGTTGCCAACCCCCCTGGTATCATCGTCCAGCACCTAATGGAACAAAATCTATCTCATCCATCGCAGGTACCATACCATCATCCAGCTGTCCCAGAAAATCCATAATGATAGGATCTTCCTCCACGCTCTCCACATCTGCATCACAAACCATCTTCACTTCATCAGAAGTCTCTACCCCATCCTCCTCCCTCGTAGAATCTGGCAAAGAACCATCCTCAAAGCATCCTGTATCCAGCTTCTCTTCCTTCTTATCAGCAGCCAATCCCAAGGCATCATCCTCTTTGCTTCCATGTGCATGCATATCCTCTAGATCACTGTCATGTACAGCCACGACGTCCAAATCCAAAGAAGAATCCACTGGCAACTCCTTATCTGCACTTTGCTCCTTTACCTGCTTCTCATCCACCTGCACATGCTTTTCAGACTTTGGAAAAAAATCAGAAGGCATATAGAACATACCCCTTTGCACCTGTCTCGGCCTTTGAGGCTCCTGTCTAATCAAACCTTGCATAGGACTCTTACCCACCTCAACCAAATTTACCTTCATATCCCTCACAGACACAACACCTTCATACGGATAAATACCCATCTCCATCTGCTTCAACACCTTGCCTTCCTTTTCCCTAGCAATGCTAACAGCATCATCAAATGACCTGGGATTTTTCAACTCAACCGTGACCCTCAAATGGGGTAACAGACCATCAATAAACAAGCTCTTCTTCAAAAACATAGGAGGAACTCCCTGCTTCAATGTCATACACCACTTACTCCACAGACATGTAAATACCTTCACAAAATCGTCCAGTGATTGCCCATGTACCTGCTTCAAGATGCTCAACTCTTGCCAAAGCACACTAGGATCCTCCACTTGCTGAAAACGCTCCAAAAGACTTTCCTTCAACCTGTCCAAGGTCAAAACACCAGCATCCTGTGCTTCAAAACCCTTCAGCCAGCTTCGGGCATCTCCCTTCAAGAAAATCCTTATCAGTCTCAGAACCTGCCTTTCATCTGTGACGTGGTTGCTAATGCATGCCAACTCCATCTGCTCCAAGAAGTCAACCACATCTTCTCCCTTCCGGCCATGAAACTCCGGATAAGACCACATCATGGAAACCTGTGCCAATCCCTGAGCTCTCCTCAGCGGAACACACGCCCTTCTAGGCAAAGAACAACGCCAGAGCTATCCTCAATGCCAGAGCAACTCCTCAGTGGGGGCACCAGAAGGATGTGAGGTGAGAAAAAGAAAGAAAAGCCTGCCTCTACAGCCCTTCCACCTCGCAAACTTGGAATCACACCCGAACGGGGGCACCACCAGCCACCGCTGGAACAATTCTTGCACTTCACCACCCAACCCACGCCAGACAGACAGCATAAAACAGGGGCACCGTACTCAAAGCAAACACCCAGCAATATATATTCCCAGATCAAAACATTTTACAAGCTTCTTCCGACACAGAAGCCTTACTCACACAATCACAAACACACACTCAAGCCTGTCAGCCGAGGATACACCACATCCCCAATCACCACATGATCCACTCGCCTGCCTGCTGTACCAACCACACCAGAATGAACCCAGCCACTCTCGCTCCAGAAGGCGCCCACACCAGCTAACCCTCGAGTCCTCTGCAGCCCATCACCTCTGCATGTGTCGTCAGCAGCAGCTCGACCATCATCTCTCTCTCTCTCTCTGTGCTGATCCTCTGTCAGCCTCGCAACAAACCCAGGCAGCTTATCTGCCCTGCTCTACCGGCCCACCACCAAGCAGCAACACCAACGTTTCTCTCTACTTCACTCGGTACCCTGCTCTGTCCACAACCCTGTCTCCTAGGAGGCCCACACCAACCAACCTGTCACCTACTACACGCTGTAGCTGGCGCTACCAGGTGACACGCACCCTCCACGTACTGCCACCTGAGGTTCTCATTCACACAGTCGACTTCCTTTCCCTTCGTCGCCCACAACCACCGCTGGCACCACTCCCTTTTCGCTATCAACGTGCTTGCCTCCCCTTCACTGCTTCACTGCAGTCAACACCAGCCTCCTCATCTTTGTCAGCTGTCACACCCAAAACCTACCCATCAAACCTTCTCGCTTTACCAGAGGCGGCTCCCCAGCCACCGGCCTTCTGCAACCTTCCAGCCCTCTCTACACTTCACACGGGGAGACTCCATCCGTCTCTGCTGCCCGTCAGCCCTCGTCATACAAGGCTCCTCAGCTGCGCATACCCAAAGCTCTCCACGCTCACCTTCCACAGTCGGCTTCTTACACGCCTTCAGCTGTCTTCCCTTCACACGGGAGGTCTCCAGCTTCTCTGCACGACGGCCACCTTCCTGCTGCGCCTTCCTCTTCGCTACAACAGCTGCGCATCACCTCACATGGTGCTTCAGCCACGCTGCAGATTCACCTAAGAGGCCCCCATCTCAAAAACAACACGGCCTTCGCTTTTTCTTCTGCAGACTCCGCCAGCTCGACACCACCTCCACGATCTGCCGGCTTCTCGATCTTCTGGAAGAAGCGCTGGCAGCGTAGTAAAGCTCCATGCCAACTCTGCTTTTTTGGCCATTTAATATTATATATATATATATATATATATATATATTTGCCTAAGATGGCCACCCTCATCTTTTCACACCAAATGCCCATGGCTACATTGGCCCCATTACCTCTAAATGCCCATGCTTTCCGTACAGATTCCAAATACAGCCCTTCGATGCCCATTCTTTCTTTGGGACGCCCACACACTTCAAGGCCATCGGGTAGCTGAAATCACCTGCATCTGACTTCACTCCGGACAAGCCTGCAACAGGCTCAACACCAAACTGCTCACCCTGAACACCTGAAGACGCATTTCAAAGCCAACCTCTGCACAACTGCCATGCACACGTATGTACACAAGCCAAAAAGACCTCTCAGAAAAACACCTGACAGGTGTCATCCTCTCACACCCCGAAGCCCCTTGGTGACATGCCCGCACACCTCATATCCCACCCCTCTGGTGTCATGTCCTGACACCCCATAGCCCCCTAGCCCCATCTTGTCAAACCCCTTGCACACATAGTGGTGTGCCCTCATACCCTCCCTAGTATCATACCCTCACACTCTCCTCGGTGGAATGCCCCTACCCTGTAGCCCTTTAGTTCCATGCCCCATCTCATCAAACCCCTCACCCATACCCTCCCTGGTGGTGTGCCCCCACCGTGCAGCCCCCTAGTTCCATGCCCCATCTCATTAAACCCCTTGCCCATAGTGTCATGCCCTCACACCTTCCCTAGTTATTGCCCTCAAACCCTCCCTGCGGTGGTGTGCCCCCCCTACAGCCCCCAAAGTGCCATTCTCTGTCTCGTCAAACCCCTCACCCATTGTGTCGTGCCCTCATACCCTCCCTAGTACCATGCCCTCATACCCTCCCTAGTATCATGCCCTCAAACCCTCCCCAGTGGCATGCCCCCACCCTATAGCCCCCCTAGTGCCAATCCCCCACCCCCCTCTTATGTCGTGACCTCACACCTCATAGCCTCCCTAATGGCGACGTTCCATCACCCGCCCCAATGTCGTGCCCTCGCATCATCGGTGTCGTACCTTTGCTGCCCCCTCCTATCATGCCCTCACACCCCGCAACACCCCAATGTTGTTCCCCCACACCTTGCACCCCTCCCTCATGGTGTGGGCCTCACACCATAGCCCCCCCCCCCCCCCCCCCCCCCCCCCCCCCCGCCGATGCCATGCCATCCCCCCTCCCGCGACAAGTTGTTCCATCAATCCCCAACCCCCCATGTGGTGCCATATTTTCATACCTTGTAGCCCCCCAAAACCATGCCCTCCCCCCTGGTGGGGGGTGCCCTTCCACCATCACATAGCCCTATGTCCCCTTGGCCTTGTGCCCTCATCCCCACCCCCTGGGATCATGCCCTCACCCCAACCCCCGCGGATCATTCCATCACAGACCCTCCCCTTGGGTCGTGCCCTGGAACACACATCGGCATCAGATTTAAGAGCTAAGGACCATTGGTAAGTGTAGCAAGACCCCCTCTGCGGATTGCAGGTATCAAAGAGCAAGTTCAGTGAAGATTGAAGTGCATAAAGCAAGCAGAAAATTTCTGGTTTTGAAGCTTTCATGGAAAGCTTGTGAAGGAATGTATTTTGTCAAAAGTATTGGGGCAAATACAAAGGAAACACAGAGGTTCTCATGTATTGTGAATGAACACATGTATTAGCAACTTTGGGGCAAGTCATTGCATGGAAAATTGATGCATTACAAGCAATTTGTGAAGAAAAAAATTCTGGTTTTTTGGACTCTACAAAAACAGAGAACATATGCCCGGTGGAGGATCGAATGCGGAATATTGAAGCAAAATTGAGTCAAACCCTTCATACCCATGATAGATTAGGTCATTGCTAAGAGACCTATCAACTCATTAGTGATTACCCCTCTCTCCTAGAGCTCCAAGAGCAGGCGGCGCTTTCTGGAAGAGTTTCTTGGACAGTTTGCAATGAATTTGGTCTAATTCCCTCATTTGGACACCAAATTGAATGCTTTAAAGCTTGGAGTACTTAGCAAAAGTGTTATTGAGAGCAAGATAACATTTGGGACAGCTCACTTGATGTATTTGGAGCTCATTGAACTCAATTAGCAGAGGTTTGCAGGTTTGCAAAAATTCTGTCCAGAAACAGAGCATTTTTAATCAAGGCACTAATCTTTGTCTATATCAAATTGGCCTAATTCCTTTGGTACAAGTAAAGTCCTATGAGTTGCTAAACTTTTGATTCAAAACTTTTTTAATTTGGATAAGATTTGAAGGAGATAGAGCATTTTTAGTGAGAGGTGGTACCTGACAGATGCAGAAAAAGGCAAACCAGGGAGCTACAAAAATTGGTGGTTCTCATTCACCTTGAAGAATTTGATCAAACCCTTCTAGGATATGTTGGAGCAATGTGTTGGGAAGCCAATGCAAGTTGAATCATTGAATTTGGACAAGATTTGAAGGATTTAGAGCATAACCTTGACTGGTTACTGGCGAGAAATTATTGGCGAGAAAAAACCAGAAAATTTCAACTAAACTTTTTTGAAGTGTAATGCCTTGGATGGTTGAGATACATGCATTGGAGAGTGTTTGGAGGTAAATGTGTATGCAAAACACATATTTGAAGCATTTTACAAAGGATTGAAGCCTTGGACAGCATTTGCAAGTGTGACATTACAGGGTACATTTAGTACATTGTTTCGAGTACAATCTGTAAGCAAACATGGGAGATGGCCCGATACAGATTGTTGGAGAGAAGCTTGACCGCACTAACTTTCAAGTGTGGAAGTTTTGAATGAAGAGTTTTTTGAAAGGCAAAGGTTTATGGAGTCTCGTCTCGGATGAAGACCCGGAGCCATACCTACCTCCTCAACCAAATAATGCTCAGTTGGTGGCTCACAAGCAATGGGTAGAGCGGTCTTCGAAGGTGTTGTATTATTTTTCAATATGTGTAACAGATGCCTTGCTTATTCACATCCAAGATGCAGATACACCGAAAGAAGCATGGGGTATATTGTGCCGAATGTATGAGACAGACACTGGTGCAAGGAAGATACAACTAAAGCAACAGATTCACAGTGTCACACGAAGGAATAGGAGTATCCATGAGTATGTTCAAGAAATCAAGGGTTATGCAGATTCCTTGTCATCAATCCATGCCCCAATGGATGATGATGATTTGGTTGCTCTCACATTACGTGGTTTAGGCAAAGAATACAAATCTTTTGACACTTCCATCTCAGTAAGGTTGGGAGGAATGCCAGACTTTAATGAGCTTGTGTCATTGCTCATAGTGGAAGAATTGAAGCTTGGACTTGGTGGTATGAGTCTTACAGGTGGTGCATCCTCGTCGAACAATGATGAGCATGCAAGGAATCAGGCTTTTTACTCTTCTAGAGGCTTTCGAGGCAGGGGGAGATTTACCCCTCGAGGCCGTGGAGGACGTGGTTGGAATGACAGGTCTACTCAACCACAATCAAATCAGAATTTTCAGAATTCACAATCATCATTTGGACCACGTGGAGGTCGTGGATTTCAATCCCATAGGGGGAGATTTGGAACAGGTGCTCGTGGTAGAGGACGATGGCAAGGTCCTCAACAAAATTTGAATGGGATTGAATGTCACTATTGTGGCAAACTTGGACATATGGCAAAAGATTGTTACAAAAAGCAGAATGATGTCAGGAATGGAAGACCACAACATGGAAATTATGCATCTACTAGTAACAATGATGGGAGTTCAAATCATCTTTTTGCAATGAAGCACATTATGGGGACAATGGATTCTCAGGATGCTGGAGATGAGTCATGGTATATGGATTCAGGTGCCTCAAACCACATGACATGTCATGGTGAGTGGTTTGAGAAGATGCAACCATTGGGTACAAATGGTTATGTGGTCACAGGAGATGATACTCAGCATCTTATAACACATGTTGGCAGTGTGCCTTTGAGGATGCATGATGGAAATGTAAAGAATATGTCTGAGGTATTATATGTACCATCCATTACAAGGAATTTGGCATCAGTAGGCCAAATGGTTGAGCAGGGACTACAAGTAAGATTCAATGAGAATGGCTGTTTTGTGGAAGACTTTAAGCATGGCTGTAGATTGATTGCCAAGGGCAAGAAGGAAGGAAGGTTGTTCAAATTGGATGCAGGCATACCAGAATTGAGCTCAGCCATGTTTTCAAAGAGCAATGGGATTGTGCAGGGTGTTAATCCCATTTTGGATTAACAAACATGATCCTCAATTGAAGACATTAATAAGTGTCATGAAAAATGGCACGATAAAAGTTATACATTATGAAATATTGGCCACCCAAGGCCTCATAAGTTTTGGGCGCCCAAGTGTGAATAAGGGCCAAATGTATATAAGGCATTTTCTCATAATGAAAAGACACAATCCCCTTTGTGCTATTGAGAGCTCTCCCTTTATGTCTTGAGAGAGATTGAAGGAGTGAGAGCATTCTAGAATTGTGCTTCTTTTATGCTTGTATGATTCATGCTTGTGTGATAAAGTGAGAGAGAGAGTGATTGCCCTATGCAAAGGTGTGAGCGACTCCATGGTGACAGTGTGGAGGTGAAGCTTGGAGTTTGGAGCTTAACAAGTGAGCTTGGAGGCCTCAAGAAGGGACTCAAGAAGGGACTCAAGATCGAAGCATTGGTAAGTACCCTACGACAGTTGTGATCTATTGCTCTCAAGAAGGGACTCAAGATCGAAGCATTGGTAAGTACCCTACGACAGTTGTGATCTATTGCTCACCCATTAGGTGAATGTGTAGAGTTCTCTCTTGGAGGTGTTGTAGCTCATAATAGTTAGTACTTCTACAGGTGGAGTAAGGCCTGTACACTCCACACAAGAGGGTTGTATACAACAATTATCACAGATGATGCAAACCCCAAGCTAGAGGATTTTGGAATACAGCCAGATTGGAGAAAAGAGTACCTCAAAATCCCGAGATATAGCCATGAATATATGTGTGCACCACCAACTCAAAGGGTAGATCCCTTGTACATGCCACTGAAGAGAAAATGGACACCTTTGGAGTTTCAAGAGGCAAAGCAACCGGATTCACATGTATGTTATAACTTCCCCATCTTCATGCCAACCACATTTACAGATATAGGAGAGAAAAGGAAGAAGATGCTAAATTGGATAGAGGCATGGCATCGTACCCCGGACCCGGCAATAGTGGCTAGCGTTTGATTCCTGAAATTTCTCGTGGTCTTGATAGATCAACCCAAGGAAAGGTATGATGGATATGGTGCTGATCAGTTGTACTTCAACATGAATCAAGGACCATGTGATAGAGGCATGATGTTTCATTATCATCACCTAAGGTGTCTCCAAGCCTATATGCATGTCACATTCGAAGACATGATCGACATCGAGTTCTAGAGATCACACGCTACATTCAGAAGAACCCTAAAAAAGCTTCAGTCACGCCATAACTTCTACCTTCACGAGTTTGGTAACCAGGTCTTTCGACCTTAGTAATAATAGGTGCTGAGGACAAAACCTACATCAGGTAGGGGGGATGTTAATCCCATTTTAGATTAACAAATATGCTCTTCCATTTGAGGACATTAATAAGTGTCATGCAAAGGCACTATAAAAGTTATACATTATGAGATATTGGCCACCCAATGCCTTAGTAAAGTAAGTTTTGGGTGCCCAAGTGTGAATAAGGGCCAATTATATATAAGGAATTTTCTCATAATGAATTGACATAATCCCCCTTTGAGAGCTCTTGCTTTTGTCTTAAGAGAGAGCATTCTAGCACTTGTGCCTTCTCTATACTTGTATGTTGCATACTTGTGTTGAGTGAGAGAGAGTGATTGCCTTATGTGGTGGTGTGAGCAACTCTACGGTGTTAGCGTGGAGGTGGAGCTTGGAGGATTAGAGCTTCTCAAGTGAGCTTGGAGACCTCAAGGGACACAAGTTAAAAGCATTGGTAAGTGCCCTCCTATGACAGTTGTGTTCTATTGCTCTTCCCTAAGGTGAATTCATTGAGTTCCCTCTTGGAGGTGTGGTAGCCCATAACATCCCTTCCACTTGCTTGTGCAGATTATAGCCTTCTTTGTAGCCCTATCTACTTGAAGCTCCTCACTTGCACCCACTATTGTCTTTTCATATGGTACTACCTTTCAATTGGTTCCACTTTCATTGCTTTATAAACAACACACCTATTGCTACCATATGTCATACCCCAGGAAATGATATGATTCTAATTAATTTTTGAGATTCTAGCTCATGTGGCTTTTCTTTCCATTCCTCTATCTTTGCATTCCTACCTTAATTTCTTTCATCTTATGTTCCTACTCTTTTTTACTTAATTGGTATGTATGCATCTCACATTACCACAAGCCCCACCATGAGGGCTCTTCATTTCTCAACACCATGTGCTACAATATAGATGGCATTCACCTATAGTATGTAATCTTTTGCATGTAATTTTCAGGTTAAGAAGGATGGTTGCCTAAGAAAGAAGCAATGTTTTTCCTATTGTGGAGTGGGATATAATGCTATCCTATTGCTAAAGAGAAAGTCAATGTATAATTTCTTTCAAGGAAATAAATTCACTGGCCAAGGTTTACTGGGAGAAAGATGTTATGTATTCAAAATGTCTACAAAATGTCTACAAAAGGTCCTTCCTCCAATGTGGACCTAGTGAATAGAATGAGATGCACTAGTCAAGGGGATCTAAATCTTGCATGGGTGCACTTTGATCATACAAAAAAAGCCTATGAGACTGGGTGACAATGTTTTGATGACCCATTATAAGTAATCAAATTGCTTCGACATGAATTTTTTATCATGTGTATATGCAAAAAAAAAAATTGAATTGATTCTAATTTGTATTTATTTTTTTACCACAGTGTACAAGAGTTGATGAGAGTATTTGCACATGTGAAATGAAAGAAGATAATGTAGAGTCTCAAGTTATTTTTTGGTCCGTGATTAATCAACCAATGAAAAAATCTGGTCACAAAAAAGCTGATTTCCATGGATTCATGGTGGCTAATGAAGCCCAAGCAAAATGGAATGTAGTAAGAATAGGGTTCAATGGAGGAGCATAAAAGAAAATGGAAGTGAGAGATGGTACCTTTTTCATTGGCACCTCGACATACCCACATCTGCACATGGAATTATCGACATCCCGAGTTATCCATATCAACATAGAGAGTCATCAACGTCTCGATGAGCATAGAGAGTCATCAACGTCTCGATGAGTCACATATGTCCATCCGGAAACCATCAGGTTGACTGTATAAATCACCTAAAGTACGGAACTAGAGAAAGAAATGCCAACAAAGGAAAAATCCAAATTTCCTTAATCCGAACACAACAAGATAAACTCGTTGAACTCTAAAGAAAGAGATTTCAACAAGTGAATATGCCGACGAGATTACCCTCATCAATACATGCAGGCTATAGATAAAAGAAGTTTATCTAGAGAATGCCCACACTATAACTTCTAGTGAATTTAGAAAATGAGATTGTCTTTGAATGTTGAGGTCAACATGCTAAGTGATGTAAGAAAAGCAACAATCTTGGGCCCAAATTATCCTATAAGATAATATATGTGAGAGATCTCTAGCGTTCCATACCACCCATACATACCTTACCAATTTGAAACTCCCTAGTATGCCGTCTAGTAAATATGAATAAAATCCTATATAAAAGGAATAAGATGGCCTTATCCCAGACTTTCACATACTAAAATCTGTCTCTATATACCTAAGACCACATCAAGGAATAACTCTTTTCGAGTACATCATTTAGAAAAGAAATTGAATTATTGGTGCCTTTCTAATGATAACTACCCAATAAACACACTAAAGCTAGGGTAGAAAAAATAACTCACCTAGATATATAAGCAACTAGGTATCCGAGTTGGAATATGTACAAGAGTACAAGAAACATACTCCAAAATTATGTGCAAAAAACGAAGGCAAATGCTACCCTCAAAGTACATGAAATTATCCAAAAGATCAAAAGATCCTTATAAAACCATGGATAAAAGCATAGAAGCTCCTCGAATCCATGAAAACCATAGTTGATCATAAAAATCAATGTATACCATCTAATGGACATTAATCATGCCAAAAGAAGCATTAAAATTGGTGGCCAACTCATCAATCCGGAGTATATGAACGTGGTGTCGTTCAAACAAAACTCCAAAGTAAGCAAGTGAAACACGTGTGTAGCACTCATTAAAAAACCCCTAGACACAAGTGATCTAGTCAGAACCTGATAAGTCCACATAAAACTTGGAAAACATCCAATAAAATCCACCAAAACAAACCGATCAACTAACCCATGATAGAATTTATCTTAGGCTTAAGAAATTAAGCATAGACCACACTTAAATAAGTGCAAAATAAATTATCATAAAAAAGTGTCAAAGGTGAGACACATTTTGAATGCAAATTATAGCCATCAAAAGTATGGAACATGTCCAAAAAGAATGGCTAAACAATGGTAAAAAAATCATGAAACATCGTTTAGAATTAATCCAAACAAAAATAACTACTAATACGAGGTACAATCGTATTAATAATATGCGAATAACCCGCACTTATCTAATGTCAGCACGTGAAAACGTACTTCAACACTAAATAACCCTCGAAAATATTAAATGCTCATGAAAAAGAATTATCATGATTTTTTTCTAATTTTCCCTAATTTTATAGGGCCTCAAAATACGATAATTTTGAATTCCACCAAACCTATCTTATGGCATTCCAAAAAATAAGGATAGAAGACCTAGGGGTCAAGAAGAATCTTTTTTCCTGGGCAAAAAGCAAGTAATATGGAGGTTCACTCTACCTTAACTGGTGGATATAGTGGATGGAAGGTGTATTATTGAGCAACCTATTCATCATACACATTGGGCCATTAGGAGGAAAAATCTACGTAGCAAGGTAAAATGCACAGGTTGGAGCATTGAGGGTGCAAGGAGAACGCATTGCAACAAGTTCATCCAAAGGGGATCCAAAATTGTTCTACTCGGAGTCTACTAGTACACCACCTCCATATTTTTCAAAGAGAAATCATCCAGGACTAGGGGCAAAAGACCACAACTCATGTAGTTTTTCCCCAATGATGGCATGCATTCATGGCACCGATGTTGCGCCTAGCAGCTCAGTGGTGACAGAAGGCATAGTCAACCCACTCTACATGTCATGAGCACCACCTCCTTTATGTGCATGTGGAGGTGGCGGGTTGTAACCACCAGGGAGCCATTGCCAAGAACTAGAAGCCTCAGCTTAAAAGGGCGACTGATCACTATAGAGATATAGACAGAGAGAGAGATAGACACTTAGATAGAATGAATGTATGAAGGGTGCAGTTATTGTATGTTCTCTCAACTGATAGTTGACAGTCTGTGTTATGAAGCTTGCTATAGAAATAGTACTCAAGAAGTGATAGCTTTTGTGTGTTGAGAAATTGCTCTGTAATAGTCAGCAATACTTCTGGAATGTAATCAAGAGCAATGTTTCCATTTCATCAGGTTTCTATGTTACCCTTTGCACTATGTTGATTAAGCATGATATGTCTATGTTTTAATGAACATGCTGCGTCTGTGTGAGAGAGTGTGTCCCCATGACCACTTAAGAGTTGGTGTTCATATCCGAAAACTTTGGTGGGTGACTATACGTCTCCCACAGCATTGCCTGACTGGTCTGTCACCCCAAACTACTATCTTGTCATTCTTTTGAGAGGGAAATCAGCAAGAAACACTTGGCAATCCTACTGGGGATTACAAACATTCTACTAAGGAAAACAAATTTCCTACTAGGTCAAACTTCCTACTAAGAAGTGTGTGGAGGAAAATCCTTACCACAACTCTACTGAACCGCTATTGTAGTTCCACAAGGAAACCTCCTGCGGAAGAAACTGTACAGCATCCTGGTTGGAAATCTCTCAAGTTGAGGAAATTGTAGAAAAGCAAGAAACCTTTGCTGAGTAGCATTCTCCATCTTCAGGCATAGGAAAGTTGTGGGTCCACTTAAAACAAGTCTACAGAGAAACCATAACATGGAAGGAACTTTCTGGAAAAGTCAGTGTGGAGAACCTTTCACCACACAACCCAACTAGATTCAGGCATGCCTTCCGCATGTTCATGAATCTAAGGATGGTGAAAAGTAATGCCTTCCAAGAGATCCTCTAGGAAGCTCGTAAGCTGGGAGTACCTTGCACCGTTTACAATCAAGAAGTCAGTGTGTGGAAACTTCTGCAACCCTGCACGAGCAAGAGGAAGTGGCATAATTCAGGCACAATTTGGACCAAGAGAAGGAGTGCCAAGAGCAAGAAGTCAGGCACAGTCCAGGTCCAAAAAGCCCAAAAAGGGTGGAGTGACAAAACCAGGAAGAACAACCATAATAAAACCCCCAGAAAAGGTTCAAGTGAGCCATATCATCATTAGCCAAAAATTTCTTGGTATTCTCAAGAGAGAAAGGGGAAGATGTAGACCTACATGTGAGGAGGTTTGAGAAGTACTAGATAGTGGCCAAACCTCGGGATGCGGAAGAGCCAGAGCTAAGTGAAAGCCACAGAGATGCTTTCATGAATATCTTCAAAGACAGAGCCATGGAGTGAGTGTGTCCAGATACCTTCAAAGACACACCCACGGAGTGGGTGTGTCAAGATATCAAGACAACCATTTCTAAACCTATGAAGAGGTCATGACTGCTTTTCTGGGAAGATTCCGTAAGATAAATTCTGCAACTCAACTCTGTGGATCAAATGAGAGAGCTTTGACAAGAGGAAATTGATGTAGAAGAGCAGACACATGAACCTGTTGCTCACAAGATGGTATAAATAAAAAAAGAAAAAAGAAAAAAAAGGCCAAAAATAAAAGGGTCACAATATGGCCTACCTAAAAATGGTAGAATATCACAAGAAACTCCCAACAATCTTCAATGCCAATACATTTTTGTTAAGCTTATAGCTTGCTATTATTTTGGCTAAGTTGATGTAGCTGTTGCTTTATGACTACATATCCATCCTCATGCACTGGAGGACATTTATCCCAAAGCCTCATCGACAACTTTCCAGGTATATCTCTGGATGGGGGGCCCATGGTGGGCAATAGCCTGGTCAATGGTACAACCCATCACTTGGAATTTTCCTTCAAATTGTAAACCTCTCCAAAGGAAAACTTAAATCTTCACAACACATTGATATCTAATCCTTAGTGAAGATATCTATATTAACCTCGCAAGTCGACGTAATTCTTTCATGCCTCACCAACCAGTGGCTACTTCAACAAGCAACAGCAAAATAAGAGTCCATTTGACTCATTTAATGTACTTCATGATTATCTACTTCATAGAGTAGTTATATATACATAAAAGCATAAAAAGCACATGGGAAGAAGCATGCAAGAACAAGTCCTACTCAACAACATTTGACAAGAATCATGCACCAAAAAGGGACATCATCGAAGGCCAATTTCTTCAAATGATGAATGTCACTTCAAGAATCAGATGAGAAACTGAGAATCACAATCTTGTTCTGATGATTTTATCTACGTTCCTCCGGATATTTCCTTCTCTTCTCCCCCATCATTAACATCTCTTAGTTTCCCAACAACTAACACAAATCACATGTAACTCTGCTTATGATTGCTAAAAACAAAGTGAGCAAAAAATATAACCCACATAAAAACATGCTTACAAAAATATAAAAAATGCAATCACTCGTAAAAAACCCCCACTTTCTCCACCCCGTTAGGAATTCCTGCTAATCTCTAACCTTTTCATTTACTACCTAGCATTTCTTATTCATTACAAAGGAAAAAGGACCATTGAACGTCACTCAACATCAAAAGCCATCAACCAAGCTTGTTAATTCTCCCCACACAAAGGTCTTCAGCATAATCACGAGGACACGATTGGCATCCGGGAAGGGGGAAATGTTAACCCATTCCTATGGTTAACAAGAGCTACCATCATTATCTTATATCAAAAAGTTAAGGTAGATAAACCAAAAGGTCATACATTCAAGATATGAAGCAATGGTGTCCAAATCTACAACTTGGAGATAGGCGCCCATAATGGTTTGATGGAATACTTATGGCAATTTCTACTTGAAGAGCATGTGGTAGTAAGTTGGGATAAAGTCCCAAGTGAGATATTTCATGGATATATTATGAGAGTAGTCATTGTAATAGCATTAGGCCGCCACTTATGAGCCTAAAGTGCCCAGCCGGCCATAGTTTAAGTGAGTGTAAACACTTATGACCATGTATATAAGTGAATCTCTCATAATACAAAGAACTCTCCCATTGTGCAATAGAGTCCTGCTCTTGCTAATCCTCATGCTAATATCTCTCTAGTCCATGCTAGTGAGTGTGTGGGAGTGAAGTGAGGTGAGTGGAGGGATAAGTACACGTAGTGCAACGCGGCGGTGTGACAACACTTGTTGCCAGGAGGCGCAATGGAATTGCTTCTCAAGGAGTTGTGGAGCTTGGAAGGGTTACGCGCTCGGCCAATGGAAAGATCCTCCACGACAGTTGCGGTTCACTAGATAATCTTCTTGTTAGATGTGTTTTGATGGGGGTTTGGGTGAGCCATGACAAACACTCACAAGAAGTATGATCTTTCATAGCATAAAACTTTGAAGCTCAAATTACATAATAACAAAGATATAGAAGAATATTGTATTACATAAGTGATATAATAGATGGCAAAGCATGAGACTCGTGTAGGGAGATTCGATAGGTTGATTCGAAGATGCTAAGGAGGTGGAGGTTGTATGCTAATAGAATCTAGGGAGTAGATGCACATCAATGCTAATGATCCGTGTGGAGAAGGGGAGGGCCATGTAGGATCTATATAGGCATGTATTATATGTGGGGGTTGTTGTGGTCATAGTTGATGTGACGAACCGCATCCACATGGGCCATAAAGATGTAGAACCTTCTAGATGTATCAGAACCTTTTAAGTCATTTTCCCACCTCACGACCATTTGGGCTCATCTTGGGCCTCGTTTGGGCTCATCTTGGGCCATGCAATGCATTAGAACCTTTTAAGTAGATTCCCTACCTCTCATGGCCATCCAAGCTTATTTGAGCCTTCTTCAGGCGCTGTGAAATGTCAAGACAATGTGTATGAGTAAAGTCTACCTACTCCATGTGTATGAGTAAAGTCTACCTACTCCATGTGTGGGATATTGGTCTAGTGTGGCATGTAGCCTATTTGACAGCGTGCAAAATATAATATAAGTCATCTTTAAACCATCTAGCCTCCTCGGCCATCATCTTTAAACCATCTATCCTCCTAGGCCATCATCTTGTGTGAAATGGGGATGTTGAATGCACATGGGCTGCTCAACATGGCTACACTTTATAATGGGGGGCCGTACAAACATGAGCTAGCTGCCTGGATAATATAATATGAGGGTGGAGCAATACCGTCACCATCTGGTTGGCTAGTGGTCTAATATTTGCTAAATGTGGTTGGGTATGCTTAGTGGTTTGCACAGTCCATAGTAAACACAATTATATATATGTGGTTAGGTGTGCTTATAGCAGAGTCCCACATTGGCTTCCTCAGTTAAATTTGATTGGCTTCATCAAGAATGATTTCATGGGACTCCAACTCTGTAACAACTAAGGAAGGCACACTCCCACCGTGTTATTCTTGATTGGCTTCATCAAAGAATGATTTCATGGGACTCCAACTCTGTAACAACTAAGGAAGGCACACTCCCACCGTGTTATTCTTGGAAGACCACTATGTACTACCGTAAAATTTCAAGACTTCATCTCACACAATAGGTTTCTCTAGTTGCACCAAACCGGTGAACCTCCACGTGTCTGATTGTCCCTATCTTGGTGCTTCTTCTCAATTTCCCCTCTCATGCTTCTTCTCCATTTCCATAGTCAATCACTTCTTGCACTCTAGTGCTTCTTCTCCACTCCCTTTTGCACATGGCCTCAATGTCTATGCCCTTCCCTTTTGCTATGCCTATGGATTCCCTCTTCAACCTACTTCTCCATCCATCACAATACCAAGCAAGGAAAGCTACTTACTTGCACCATTTTGTTGATTTGAATACCCACATCCCAGGATGATAGCATAGAGTTTGTCCCCAACTCTCACAATGCCCAAATGATGCACCTCTTGATGGGCTTATGTCTCCTGCAATGCTGGCAAGACATTGGGGTGTAACTCCAGCTCTTCAATGCTGCATCTATTAAAAGTTATGTGCCTCTTGCACCAGTTCCATCAAGCCATGCTCAGAGATCTCGTGCTAGCATGCGACATGGTTCCATCAAGCCATGCTCAGAGATCTCGTGCTAGCATGGGACATGGTGTTGGAGAGCAAGGTTCTTCTTCCCAACATGCTCCAAAGAAACCAAGGTCTTGAAGGCCAGGAAAGGAGAACAACCAATTCAACATGATTACATTGGGACCATTAGCATACCATTTGCCTCATAGAGTGCCAAAGGGCATAATATGATAACATTCGTGCTGGTGGCCTCATGAAAAAGACTAAGACAATGGCACAATGATGGGAGGCCATTTCAAAGCTTTTTGCAATAAGAAGCGAGTACAGATGAATGCTGAGCAAGCATGCTTCAAGTGGACAAGATTGTGGCCCAGTTATCAACAAATTAGCAATTGGGAATGTAACACACACCAAGTGGAAAGTCAAGCTATTAGGCAAACAACACGGTTGCACTTCACGTCTTACGAACTTGGACTCAAACCTTGCAAGTGGCGAGTCCATCGAAGTGTCATTTGCAACAAGCATGGTCAAGAAGACTCGCAAAAGGACATAAGAGGTTGATGCTGGGCTTAAAACTACAGACCCCTTGAAGGGATGCAACTCATGGAAGATGGGAAAAAAATAAAAGGCACCAATCCACGTTGCGAGCCACTTTGAGCTTCACCAGTTTAATGGAGAATGTTGCCAATGCTTGTATGTAAGTGGAATGTGTGTATTGTGACAAGTTGCAAAAGCATAATGTCAGGCTGCTACTAATGTCACCATTTTTTGGGCTAATGAAGCAACGGGCTGTGTGTCATTTCTAAATGGGGTTTGAATGCAATGACAAGAAATGCTAGAAAACAAAACAAAACAGGGCTATTATAGTAGACATGTTGGGCAACATAGTAGCTTGTTGGCAATCATTATAGGGGTTGCATCATAACCAAACAAAAATCTCCTTTACCAAGCACAAAAGAAACTTATACGCAATAAACTTTATGCTACAATGAAATGAATCTCATTCACATAAGAAGAATGTTACATCCCATCATTAAATTTGTGCATGATTATGTATTCCATAAGACCTTCACGCATGCATTACGCTACGTATGGTTCTTCATCCTCAAAGTTTACTACTGCATGACACATGGGATTATATCAACTAATGTACCCTTGGCTGAGTTTCTCTGTCATCCTCATGCTCAGCATGTTATGAAGAATGCAACACGCATGCATGATGTGTGGCATGAAAGCACAGTATGTTGCTTTCTAGATTTGTCTCCTCCTCTTCTGTTCAAGCATCTATGTTGCTAAGGAGAAGGCTGCAATAGTGAATTGCAACAACCAAGTTCCCCAGAATTGCATGAAGGAAATGCAACAATGCTCTCTGTTGGGGGATTGAGATGCCTTTGTGGAGGAACAAGGATTTCAATTTGAAACGAGGAAGTGAATTCTCCCTCAGAAACGCTTTGTACTTCTCCAGATGAGCTCTGTTCAAGGGTAATGGACACATTATCCATGCTTGAACTGGGTAATAGAACTTGTTGTGTAGGAGCAAAGTAGTTGGAGCTAGCAGTAGCAAAGAGAGGGAAAGAGAGTAGTAGTGAGGCAGTGGAAGAGGCAAGAAGCAAAAGAAGATATCGTTCATGTACTAATATGTAACTAGGCTGCTTGGGTAGCTTTATCCGCCTAGTAATATGTAACTAGGATGCTTGGGTAGCCAGCTTTATCCGCCTAGTAATATGTAACTAGGATGCTTGGGTAGCCTTATCCGTCTAGTAATATGTAACTAGGATGCTTGGGTAGCTTTATCTGCCCTGTACAAGTGCACAAGTGTGCTCGAACAAACATGAAGTCCTAATTTCTAGAGCACGTCTTCTTCCTAAACATGTCTTTCCTAAGTTTCAATTTCTATGTTACCTATAGCAAATGTTTGGCAGTTTTGATTGACATATCTCCAAGGCAAAGTTCAAAATTAACATACAACTATGCAGTTTTACTTATAGATATCTTAAATTGATCGAATGAACATGGATCTGTAAACATACTTAGAAAGTGTGCTAGAGGCACGTCCGTATCGATGAACTGCATGCCTATGCTTATGATCGATGGAGATCTTGAAGTACCTCGCAAAAGGATAATTACAAATTGGTTAGTACATCTGAATCTAAGTTACACGTCATTGTTTGTCATAGGAATTTTGTGCTTGTTTGGGGGAGTGAAAAAAAAACCATAGAGGAGTTGGCACAGTCCTCCCTAAAATTTTATAAACATAAGGGAATGTTCCCTTCCCACGTTTCCCAAATAACACTCTCGGTATCGAAAGTGGACCAAAGATACACCTTCAATGTTGAAAGTTTGTTCGAATATAAAAGAGAGAAAAATAGGAATACCTTTGTCAGTCTGCGATACTGAAGTCGATGATGCGACGAGTTTCGTGTGATATTGTTTCACGATCACTGATTAATGTACAGCTATAACCATTGTCGGTGCGCACGAGTTATCTTTGACCTCGTAAAACCAAAGCCGTAATTTACAAAAAAACATCCAAATCAAGAACAAAATTAAGATGTAGGCAAATCTTCTTCTACAATTGGCTATCGAGGCAGCTTAATCAAATACCTGTCTAAAGAGGGCATGTTTGAGGAGAATTTCTAGAAGGGGATTTACCTTCTCGTATGATCTTGCCATTAGAATGTCCTGGTCAAGCAAAATATTCATATGCTACACCAATGTAGCCAATTAAAGCAAAGCATGTGTCTTGTAAAAGAGTAGCGAATGAAGTGGCTTTTTTTGGAGATAGAGAAGGCTTTTCTTAAGGTTGTCTCATCTTTAAATAGGCAGAACCTTCAAAATTGTTTGTATGTATAATACTTTATGATTGGTACCTTTATAAGTTAAATGAACTAGAGAGCTCTATTATGTGATGATCATAGAACAACTTGACATAGAAATCCTATCTGATGAAACCCTAACACGTAAATCTTTCCATTTGTATCTCAAAAAACCCTTACAATAACAAGATGCTATAACTAAATAAAAGTGCCCGTAATTGAGAGCTCTCCCTTGATAAGATCAAAAGAAAGCCTTGTCGTCTCGCGACATCAACAAAAATAGTTTTCTTTTTTAAGGAAGCAAAACCCTAATCTGAATAGCGATATGGAAATTTGAGATTTACCTAAATATCTAGAGGCCATGGCAGGTGAGTGCATTTTTGTTGGATCACAAGTTCAACCATGGAGCTATGGAGGATGAAATCTCTCCATGTGAGGAGGAAGAAGAAGAGAGAGAAGAGAGAGCAAGAGACAACAAGTTGGGCACAACACAAGGTGATTGTATTATGAATGAATGAGAATGAGATGAATGAACCACCAAGTATAATACCCTTTTATAGACATATTTAAAACCCTATCTTTTGACTCTAACTAAGAGGTTGTTCACACCTAGAGTGTTCGCACCAAGTTGGCTACTATCAACCTAATGACCGGATGCTCATATCCCCAATGTCACATGTTATTTTGGTGTATTATTTGAACACCCTCCCTCAACAAAATATCCACGGCTACTATGATGCCAATGCTAGCTCTAGTTACTAAACTTACAAATCTGTTTATGATGACCTCGAAGTGCCCATATAAGTCTTACTCATGTTGGTTTACAATGTCAGTCAATGATGAGACAGATGCTAAACATCTAGTTATGATTACATTTCACTTAAGATAGAGGGGTGACCACAAGTGGGCGGTTTAGGAAGCCACCTATGCCTTTAATAAGATCAATGCTATATAACAAACTTAAAAAGTCCAAAAGATTCAGATTTTGGGGGACGACCCAAGTAGAGAACCCTTGACTTAACATAAAATAGGAGTTAGAAATAAAGGGAGAGTCCCCCTTTGATGACCAATATGTTGATGAAGATCTTCTTGATATAGCTCCTAATGTTAATATAGCTCTTGATCTTCTTAATGTCTATGTAGATCTTGATGTTAATGTTGCCCTTGGTCTTCTTCATCCTTGTTTTCATTGTGGAATGAAATCCATGTATGCAAAGATCGATCATATATTTCTCAATGTGTTCATGAAGCCTAACATGATGATGACGCATATCCCCTCTAGATGATAATGCATTGAATTTGCTTAAGGGGGTATTAGCCTTACCAATGGCCAGTGGCTTTCCCTTGTACAACTAATTTACGAGCATGATAGATGAGGTACATGAAGCATATAAGCTCAGAAATCCCATTGTCCCAAACAATGTTAATACAAATTTATAGACAATTTTGGATTAACAAATTGACCACTTAAATTAAGGAGCAAATATGACTTGATGCTTTACAGAGGTTTAGCAACACTTGAATGTGAGATATGAACAATTAATGGCCCTAAAAACCTAAGATGATTTGCACTAATCAAGGTATTAGTGAATATAATTTTCTATTAATTGAGTAGAAAGTACCCTGATTTGGAGAGCATCGTTAGAGGGGAAAATCAAGGGGCTTTCTCAATAGGAACCTTTGGCAAGCTCTGTAGCAAGTCCCCAATGATATGATTGGACCCTCGATGGTCCAAGAACACAAGAATTAGTACCGATTAGTCTCACTGATTAGAAAAAGGCAATTTATTGCTTATAGTACAAAAGAAGGGGTGACTTGGAGCTTTCAATTGAAGCACCAAATGATTGACTTTTGCAAACTAAGCACAAAATAAGTAATAGCAACTCCCAAATGATAGAGACCAAGGAGAGATTATTAGAGAGGTGTTGCTCCAGGGTGGAGCATGCTGTGACGTAGCCTCTTGCTCAATTCGCTCTATGGACGGAGGCCTAGGAGACCCTGATTTGGTCGTAGCGCTGCAAGAAGAAGAAGACTAAGGAGAGACGAAAAGGCGGTGCACAATGTGCTTGTACTTGCAGTCGCGCCATCATGGACTTGAGAGAGAAAGAGACCATAGTTCACACTGACTATGGACGATGTCAGAGCTTTTCGATTCACATGCTTGAAAAGATTCAGGGGAGAAGAGAGCTTGAGCTCTTGCAAGCACACACACACACTCACAAGACCCTAAGAAAGAACACGCAAGGTGAGAGGCTGAAAATCTTCTTCTTCTTCACTCAACACTCAACACACCATATATAAAGATAAGAGTACTCACCTATGAAAAGGTACTCAACCAAATACATACTAGGGTTCTCTATAGTGTGAACCCAACTAAATGAGTTGGCGCTATAACTATGCCAGTCTCTAGAATGGCTGTTACACAGCCTGTCATCCCACCGGCCGCATATCACCCATGATCTCACGAACCATGCCAGTGGTGTAACTGTAGGCCTATCCCCTAGGCAGGTCATCAGTGTCCACCGCCTCACTAGATGAGCTCGATATCTCAACACTCCCCCTCGAGCTCAACTCCATCTCATGTACACCAAGTTAAGCCCTCAATCTGCAGAGCTTCTGTGTACCCAATGCTTTGGTGAAGATGTCAGCTACCTGATCCTGTGTGCTGACATAAACAAGGTCAACGTCTCCTGCCAAAACCTTCTCTCTAGACAAAATGGTAGTGGACCTCTATATGCTTCGTACGTGTTGAGATTCAAGCTCGATGTCAGTGTGAGCTAGCTGTGCTATGTGCTGGCAGTTTAGGTAGGAACATGTGTGAGACATAAATGACCGCGTGTCCAGCTGGTCATAGTGTGTGGACATTAGCTAGGGTTAGATGTGTGTGGACACAACTCATAGTGTTGTGTGTATTATGGATTATGGCATTATGCTTTGTGTGAGAGTGGAGATGGCTTCTCTCTATGGTTAGGGTTTGCAATATACATTAGGGTTTGCTCCTGTGTGTGTGTCTCCTCCCCCTCTACCATTCTTTCAACATGGTATCAGAGCCTTGTGCTGTTTATTAGGGTTTATGAGTGAGTGAAGAGAAGAGGGAGAAGAAGCTGTGAAGAGAAGCAGTGAAGCTTGCCATTGGAGCTGTGAAGCTTGGAGCACACCAATTCTTATCAGATCTGAGAGCTTGGCCTACCGGGTAAGGTCTTCTAAACATCCTTGAGCGGATTGCAGGTGATACAGGCAAAAACAAAGCAATTTAGAGCAACTCAAAGCAAAGAAAATTTCTGGTTTTTGGAAGCTTTCCATTAAAGCTTGGAAGCATTGATGTATGGTGGAAATACATGTAAATCTGGCAAAAGACACATGTATTTGACAAAGAGGGATGTATTGGCAACCCCTATGCAAGCCTTAAACAAATTTTGGAGCAATTTACATGCATTTGAATGAGTGGAATTTACTGGTTTTTGAGCTCTCACAAAACAGAGAAAAGGAGGTCAAGATTTGATGCATTTGGAGCGTGTTTTTGGCAAAAATCCAACCATTGACTGGTTGCACACATACCTAGGTGTCTTGGGCACTTGTAGTAGACATCATCAATTAAGAGTATAATCACTTCCAAATCACTGTAGAGCAGGCGGCGCAGCCAGCACAGAGAAAACAGAGAAGAATTTGATATTTTTGAAGCGAGGAGGTCGATTATTACTCGGTTGCTTGTTACATTTCACAATTGCTTTAGCAATTGGTTGCTACACACATTAGAGAAGAGGGCTATGTGATTGGATTGATGAATTATGCCTAATTGAGCTGGGAATGAGCTGATTAAACAGGCTGTCCAACTGGTTTGCAGAGAAACAGAGCAATTTTAATTGAGCAATTAATCTTTGGTCTTATACAATTGGACAAATTCCTCTTACATGGACTTGATGGACACTATTGCTAAGCTAATGAATTCCTGGTTGCTCAATTTGAACAAATATTGAAGAAATTAGGGCCATTTTACTACTGGTTTTTTTGGTTTTTCCCAAAAACAGAGAAAGGGGTTTTCAAAAATTGATATGTACACATGTCAGATGATGTTGATACTCTACATTGAGGTTGTTTAGGTGTAAATTCAAGTTGTCCATACTTGATTGCACCACTACATTGTGATTTGGAGCCGTGGAAAGCGCATCGAAACAGGGTATCTCGGACTGCGTGAGTCAGTTCATCTTGGATGCATACAGGTTGATTTTCTACATCAAATTTGAAGATTGTTGGCTACTTTGGAGTATCTGGAACACTCATTGGAGTGTGGTTGAGCTAAGGAAGGCTTGGTTACAGATTTGGAAGTGTACGCAAGGTGTTTTTGCATTGAGAAAACATGTCGGATAATCCAGTACAGATTGTTGGTGAAAAGCTGGATAGGAAGAACTTCCAGGCATGGAAGTATAGGATAAAAAGTTTCTTGAAAGGAAAAGGTTTTTGGAATCTCATTACAGGTGCTGAGCTAGAGCCTGAGCTACCTCGACAACCTACACAGCAGCAGCTTATTGCTCATAAGCAATGGTCAGAGAGAGCATTCAAAGTGCTGCATTATCTGTCTATATGTATTTCTGATGCTATGCTAATACACATACAGGATGCTGAGAATCCCAAAGATGCATGGGATACTTTGGTCAAGATGTTTGATACAGATAAGAGTGCTCGAAAGTCTCAGTTGCGACAGCAGATACATAATGTGAAAAGGAATAAAAGGAGCATACATGATTATGTGCAAGAAATCAAGAAGTTTGCAGATGCATTGGCCACAATAAATGCCCCCATGCCTGATGATGATTTGGTGGATATTACCTTGCGTGGTCTTGGCAAGGAATATAAGTCTTTTGATACATCTATCTCAGTAAGGAGTACAGGTTTACCAGACTTTGATGAGTTGGTTTCACTCTTACTTGTTGAGGAAATCAAGCTCAGTGATTCATTTCTGGATGCATCTACTAGCCATGATGATAATGGCAGGAATCAGGCTTTCTACTCGTAGAGAGGCTTTAGAGGCAGGGGGAGATTCGCATCACGTGGACATGGTGGTAATGGTCGTGGATGGCAAGACAGGTCACCACAGCAGAATTTTCAGCCTTCATATGGTGCTCGAGGTGGTCGTGGATATGCACCTCAGAGAGGCAGAGGTAACCCCCGTGGTAGAGGACGTTGGCAAGGCCAACAAAATTCTATGCAAGATGTGGAATGCCATTACTGTGGAAAATATGGTCATATGGCGAGAAATTTTTTCCGCAAACATAATGATTTGAGAGCGGGTAGAGCACAATGTGGTGGTCATTATGGTGGAAATTATGCACAACATGGTGGTGGAAATTATGCATCAAGCAGTAATGATGGCACTGCAAATCATTTGTTCGCCATGAAACATGTTGTTGGATCTATGATGACAAATGCTGAGAATGATGATACATGGTATATGGACTCTGGAGCATCAAACCATATGACATGTCATGGTGAATGGTTTGAGCATATGAAGCCTATGGATGTGAAAGGCTATGTGGAAACAAGAGATGATACTCAGCATGCCATTACACATGTTGGTAGTGTATCATTGGTCATGCACAATGGTCAAACAAAATCTATGTCAGATGTATTGTACGTGCCTTCTATTACAAAGAGCTTGGCCTCAGTTGGTCAAATGGTGGAACAGGGATTACAGGTTCGTTTCAACGAGCATGGTTGCTTCGTTGAGGACTTTAAACATGGATGTAGAGTCATTGCTAAAGGCAAGAAAGAAGGCAGATTGTTTAAGTTGGATGCTGGAATTCCTGAGCTAAAATCAGCCATGTTCTCCAAAAGTAAAAATGTGGTACAGGATATTGATATGTGGTATAAGAGGATTGGACATGTCAATATACAAAGATTAAAGAACATGCAGACAAGAGGCATTGTCAGTGGATTGCCCAGATTCAAGTATGATGGGAATATGCATGTTTGTGAAGCCTGTCAGTTTGGAAAGCAGGCAAGGTTGAGGTTTCCTAGAGAAGGAAATATGAGTTGCAGGCAAGGTTGAGGTTTCCTAGAGAAGGAAATATGAGTTGCAGGCCACTTGAGATCGTACATAGTGATGTATGGGGTCCTGCACAAAACCCATCTATCAAAGGCAGTTTATACTATGTGACATTCATAGATGATTTCAGCAGGATGACATGGATATACTTTCTCAAAGAGAAGAGTGAAGTGTTGGAAAAGTTCATGGATTTCAAAGCTTTTGCAGAAAAGCAATATGGCTGTTGGATTAAATGTTTGAGGACAGATGGAGGTGGTGAATACACCTCAAAGGCTTTTGAGAATTTCTTGAGGAAGCATGGAATAAGAAGACAGTTGACTTGCAGGTATACACCTCAGCAGAATGGTGTGGCTGAGAGAAAGAATAGAGTCATATGTGAAGTGGCTAGGGCGATGCTCAATGAAAAGAGCATGCCAGATTACTATTGGGCAGAAGCATGTGCTACTGCAGTGTATATATTGAACAAAACACCTACAGCAGCAGCCATTCATGGGAAGCACGCCAGAGATGCGGCTTACAGGTTACAGGCCAGATATTGGACACCTCAAAGTTTTTGGATGCATAGCTTATGTACATGTGCCTGATGAAAGAAGAAGGAAGCTGGATCCTAAGGCAGAGAAATGTGTATTTGTTGGATATGCACAGGATCGAAAGGCATACAAATGTTATAATCCACAAACTAGACAAGTGGTCATCTCACGAGATGTGGTGTTTGATGAGCTTGCTAGTTGGTACAAAGCAAAAGATGAGGGTGTCATTGAGTCACTTGAGGCTAATGTGCATGTGAACTTGCCACAAGCAAGTTCTAGTTCTACTACTATGTCTGGGCCAGCAGAGGCTGAGAGTAGCAGTGTACGTCCATGGTCAGGACGTTTGAGGCATGAGAGTGTGAGCACTGGGAGTAGTGCTATGGATAAAGGAAAGAAGAAGGTCGAAGGAATTGGAATCACAGGTTATGAGTCATCTAGTTTAGAGAGTTTGGATGAGGAGCTTGGCATACCTGTTTTACGCACACCTGGTGCTAGGCAGGATAGATATGTGCCACCACATGCTAGAGTTACAGGTGTACAGAGTGACCCGCATGCATTGTGGAGATCCTAGAGAGTCAGATATCCAGTTGACAGATTGACATATCGAGATTTTGCTATGCACTATGCATATATGACGTCTATGGTGAAGCATGTGGAACCTACATGCTATACAGAGGCTATTGGAGAGCATGTATGGGAGAAAGCAATGGATATTGAGATGGACGCATTGGTCCATAATGATATGGGATTTGGTTGCATTACCAAAGGACAAGAATGTTATTGGATGTAAATGGGTTTACAAAGTGAAGTGCAAATCTGATGGTTCTATTGAGAGACATAAAGCAAGATTGGTAGCAAAGGGTTATGCACAGACCCAAGGATTGGACTATGATGAGACGTTTAGTCCAGTGGCTAAGATGGGCACAGTGAGAGCAGTCATTGCTATGGCTGCAGCTAATGGCTGGAAAATGCATCAAATGGATGTCAAGAATGCATTTCTAAATGGAGATCTACAAGAGGAAGTGTATGTGGCACAGCCAGAAGGGTATGTACACCCAAGATATCCCACTCACGTATGCAGATTAAAAAAGGCATTGTATGGTCTGAAGCAAGCACCTCGTGCTTGGAGTGATAAGATGAGCAGATATCTTATCTCACTTGGTTTTCAGATTTCTACAGCAGATTCTTCACTCTATGTGAAGAAGACAGAGCATGGGATTGTTTTACTCGTCATCTATGTGGATGACTTGATTATCACAGGTGATCATGGTGCAGATGTGATACATGTCAAGAAAGCTTTGAGTGGGCAATTTGACATGAAAGATCTTGGTGAGTTGAGATACTTCCTTGGAATTGAAGTGGTCAAAGATCATGCAGGTACATGGTTAGTACAGTGCCAATATGCATTGGATATGTTGGCAAAGTATGGCATGACAGGGTGTAAGCCTATGAGTACACCTTTGGAGCAAAATGTGAAGTTGCGGGCTGATTATGGCGAGGAATTGGATGATCCTTCTATGTACAGGAAGATGGTTGGTAGTCTCATATACATGACTATCACACGCCCGGATTTGAGTTATGCTGTGGGGCTAGTAAGCCAGTTTATGCAGAGCCCCAGAAAACCACATTTGGATGCAGTGAGACGCATCATGAGATATGTGAAGACCACTGCACATTATGGTCTACTTTATGAGAGTGGTAAAAGCTTGGACATACATGGCTACACAGATGCTGATTGGGCAGGTAGCGCATATGACAGGAGGTCTACTAGTGGTTATGCTTTTACACTTAGAAGTGCCGTGGTGAGTTGGAGTAGCAAAAAGCAACCTACAGTTGCTTTATCCAGTACAAAGGCTGAATATAGAGGTGCAGCCATTGCTACTTGTGAGGCAGTATGGTTAAAGGGTCTCTTGGCAAATTTATGTGAGCCTATTGATGGAAAAGTTGTCATTCATTGTGACAACATGAGCAGTATACAGTTGGCCAAGAATCCAGTGTTTCATGCGAGGACCAAACATATAGAGGTCCATTATCACTTTGTTAGAGAAAAGGTGCTGGATGGTACAGTTGATCTTCAGTATGTGAAGACTGATGAGCAGGTGGCAGACATCTTTACAAAGCCACTTAGCAGGGAGAAGTTTGAGTACTTCCGTACTATGTTGGGAGTACATGGGATGAGCTTGAGGGGGAGTGTTGAGAGTCTTGATATCCCAAGCTCATCTACATCTTCATCGGCAGTACATCATGAGCTTGAGAGGGGCTGTTGAGATTCAAGCTCGATGTCAGTGTGAGCTAGCTGTGCTATGTGCTGGCAGTTTAGGTAGGAACATGTGTGAGACATAAATGACCAAGCTACCTCATATGCTGCCATAGCAGCTCCTCTGTACTCGGCCTCTGTACTAGATAGTGCAACCGTGGGCTGCTTCTTGCTGCTCCAAGTCACAGCAGCACTCCCCAACCAAAGAAAACATGAAGCCACTAGCAGATCTCCTATCTGAGATACTACCAGCCCAATCAACATCTGTGTACCCATGTACACATATCTCTGTCCCAGTTTCATAAATATAGTCCACAATGCAGAGTAGACCTCACATACCTCAGTATGCATCTCAATGCATCCAAATGCGGCTTTCGAGGAACCTGCATAAACTGACTCACCAACCCAACAGCATAGCTCAAATCTGGCCTGATGATCGTCATGTAGATCAAGCTTCCTACTATGCGCCTATACATTGTAGGATCCTCCAAAATCTCTCCTGAATCTGCACTCAACTTGCCATTTTGATCCAATGGCACTGAGATAGGCTTACAGCCTGTTATACCATACTTGGACAACATGTCCAAGCCATACTGTCTCTGCAGTAATCCAATACCATGTGGTGACCTAATCACCTCAATGCCTAAGAAATATCTCAGCTCCCCCAGATCCTTCATCTCAAACTTCTGTCTAAGCAAGATCTTGACATCAAAGATCTCTGCATCATGGTCTCTTGTAATGGATCAAGTCATCTACATAGATAACAACAAGCATAACCCCTCTATCACTGTGTCTCACATACAACGAGAAATCTGCCTTGGCTACATGAAAGCCAATAGTGACAAGATATTCAGAAATCTTGTCAGACCATGCTCTTGGTGCTTGTTTTAAGCCATACAAGGCTTTCTTCAACCTGCAAACATGCTCGGGGTGACTCACATCCTCATAACCAGGTGGCTGCAACATATACACCTCTTCTTGCAAATCCCCATGCAAGAATGCATTCTTTACATCCATCTGATGTAAACACCATTGCTTTGACGCAGCCACTACTATCACAACTCTCACTGTTGCCATCTTGGCAACTGGGCTGAAAGTTTCCTCATAATCAATGCTATATGTCTACGCATATCCTTTGGCTACCAATCTAGCCTTGTACCTGTTTATGCTTCCATCACTGTTATGTTTTACCTTGTACACCTACTTGCATCCAATGGCTTTCTTGCCTTCAGGCAAGAATTGCACTAAATCCCAAGTCTCATTTCCATATAATGCATCCATCTCCTCATCCATAGCTTTCTCCCAACACACATTTCCAACAGCCTCATCAATGCATGTGGGCTCTACAACCTGCACAACCTTTGCCATGTATGCATAGTGATGTGCCACATAACCAAGGTAAACCTCTACACAGGATTCTTCATTCTCCCAGATCTTCGCAGCTTTGCATTCATGGCTTCCATAGCCTTCTTTACACCAGGTGTTCTCATATAGCTGGGATCCCAAGCTCCTCATCAAGGCTCATCTCTAAGCTACTAGACTCTCCATCAACATGAGAATGCCTTGCAGAAATGTCAAGCATACTAAGGGGCTCAACCACTTTCTCTTTGCCTTTATGTGATGTAATAATCACATTTGCAGGACTGGTATTATGACGCAGCCTACCACTCCATGGTCTATCAACTGAACCACTAGATGAGGACTCTCCTGGTCCACTCAAAGACTGTGATTGCTAACTTGGATTCTGTGTAACCACATTTCCACTCACATCAGCTCCAATAGCTTCTTTTTCAGCAGCATACTAGCTGCTCATCTCATCAAAAACAACATCCCTGCTTACCCTCAACTCACGTGTAGCAGGGTTATAACACTTGTATCCCTTTTGCTCAAGGGAATATCCAATAAACACACATTTTTCAGCTTTTGGATCCAGCTTAGTTCTCAGCTCATCTGGCACATGCACATATGCAATGCATCCAAAAACTTTCAGATGAGACAAATCAAGTTTTCTGCCAGTAAACCTCTCCTCTGGAGTTACATCATGTTTTCTGCCAGTAAACCTCTCCTCTGGAGTTACATCATGTATGGCTGCAGTTGGAGTCCTGTTCATGATGTAAACTGCTATAGAAATAGCCTCAGCCCAATAGCTATGCGGCATATTCTTCTCTTCCATCAATGCTTGCGCAATCTTAGCAATGTGCCTGTTTTTTTGCTCAACAACTCCATTTTGGTGCGGAGTGTATCTGCATGTAAACTGTCTTTGAATACCATTCTTCTTCAAAAATTCAGAGAACTCATTGGAGAAGTACTCTCCCCCTCCATCTGACCTTAGGAACTTTACATATTTCCCTGTTTGCTTTTCAACCATAACTTTGAAATTCTGAAAATGAGTGAACACCTCACTCTTCTCCTTCATGAAGTATACCCACACTTTCCTTGTGTGGTCATCAATAAATGTTACATAATAATACCTGTAGCCTCCCATAGACATGGTCTTCGTAGGACCCCATACATCTAAATGCACAACATCTAGTGCATTTCTGCTCACATATCTGTTACGTGAAAATACATGCTTTGTTTTTGCTTTCCAAATTGGCATGCTTCACATATTCTCTGAATACCTTCAACTTTAAACTTTGGCAGCCCTGTCACGATTTCTTTAGTCTGCATAGACTTCATTCTCTGCACATTCACATGTCCAATTCTTTTATGCCAAATGTCTGTGTCTGCAACAATTCCTGAACCATTTGCAAACATTGCAGCACTCACTTCAGGCATGTTTACATTCAATGTAAACATTCTGCCCACTCTGTTGCCTTTTGTAACCAACCTGCACTTGTCTTTAAAGTCTTCAACATAACAACCATCAGGATTAAACCGAACCTGAAAACCCTGCTCAATCATCTGGCCAACTGAAACCAGATTCTTTGTTATGTTCGAAACATAAAGTCGGAACATAAAGTACATCTGCAAGGTACTTCACTTTGCCATCCTGCATAGACAATGGCACATCTCCAACATGGGCAATCGGATGAGTAGTGTCATCCCCTGTTTCCACAAAACTTGGTCTTTCAAGGTTTTTCATCTCCTTGAACCACTCCCCATGACTTGTCATGTGGTTTGAAAAACCTGAATCAACGTACCATACATCATCTTTATGTGCTGCTTCAACATTAACGACATGCTGCATAACAAACAATCTTTCATTATCCTCATTGTTTCTGCTCGAGGATGCATAGTTGTTTTGGTGCAATTTCCCATTTTGCATGTCAGCATGCTTCTTATAACAATCTGCCTGCACATGTCCAGGCTTACCACAATAAAAGCATCCACGTGTATCATTATACTGCCTTTGCCAATTTCCACGACCTCTTTGACTCCCCTGCCTCTGAATTGGCCTCTTCCACCTGCGTGTTGTTGTTGTTGTTGTTGTGAATTCTAGGACTCTTGTTGTTGCTGCCTGCTGGCCATAATTCTGATTACCTGTTCGGCCACCTCCTTGACCGCGTCCACGGCCTCCTCTACCTCGTCCTCTTTCTGAACTTGTGTAGAAGGCCTATTGCTCTGAACTGTTTTTGTTTTTTGTGAAGACTGTTGGTCTTCACCCAAGCTCTTCACTTCTATAATCAACATAGACACCAAATCTGTAAAATTGGGAATGTTTTCTCGAGTCTGAATAGACGTCTTGAACGCCTTGTATTGTGGCCCGAGACCACGTAGACAGACTTCCACCTTATCATCATCTCTGAAACACCAATAGATGCAAGGGATTCCACAATACCCTTTATCTTCAATGCATAGTCATTCACAGACATACTCTTTTTCTCTACAGTATGAAGTTCATTCTTCAACTGTATCTTTCATGCCTTGGTATTTGTTTCATAGAGTTTTACCAAGGTGTCCCACACCTCCTTGGGGGACTTGGCATCCTGAATGTGCCCAATCATGGCGTCCTGTATACTGATAGAGAGCCAATACATAACTCTTCTGGCTCCTTAGTTCCAGTCCTTGAACTCTTTCACATCTGCAGCAGTCGGATTGATCTCCGGTATCTTCGGTGCCTCTTCATGCTCACCTTCTATGTAGTCCCAGTAACCCTTTCCCATTAGGAAATTTGTCAACCTGAATCTCCAAGCATGGAACTTGTTCTTATCAAGCTTCTCAGCAACAATCTGGTTTATGCCATCATTTGACATCTTGCCAGACATACAAATTTACTAGAAACAGCACTCTGGTTTGTCCTGCACAAACTGCTGTATTTTTTGCAGCGGTACTGTAGTACACTCAAATGTCATAACCAGTGACCTCAATGTGCATAGATACACCCAATGGCAACTGTTGACCTCCTTGCAGCACACACACAGTCTGCACATCCAATCTATCGTCCTGCAGTTTTTAAAATAGAGTTCTTCATGACTTACCCGTGGTGCTCGAAATCGCATGCTTTCTGAAAAACGGAGGTCCTTATGCGCCCAAAATGCATTTTTGGCGCAAAAATTATGCTTTCTCTGGTTCATTTAACTTATAAAGCTCTTACCTTCATACCGCTTCCTGTGCTTCTCTTGCTTGCAGCTCAGCCCTTAGCATGAACCAGGTTCTGATACAATGAAAAGATACAGGGGAGAAGAGAGCTTGAGCTCTTGCAAGCACACACACACACTCACAAAACCCTAAGAAAGAACACACAAGGTGAGAGGCTAAAAATCTTTTCTTCTTCACTCAACACTCAACACACCATATACAAAGATAAGAGTACTCACCTATGAAAAGGTACTCAACCAAATACATACTAGGGTTCTCTATAGTGTGAACCCAACTAAATGAGCTGGCGCTATAACTATGCCAGTCTCTAGAATGGCTGTTACACAGCCTGTCATCCCACTGGCCGCACATCACCCATGATCTCACCAACCATGCCAGTGGTGTAAGTGTGGGGCCTATCCCCCAGGCTGGTCATCAGTGTCCACCGCTCAGTGTCCACCGCCTCACTAGATGAGCTCGATATCTCAACAATGATGTGACGTTGCCACAAAGGCCTCTTGCTTGATTTGCTCTGTATGGGCGGAAGCCTTGGAGACCTCGATTTGGCTATAGCGCTACGAGAAGGAGACTGAGGAGAGATGATCAGAGAGGCACTGCACTAGGGTGGAGCATGCTGTGACGCCACCACAACGGCTTCTTGCTCGATTTGTTGTGCATGGACGGAGGCCTTGGAGACCCCGATTTAGCCATAGTACTGCGAGAAGAACGAGACTGAGGAGAGATTATCAAAGAGGCCCTGCATGTGATGTGCTTGTAGTTGCAGTCGCAATGGACTTGACAGATAAAGAGATCCTAGCTCGCACTGACTATGGATGAAAAGCTTGCAAGCTCTGGTTGTTGGCGAGGAGTGCTGCACGATGTGCTTGTAGTTGCAGTCGCCATGGACTTGACAGACAAAGAGATCCTAGCTCGCATTGACTATGGATGAAAAGCTTACGAGCTCTAGTTATGGTAAGACCCCCCACAGAGACTTGTTTGGAAAAGATTTTGACTATGCAAGTTAATTGGATTTTATAGTAATATGAAGTCCATGCATGTATATTCTTTTTAACTTGGGTAGCACACTTTTTATACTTGCGCTTTTTTACTGGCCTCTCTTTTTATCACGCTTGGGTAGCACACTTCTAGATGCCAAGTGGTCTTTTCTTGATGCTTGCTTTTGTGCAAGTATCTTAGGCTACCCAACGTAAAGAAATACATTTACAATATATTTTTTATGATGCCTAAGCTAGTGTGGGATACCGTGGGACACTCACGGGAACAACTGTTTGGTCGTTCAAGAAACCACCAACCAACTATATAAGGGAAAAGTGGGGAAGAAGATCTGTACGGTCTTGATCTAGATAAATGAGAGATTCTCTCTTTGGTGTTTCTCTGTGTCACCCATTTTCCTCTCTGTTTTAGCCTTGAGTCTCTCTCTCTCTCTCTCTCTCTCTCTCTCTCTTTGCTCATTCTCTCTGTTATACTTACCAACATGCACTTAGGCATATTACACTATTTAGGAGTTTAGAGACATCTTTAGAGTGAGCAAGTGAAAGGGAACACCATCTCATTGCTTCTGATCATGAAAAAGCTAAAGAGGAAAAGGGCGAGCATCTCATACTTTTAAATCTCTACATCTCCCTTGTACCCTTGTGGTGTCCTTGTATTGGCGCCATAGCAAACATAAGCTATATCAAATTGTGACAAATATTTCTTCCTTCATTTTGATCAGTATCGATCGTAGTTCAATGTTGTGAGAGTATTATGGAGGATTTCGTGAAAATAGTGGAGGGCTACAGATGGACAGGAGACTGCTACAAGAAACATGGCAACATACGCTCTGACGGCTATGGCGGTGGATCTCCGTCATCATCATTTGCATCTGCATGCAGCAGCGGCGAAGCAGGTGCAGCTGGTTCTGAGCTATCCGACGGCAATTTGTGGCTCCACATGGAGGAATGCGTAGCTGGCCCTTCATCAACACCATGTCCGCGTCGTGCTGTGGAGACGCAGGGAAGCCAAACGAAACGCCCGAATGATGATGATGATGATGGTGGTGGGATGTTGGAGAGGGCCAAAGCCAGGTACCAGTTGCTCTCTTTCTCACCCGGCTGGTACAGGCCCGGCCTCAGAAACCGCTTACAGCAGAAGCAGCCAAACAGAACATCGAGCACCCAAGCCTCATCAAAAGCTTCTCCGCACACCTGCAACTCTACCAGACAGCTTGTGTTCAGGTACTCATCATTACTTTCAAACTTTCCTTTTATGTGATTTATCTATCCATATTGCAATTTAATCACATATATTCAGGTCTGTACAGATGCCTGTTTTCTTATGCGTGTATGTATGTAACACGCGGAAGCTTTGGGAGTCTTTCTTTCAGCCCTAAACACTCCTGGAAACCATCTGATGCAAAACGCAGATATAGATTGAGAGTAGAGATGTGCTGGAAATTCAGTATATTGCTATAGTACAAAAAGGTACTCTTACACACAGCCCTAGGCTGCCTTCTTCTAAAAGGTGAACATCACCCAAAACTGTCCAATATTGTAGAACTGGCTGACTGCTGGTCGGCCAGCAGTCGTGGGCATAAAACCATCCAAAAATCTGTGCTTGTGTCAGATCTGGACCAGCCGCTTCTGATTTTGTCCAGCCGCCTTGAACTGGTCCAGCTGCCCACCTGCAAGCAGCCGACAGCTCATCCATACCCTTCCATGCCCCTGCTACAAGTCCACACGGGCCTCTGCTGCACCAGATTCTCCTAAATCCTAGTTCTACTGATCTTTTACTGGCTGCCCCTTTCTGGATTAGCCCTGAGAAGGTACATGGCATTGATCATGCACATGACAATGTATCTGTGCGTACATCCATCATGATTACACCTACATGATTTCAGATATTGCAATGACAAGCTGACTTTTCTTAGTCATGCAGATTACCCCATATGTATATATAGGTGAGGTGCTTTACACACTGCCCAGAGGAAATGTCCAGGGTGCATCATATTTGCATCGAATAGCCTGTATAATCGTCATCGCGACTGGTTGCCCCTCTCAAAGCATGAACTCACGCAAGTCCTACGCATATGTCAGCGTATGGCCATCCAAAGCAAAAGGCGGATTTCAAAACCGGGGATGGATCCCATTCTTCATGTTTTCAAGATGGGCAGTGCCCCTGCTCGCACATGACTTCCTCTTTTTCAGACAGATTTCCTCATGTTGAGCTGAGATGCTGTGATGGGCCGTGTGTAAAGCACCATAGTTGTTGCACTGATAGAGCAAACAAATGACTCTGTTATTGCTTTTCGCACTCTCTTAGATATATTCATAGTTTTGGGATGCATGTTGCCTTGTAAAGACCACCTCTTTCTTTAGATTTTCTTGCATTGCTGTGTGGATTTCGTCTTATCAATATTTTATTGAGCAGCATCAAAGACATGGGGGTTGGGCCCACACTGGAGGTAAATGAACAAGCAAACAGAAAGAGGACGAAGAAGGAGACGAAGAAGAAGAAGAAGAAAAAGAGTGAAACCAAGCAAAGCGGCTGTGGATTGCCTTCAAAAGAACAGAAAACAGAAGTGCCGAACATGCCAGACTATTATGATGACAGTGTTTGTGAGGATGGGTCAACAGAATTCTGTACGCCATTAGATGCTGCTTGTACACTTGGCCTGGTGAGCCATCAGAGAATTGGAGGGCCGCAACCTCATCCTGAACTTGCAAATGAATCAGCTTCTAAAAGGAGGGAAAAATGTATAGCTGTCTCAAACAATGGCAGTCATCATGTTGCTAATGTCAAATCCCATTTCTTTTCTTGTGCAAAAGGAAAAGTTAAGGCCAGTGGTAAGAAAGGTATCAAGGCTATGCCTGACATACACATCAACATGCCAGAGGAATGCCCTGCTATAATGAAGACTTGCTCTAGGAAAAGAAGAAAAAACTGCTCCATTAAGATGAATGATGTCAGTACTAGTGGAATCGACAGTGTAAAGCAGTCATCAGGAAATCTTAGTGAACCCTTAGACTCGAATGGCAATGGGAATCAAAGTGCCTACTTGTTTGAAGAGGCTGTATTATGTTCAGACACTGGTCTCTTTCCAAACAAAGTGGCTAAAATAGCGAGGACAAGTGCTTACTTCAATACAACTGTAAAGAAACTAGGCCAACGGAATATTGTGAACAAAACATGGGTTCCTCCTGTTTCAGTGCATGCCCTTATTCAAGAAGAGCTTTACAAGGACCCTTGGAAGGTTTTGGTGGCATGCATGCTCTTGAATAAAACTTCTGGGACTCAGGTCAGCTGCTTATCAATGTGCGTGATGGTGCTCTTGAAATTCAACTTACTTTATTTGATTATTGAAGTTTTGTACGTGTTCTACAGATGCGAAGGGTAATCTGGGACTTGTTTGCTCTATGCCCTACACCTGAAGCAGCTGTAACTGTGGAGACGGAGAAAGTTGAGGAAGTGATCCGGCCCCTTGGTTTACAGAAGAAACGGGCACGCATGATACAGAAGTTTTCTAAAGACTATTTGGGCAAAGATTGGTCAAACGTGAAGGAATTGCATGGCATTGGCAAGTATGATGACATCACGACGGCCCAGCCTTCTAAAGTGATTTATATTGCAATGTTGGTCCTTTATGTGTGTTAATTAAAGATGTGCTGTGCTTGGACTATGGTAGGTATGCCACAGACGCTTATGCTATATTTTGTGAAGGGCGGTGGCAAGAAGTGCAACCTAAAGATCATAAGCTGGTTGATTACTGGCAGTATTTGTGTGCCACAGATGGCCTTGGGTATGCTTTCAAAGATGACAGGCAAGTAGGAACATCTTTTTTTGGTGCTTATTTCGCAAGCAGCACATAGGTTAAAGACTCTGGGCTCACTTTCTGAGTGCTATGAGTATGTGGCAACAGGGAGAAGGGTGATGAAGTTGCTGCCCGAATGCAGAGTTGAAATGGTCGTTCTTCTCCTTGTTCCTTTGACTGTACAGGCCTCTTTATCCCTAGCTTGAAGGAGTACATTAGAATTATTGGAATGTTCTTATATGCAGATGTCAAAGCCACAGTGGTGCAAAGTTGTGAGGTTGATGCGGGTCCTCCATGTGGGACATGGAAAAGTTCGCTGCTGCAAAATTTATGATAGTGTAGCTCAACTTCAAAGTAATTTATACGGTTGTATTGATTACTGCTTGTCATGTTCCCATGGCTGTATATGTAAATCTGTTTGCGTGGCATCAATGTAAGTTATCATCTGTATCGAGGTTGTTACTCTTTGGATGCATGAAGTTCATCTCTTCGATTAGGGTTAAGCCAGGCCAGCCATATTCTAACTCTCTCTAGCAAGCAAATTAGGGTTAATATAGGCTCTCTCTCTCTCTCTCTCTCTCTCATTCACGTCTTTATATGAGCCTACTACCACTTGTATGTATGTATGTACACATATATGTCTGTGTATATATGCACACACACACACACACACACACACACACACACTCTAGCAAGCAAATTAGGGTTAATATAGGCTTTGTGTGTGTGTGATTCACTTCTTTATGTAAGCCTACCACTTGTGTGTATGTATGTACATATATGTGTGTGTATATATGTACACATACACACACACACACACGCTGTAACAAAGTGTTCTTAGGATGCACATGCACGTGGGATGGGCCTAGACACATGGGCTTAGGATCATTTACATGTAGGGTTAGGGTACATGGGTCTTGGGACTATAAAAGGCATGTACTCCAAGACTATTGTACCTTTTGATACCTTTTGAACTACCATTACACTTTGCTTTCCATATTCCTTAGTGCTAATCTCTCAAGCTAATTAGGCTAATCCAAGGCTAAGCTAGATGTAACTTTCTTTCATTAGCATCAGAACTCTAGACTTAGATCTTAATAATTTGATTAAGAGATTAATCATTTTTAGATTACTATTAACTCAGTTTTTAGAAATGTATTTTCTTGATCATGATTAGTGTTAATCATTTTCGGAATTGATTTTTATACAGTTTTCAGTTTTGCTATTTTCTTATTTTGACAACATTAGCAATGAAACTTGTGTTAATCATTTTTAAATTTATATTAATCACTATTTTCAAAACCCGAATCCACTTTACTATTTGATTTCTTGATCTTCTTGATCTTGATTTCTTGAAATTTTTTTGATTTTCAAAATTAGGGTTTGCAAAGATTTTAGTAACCAATATTGAGTGATTTTTTGTACTATCCTGTATCCTGCGTAGAGAGCTTACAGTTTCAAATATCAATCCTTAAGGCTTTTATTTCGAGATTAAATCTTAGATTACCAAATCTTTAAGTTCTTGGAGAAGCATTGTAAGAAGAAGATTGCTATGCAGAAAATCAAGGTGGTTGTTAAGAGTTTTTAGATTACTGTATAGAATATTTAGATTATTGTGTAGAGTTCCCATATTACTATTGTAGAGTGCTGTGCTGAGTATAGATTTATTGTAGTTTTGAACAGATTTCAATGCAGATTTAAGTGTAGTTCAAGATTAATGAAGCCTTTGGAATGATGTATTGTTGAAAGGTGTATAAGAATATGCATATATGTAAGAGGATTAGAGCTAATTCAAGTGATTAATATTAATCTTGATGTATTAACACTTAACAATTCACAATTGGGTTGAGTTGAGATATGTATGCAATGGATGACTATAAAATTGTGTTCCATGGTAAATATCATGGTAAAGAGAGCATTAGAGTGTTGTGTGAAGGTATATATCTTTATGAGGAGCACTGAATATGACATACTTAGAGAAAAGGTGATTTAAGCAGTTTGAGAAGAGAGTAGTATAGCAGACCATCATTGACCCTTGTGGTTTCAGGACAAAAAGCTTCTTGATGCTCTCAGATTGAGAGACACTTGCATGCCATTGCAGGCTATAGATCTATAAAAGAAAAGCAAAATAACACCATTGATCTAAGAAACTGAGAGCATTGCAGAATTGAAGAGCATTGCAAATCTGGAGTACCAATGCTGACAAACTACACAAACGGGAGCTAAGCTTGGCCAAAAGAGTAGGGAAGGGTTACAAGTGTGGCTAGTAGCAGAGAAGGGAAATCTACATTGTAACACAAGATCTAGATCCCAGTGGAAGAACATTGTGGAGATCGAATTGGCCAATCTAAACTGGGCACCTCGGTGCGTTGTCCAGGCTCTACCCATGGCCTGCTGGCTGCCTCTCATGGACAGCCAGTTGGCTAGCCCATAAAGGGCCAACACAGTTAGCTCTTGGTGGCGAAGGGATCCTGAAGCTGGGAGAGGAGGGCGGAAGGGCTGGTCGACACCCCTAGTCATTGGGAGAGGACGACGGAAAGGGCTGGTTGACACGTGGAAGGGCTGGTCAACACCCCTATCAGTAGTCATAAGCTGTTGTAACAAACACATGGCAGAGCAAACCAATTCTTTTACTACAACACAAGACATCAGCCAATGGTGGCCTGTTTGAAAGAAACGCTGTCATTACTGCAACTTGCAACACACAGTTGATAGCAGCATACTGTTTTGACAGCAGCATACTGTTATAGAGTCTCAGTTGTTGAAAACAAGCATTCGATCATCGCAAAGCAGGTTCTGCAAAAGCGTTCAAGACTACACATTTCCGCGGGCAGCATCAATCATTTTACTTTCCATTTCTTGTGCCGTTCAAGGCTCAGCACAAACAGCGTGAAGCACTCAAGTTAAGTGGTCATTCACCATCGTGGGCTTAGCGTATTCTAGAGAGAGCACTGCAGAGAGAGCAGCAGCACAGAGAGTGCAGCGCATGAGAGAGAGAGCAGCAACGCATGAGTTCAACAAGAGTATGCTTTTCAACAAGCTATAACAAAGGTGTAGCCAACGTTTTAGATTTCAACTGAGGGTTTGAAACCCTTTTCACACTTTCCATCCTTCACACCATTCCCACTTTGTCCAACCCATTCCTTTGGCCCATACTCCAATTATCCACACTTCCTCTCAGTATTTTGTCCAACCTCTCTACCCTTTTATAGTCTCTTGAGGTTTTGGACTACTTCACACACACACACACAAACCATTTGGTTTATTGGGCACGCGTCACACAATTTCGTGCTTTTATTAGTGCTTGTTCACATGCATTAGTGCACTGTGAGCCTTACTCACATGCCTTGGACTTTATTGATGATTTTTAACACTTGTGAGGTGTGATTCATACACTTAGTATCTTTGGAGTGTGCTCACACGTTTTTGGGCTTGTTGGAGTTTGTTCATATGCTTTTACGCATTGTGAGACTTGTTCACACACGAGCACATTTTTGTGAGGTGTTCACATGCTTTGGGCTTTTATGGGGCATTTTCACGTTCATTAGTATATTGTGGGCGTTATTCACACATTTGGGTGCATATTGTTCTTTCACGCACATTGGCACTTAGTTTGGGCATAGTCACACATGGTGTGAGTTCATTGTGCACTATAGCCCTTGTTCACATGCTTTGAGCATTGGGTAGTGTTCGCATGTAGGTATGATTTATTACTATTACCCCTCTGCTAGCCAATCCTTTCTTTCGGCGGCGACAGCATCATCTTGTGACTCTTGATGATTGGAGACGCATGTGTGATGCTAGATTCTTAGTTGTGATTCTTTGTACACGCAGTACCATGGGTTACCCGACATGATTAGATTATACATCACTTTTGCCAACTTTGTGCATACATTTGGGACATCTAGACTTCGACCATTGGATCCTTCATCATCTATTTCACGTGACAAGGAGATAGTCCATTTAGGCCATAGATGGAGGATGGAGTTGTAGAGTTTATTGTCTATACATATTTATCATCTATTTGGCAGATTCAACAATCCTTTTACTAATGGTCATTGAGATATTTCTTGGAGGTAGATGGATCAGGTTTTCTCAGTTGGGATGATTCCTATGGTCGCTTATTCAAGTGTCTTACATTCTTGAGTAGTCGTGATTATGTTCTTGAGGATGTATACTACATCGACATCGGCATAGATGATGATGTATCACACCCACATATAGGTCTATGATGATATATCATGCACACATATACATGATGATATTGATGTATCACACACACATAGACATGATGATAGTGATGTATCGCACACATACACATGATGATAGTGATACACATGCACATGATGCCACTAACACATATGCACATGATGATGATGTATGTGATAGTGAGAGTGAGAGTGATGTGTGTGAGTTAGGTCATGTGGGCATGATCTTGATGATAGTGATGTATCGCACACACATACACATGATGATAGTGATACACATGCACATGATGCCACTGACACATATGCACATGATGATGATGTATGTGATAGTGAGAGTGAGAGTGATGTGTGTGAGTTAGGTCATGTGGGCATGATCTTGATGGGAGGGATGGTAGCGAGTATTCTGAGCATTATGATTGATGATACGCTTTTCCACATTATGAATTTGTTGTGATGCCATTCAGATTGACGAATGTCCCTGTAACTTTTCAGTGTGTTATATGAATCGCATTTTTAGGAGAACTTGGATGACTTTATGCTTATGTTTTTGGATGACATATTGATGTTTTTCAAAAGTAAATAAGAGCATAAAGATCACTTGCGGAAAGTGTTTCACATATTGCTAGAACATAAGTTGTATGCAAAGAGGTCCAAATGTGAGTTCTTTAAGGATAGGGTGGAGTAATTGGGACACATTTTATCTAAAGAAGGTATTTCTATGGATCCCAAGAATATTATGGCCATTGTGGAATGGTTAACTCCCTACTTACCTTCCAGCAGCTAATAGTGATGCATTAGACTATCATGGAGATTAGCTCTTGATTAGTGATGCATCCATTGTAGTGTGTGAGATTCGGGATGATGATACTTCACATATTGATGAGCATACGATAGTGCATGAGGAGTATAGACCTAAGGGTGATATCTATGATTCTATCTCTACTCCTAGTTCTCATAGATCTCATAGCATACCTGGCAGTATTTACTTGGGTTTATTGCATATATTTGGGTAGTCAGGCGCATTGCACATGAGCGATGATTTTGTTGAGGCGAGATCTCATAGGAGACCGAGGATTATGCATATGGATCTACAGATCTTTTTATTTGATCTAGATATCTACTTAGATGCATTGCTATTAGAGGCAGATCCGTCTTGGGATCTAGATCATATAGGGGCATCATGGATTGGTATAGATCATTTCTGTAGGGGGGGTGACCTTAGAGATTCCGAAGATTGTGACTCTACTTACCTCTCATGTGTAGACACTTTATCCATCTTCAATGAAAATGAGGTGATGCTCTCGCAAGCCTCTACGTTAACAGCCTACAATGAATGTCACAAAGAATAGAGGTGCCCATTTTTAGAATCATCAACACTTGACATAGTAGTGAAAAGTTTAATCAAGGTGCCTTGATAGCCACTTGCAAGAGAAGCTTTGCTTGCATCTTAATTTTGTTCCTAATTTGTTTATTTTTGCAGATGGTGGCTTTGGTTAGAGGTCGAAGATAACTCGTGTGCATCAATAGCGGTTATAGCTACACATTAATCAGTGATCGCGTGAAATAATATAACACAAGACTTGTTGCATCATCGACTTTAGTATCATAGAATGACAAAGGTATTCCTATTTTTCTCTCTTTTATATTTAAACAAAACTAATGGCAACTTTCAACATTGAAGGTGTATCTTTGGTCCAGTTTTGATACCAAGATTATTATTTGGGAAATGGGGGAAGGGCATGTTCCCTTATGTAAATATAAAATTTTGGAGAGGATTGTGCCAACTCTTTATGAATAGTTTTTTTTTTCACTCGTACAAACAAGCACAAAATTTGTATGCCTTGAATGACAATGTGTAACTCAGATTCGGATGTGCTAACCAATTTGTAATTATCCTTTTTTGCGAGGTACTTCAAGATCTCCATCGATCATAAGCGTAGGTGTGCGGTTCATCGATAGCACGCACGTGACTCTAGTAACCTTTCTAAGTATGTTTATATATTCATGTTAATTTGATCACTTAAAGTAAAATTGCATGGTTATATATTATTAATTTTGAACTTTACTTTCGAGATATGTCAATCAAAACTATAAAAACATTTTGCTATAGGTAACATGGCAAACCAAAACTTGGGAAAGACACCCCTACAAAGAAGACGTGCAACAAAAATTAGGACTTCGAGGAAAAGAAAATAGTTGCTGACGCCAAACGCTTCCACGTGGTATAACATGGAGATGTTATATGAATAATGGCATTTTGAGTGTGATATTGTTATTGGGAAAATTGCATTAAGTCCTGGATGCGGCGTGTGCTCATTTCTAACAAGGTGGCATTGTATTGAAAGTGAAAGCTGCACGACTAATGTGAAGCTAGCAGGTGCATTGTTACTGGATGCTGTTTTTGTCAAATATAATGTTAAAGCACACTGGTGTGCTTGCTAAAACTGCAAAAAGAATATGAATAGGCAAGCAAGTATAGTGCCTCGACTTCGAGATTACATTCATCGAGCTTCTAACAGGAAACCAGCTGCATACCCAACTTCTAAGCATCATAGATGTGTCAATGATGAGCATCACTTCCACACATCAAATGCTATCACAAGAGGCATTCTAGAGAGAAGATCTATACCAGAAAACCCCCTAATCTGTTGGTCGACTGATTTCGACGAGACTCATCATAAAGAAGGAGAGAAGCCATAGTCACCATCTCTCTCACACACACAAAGGAGAACACAACATAGTGTTTTGTCCACACTACAAAGTAAACCTAATGTAATGTCCACACACACATGACCAGCTAGACGCGGTCATAAACACACCACACGATATCTATCTACCATACTGTCACTCTGTCAGCACCCATGTGCTATCCTCCAGCTGTATACAAGCTTGACATTTCAACATCTACCCTGCGCAAGAAGTGCTACTTCCGCTGCTAGCACCCCCGAATTCGTTGCACGGAGCGGGCAGGGATCTTTTAGCTAGTATCAGAGCAAATTGGTTAAAGTGGGTCAACTGAGAAACAAGAAATGTGAAAAATTTATAAAGTACCAGTAAAAGATTATAATTGTGTGATGAAATTCATACAAATTGATATTTAGAATAAAGATTCATAAATTGGTAATTGGGTCTTCAGATGGAAGTACTGCACTTGTATGGAATCCCTGACTTGCTTGAGGCCTAGATATGATGGTATTTACCTTATAACCCCAAGGACCGCGACTACTCGTATATATCGTGGGTATAATTGCAGCTCTTTACTAACAATATATACGAGTAAATCTAAGACCTTGAAATTATAAGCAAAAATGCTATCCAGATGATGAATTCAAATACTGGTTGATATGATTTTAGAATTCTGGTTGAGAATTGATGACTTGATTTGGATTCTGATTGATTGAAAGATGATGATTCCTGAATTTTGGAGATAAGTTGAACAAAGCCACAATGAGGTAGAATGGGACGAATCCGAGTGATGATGTTAGTAACTAGAATGATGATTATGACTTCAGCAAATCACTATGAGATTAGTGGATTGTGCTGACAGATTGCTGTTGTTTGACCTTTGACCCACTCGCTCTAATTAAGGGATGATAAATTGAGAACCTACATAACTAAAATTCCCGTGGAGGAATGTTCAGATGGAATTTTTGGTCTGATGGACCATTATTGTGTTAAGGATATGAATGATATGTTCTCAATGAATTATTCTCTGATAATGAGTTATGTGTGTTCTTCTTGTAGAAGGGATCTTTATCCCAGGATTCTGCGTGAGTTGACCAGACTATAAAGAACCCAAGAATCAGTTGGATCTTAAGCTGAAAGAGATTATCCTCCAACTGCAAGATGAGGACATCTCACGTTGTCTAAGTGGGGTAGGATGTAAGATTCCTCCCTCCAGCTTTTGAGGAGTAAAGGTATAAGAACCTCCCCTTATGTTCTTGAAATTATTCCCCTCTCTGAAATAGGAGAAAGATCTTGTTTTACCCTAATTTAGCCTAGAGAGAGAAAATATCTAGAGAGAGATAGTCCAAAAATGAGATACTTTTGGATATAAAAATCCTCCTAGTGTCTAAAATGGATTCCTCTGAAATAGAAGTTCAAAATGAACTTTCCAATGTGCATTTGGAATTAATTGAAAATGTGTAAAAAGGACCTTAGCCTAAGGGTCTACATTTTCAAAAATTGTTGGATTATGGTCCAATTAAGGTTCCAATGTGCCAATTGGATTGATCCAAGTGTTGAGATGAGATAAATCCAAATAATAAAATAAAATACCCAAAAATGAGTAAATGCTCACATAAGATGAAGAGTTGACTGAGTACAAGGTTTATTAGTTAAAAATTATGAGATATTACTAAAAAAATGAGATATTTTGGAATAATGATGCACTTTTGACACCTTGGTAAGGAGAGGGGGACTCTTGAGGTAGGCACCTATTTCACATGTGTGGAAGGGTTTTTAATTCAAAAACATTGTGATAGTTTTATCTCTCCTCTCTCCTAGATTAAACCAAATCAGAAAGGGAGCCAAACTGGTCCAAATCTTGTCCAAATTTAGTCAAACTGAACCTGGAAAATTCTAGAACCCAGTTGGACTTGGTTAGTGGCCTCCCTCACCTATAAATAGACCCTTAGTCTTTTGTAAAAAAAATCTTGGAGCTATACCATGCCAGTATTACATTAAAATAATCATATTTTCTATTATCCCTTAAAAATCCTCTACTTTTGGAGAGCTTGGAGCTTCTCTCTCTCTTAAACAACTCTTGGAGATTTCTTCTCAACTTGCTTAACCAATTTATTGGTTGGGGGCTTCACTTCTAGAAAAAGAAGCAAGCCAAACCTTGAGGTAAGAAGAAATTTTATGGTTTTTGTTAATATTCTCAAATGATTTCTCTTCTCAACCCCTCTCGAGCTTGAGAAGTTTCTAATTGGCTGTTTTAAATTCAAATCAAGTTTTCCCTAATAATTTTAATGAGTAATCAAGAAAAAGTTAATCCTATGCTTAATTAGAATGCTTCTTATGTATATCTCTCTCTCCAAAAAGAATAGTCATTCCTATGGCAAATTCTTTAGCAAAATAATGCTTCTCATTAATAAATTCTTATTTCAAAACCAAACTCTAAGCTTGTTAAGCTAGAGGATAAGAAAATGATATTTTTATGCTTTTATGTTAACAAAATATTGGTAAATTCTTTTAGATTAATTATAAATAGTTAAAAACTACTTTAATTGATTCTAAATGGGAAAGAGATAATCTTATCATTTTGGAAAAAGAGGAATAATAGAAATAGCTTAATCTAGTTGAATAATCATAATTAAGTTTATGATTATGGTTAAGTTATGATTTAATTTCATAATTTAGATTTAAGTTTAAGAATAGATCTTCTATCATAATTGTATTACAATGTCTTATTATTTTTTAGAAAAATTAGAAATTATCAATAATAGTAGCGAAGCTATGGTAAATTTTTTAGAAAATAATACATATCTTATTTTTATGCATAATGCTAAAAGAGGACTTCCTACCATATTCTAGGATTGGACATCCTATGCAAAAAGAATGATTTTCATCATATTCATCATGAGAAATAAGTTTTTTATAATTATGCATAAATAATTGATTATGAGAAAATAGTAAATTTTGATAAATTTATTTTTATGCAAAAAGAGGAATTCCCATGATAATTGAGATTCAGGTAATAAAATGGTAAAAGAGGAACTTTTGATAAAATTATTTTATGCAAAAAGAGGAACTCCCATGATAATTGAGATCCAAGTAATAAAATGGTAAAAGATGAATTTTTGATAAAATTTATGCAAAAAGAGGAACTCCCATGATAATTGAGATCCAAGTAATAAAATGGTAAAAGAGGAATTTTTTTAAAAATTGTTTTATGCAAAAAGAGGAATTCCCATGATAATTGAGATCCAAGTAATTAAATGGTAAAAGAGAAATTTTTGATAAATTTATTTTATGCAAGAAGAGGTATTCCCATGATAGTTGAGATCCAAGTAATTAAATGGTAAAAGAGAAATTTTTAGGATAATTCAAATTATGAGTATTTATCAAAAGTGGAATTTTGAGCATTATTAATTTTATTGAAAAATATGGGTAGAATTGAATTTTGTAAATCCCATGAATCTTTTACTCAAAAGAAAAATATTGAATATATTTCACTTGAGAAATTTGAGAAAGAATATTAAAATATCCATCGAGAAAAAGTACCTTTAACTAGGCTAAGCAATTGGCAGAAATGTAGAAAAGTCCCATCGATATCGAAAGTAAAAAATGATACTAAATGTGGATGATATGTGATAAGATGTGAATGCGATGTCATGAGATGTGGATGGGATGTGATGTGATGTAAATGGATGTGGATGTGGATGTGATGAGATGTAAATGGATGTGGATGTGGATGTGATGAGATGTGGATGGGATGTGATGGGATGTAAATAGATGTGGATGTGGATGTGATAAGATGTGATGTGGTGTAAATGGATGTGGATGTGATAAGATGTGATGTGGTGTAAATGGATGTGGATGTAAATGTGATGAGATGTGGAATGAATGTGACGTGATGTAAATGGATGTGGATGTGGACGTGATGGGATGTGATGTGATATAAATGGATGTGGATGTGATAAGATGTGATGTGATGTAAATGGATGTGAATGTGAATGTGATGAGATGTGAAATGAATGTGATATGATGTAAATGGATGAGGATGTGAATGTGATGAGATGTGATGTGATGTGATGTAAATAGATGTGGATGTGAATGTGATGAGATGTGAAAGGATGTGATGTGATGTAAATGGATGTGGATGTGAATGTGATAAGATGTGATGATATGTGAAAGGATGTGATGTGATGTGATGTAAGTGGATGTGGATGTGAATGTGATGAGATGTGATGATATGTGAAAGGATGTGATGTGATGTAAATGGATGAGAATGAGATGTGATGTGATAGATACGCATGTGAATGAATGGATGGATGTGAATGTGAATGAATGGATGGATGTGGATGGATGTGAATGTGAATGAATGGATGGATGTGGATAGATGTAAATGTGAATGAATGGATGGATGTGGATGGATGTGGATGAATGTGATGAGATGTGAATGGATGTGATGAGATATGGATAGATGTGGATGTGATGTAATGTGGATGGAATGAATGAGATGTGATGTGGAAAGATGTGGACGTGATGTAATGTGGATGGAATGAATGTGATGTGATATGGATGGAATGAATGTGATGTGATGAGGATAGATGTGGATGGAATGTATGTGATGTGATGTGGATGCAATGAATGTGATGGATGTGAATGGATGAGATGGATGTGAATGGGTATGATGTGGATGCAATGAATGTGATGGATGTGAATGGGTGTGATGGATGTGAATGGGTGTGATGAGATGTGAGTGGATGTGATGAGATGTGAATGGATGCGATGAGATGTGAATGTGATGTGATGATATTTGAATGGATGCGATGAGATGTGAGTGGATGTGATTGTAATGTGAATGGATGCGATGAGATGTGAATGGATGTGATTGTGATGATGTGATGATATCTCAATGGATGTGATGTGATGTGAATATGATATGATGAGATGTAAATGGATGTGAATATGATGTGATGGGATGTGAATGGATGAGATGTGATGTGAACGGATGTGATGCGAATCGGGGTAGAGTGTTGTGGACAAAGAAAAGAAGAAAGTTGAAGGTATTGGCATTAGAGGATATCCGTCATCTAGTTCAGAGAGGTTGGATGAGGAACTTGGCATACCAATCTTACGCACGGTGTGAAGAAAGAGAGATATGTACCTCCACATGCTAGAGTGATAGGTGTACAGAGTGATCCACAAGCTTTGTGGAGATCACAGAGAGTTAGGTATCCAGTTCATAGGTTGACATACCGTGATTTTGCTATGAACTATGCATATATGACCTCTTTGGTAAAGCATGTGGAACCTACATGCTATGCAGAAGCTATTGGAAAGGGGGACGAGCATTTTCTGAGCGAAATCTTCCGAGCGTCCGAGCGAAGGAAAAACAAAGCTTCCAACTATGCAAAAATATGACAAAAATGGATCAGAAGAAAGCATAGTTTCACTTAGAAATATGAAAAGTATTATAGGAATGCCTATTTTATACACGACTATTTATGTGAATCTTTGGGAATGGTGAGAACATAATGGGATGGCTTTTGAAGAAACCCACATGTAGAGTAGACTTCTCTATGAAAATTCCCTTATGATCCTTCTTACAACTTTTTACTTAATAGGGGGTGACATTGAAAAACCTCTCTCAACCTATCTTCATGAAAGGGTTTCTCCAAAGAAAACTCATTGAAGCAAGCCATCAAGGTAGTTTCTCCAGCGAAACCCCTTTGAACAAGGTCTTTCAAGGTAGTTTCGCTGGCGAAACTACCTTGGACAGCACTTTTAAAAGTGACATAACTTTCACATCCAATGTCCAAATATAGTCATTCAGCCACTCAAATTGATCGAAAAACCCCATTTGAGCACATCTATGGGGTTATATTTTGGAAAACCTTGCATATATAGCATTAAATATTACATGTATTTTATGAGAGTGATATATGAGCCCAAGTTAATACTTATTTACGATAATTTAAACTTCTGTAGAAACATGTCCATAAATATCTTGTTATTAATACTATAAAAACACTTGAAAGATATTGTCATATGATATGTTTAATAAGTAATTATTTATGTATAATATTATTATATTGAGAGTGATTATGAGGGACGTTTCTTAAATGAATTATTTTTCAATACTTTTTTAAGGTAATAACAACGGTACAAAGGGATGTCTATCTATCTTACAATCTCTCTCTCTCTCTCTCTCTCTCTCTCGTTTGTCACCACATGTAGTTTCAAAGAGAACTATAGTTGGGTGTTGGTCTTATTTTTCTCGCTCGAAAGAATCTTGCTCGTAATTTTTTGCTCATAACATTGACGTACTCATTGGAAAGCATGTATGGGAAAAAGGCAATGGATGAGGAGATGGACGCATTGGTTCATAATAATACCTGGGATTTGGTTGCCTTCCATAAGGCAAGAATGTCATTGGCTATAAATGGGTTTATAAGGTGAAATGCAAGTAAAATGGCTTGATTGAGCGTTATAAAGCATGGCTGGTTGATAAGGGTTATGCATAGACCCAAGGCTTGGATTATGATGAGACATTTAGTCTAGTGGCAAAGATGGGAACTGTGAGGTCAATTATTGCCGTGGCTATGGAAAATGGTTGGGAAATGCATCAAATGGATGTCAAGAATGCATTTCTAAATAATGATTTCCAAGAGGAAGTTTTTATGGAGCAGCCAGAGGAGGATTATGTACACCCAAGGTACCCCACTCATGTACACAGATTGAAGAAAGCACTTTATGGGAGAAGAAACAAGCACCTTGTGCTTGGAGCGATAAGCTAAGCTGATATCTTATCTCTATTGGTTTTCAAGTTTCTATGGCAGATTCTTTACTATATGTGAAGAAGACAGATCATGGGATTATTGTGGTTTTCATCTATGCGGATGACTTGATTCTTGACCAGTGATCATGCTACAGATATTATGCATGTCAAGAAGGCATTGAGTGGGAAGTTTGATATGAAAGACTTGGGTGATTTGAGGTATTTTCTTGGCATTGAAGTGGTCAAAGATCACGCAAGAATATGGCTAGTGCAACGTCAATATGCATCGGATATGTTAGCTAGATATGGGATGACTGGGTGTAAACCTATGAGTACACACTTGGAGAAAAATGTGAAGTTGAGAGCTAATTTTGGTGAAGAGATAGAAGATCCATCTATGTACAAGAAGATGGTTAGCAACCTCATTTACATGACTATTACACGGCCAGACTTGAGTTATGATGTGGGGCTAGTGAGTCAATTTATGTAAAGACCTAGGAAGCCTCATTTGGATGCAGTGAGACGGATCATGCGTTATGTCAAGACCACTGCACATTATGGTCTTCTTTATGAGCATGGTAAGGGCTTAGATGTATATGGCTACACAGATGTAGATTGGACAGGTAGCTATTATGACAGGAGATCTACTAGTGGTTATACCTTTACATTTGGGAATGCAGTGGTGAGTTGGAGTAGAAAGAAGAAACTCACTGTTGCTTTATCCTAGTATAGACGCTGAGTATAGAGGAGTAGCCATAGCTGCATGTGAAGGAGTATGGTTAAAGAAACTCCTGGTGGCTGATTTGGGTGAGCCTATTGAGGGAAAGGTTGTCATACATTGTGACAACATGAGCAGTATATATTTGGCCAATAATCTAGTATTTCATGCACGGACCAAGCATATAGAGATCCACTATCACTTTGTCAGAGAGAAAGTGTTAGATGGTACAATGGATTTGAACTATGTGAAGACTGAAGAGTAGCTTACTGACATATTTACAAGGTCACTTGGGAGAGATAAGTTTGAGTACTTCCGTACCATGTTGGGAGTACATGCAATGAGCTTGAGGGAGAGTGTTGATAGCCCAAGCTCATCTTCATCTATATCTTGAGAGGGGCTGTTGAGATTACAATCTCAATGATTAGCTGGATCTAGGCACGATATGTGCTGGCATGGTAGACAGTAGTATGTGTGTGGTAGACAGTAGTATGTGTGTGGCAATAAATGGCCGCACTGAGCTAGCCACAGTGTGTGGACATTAGTTAGGGTTATTTGGTGTGTGAACACAACACATGTATTGTGTGGCTATGTAGTCTTCTTCTATTATTCATTATGTGAGTGTGGATATGGCTTCCCTCTATGGTTAGGGTTACATCAATCTATTAGGGTTTGCTCTTGTATGTGTGTTCTCTTTCACTATCTGTCTTTTATCACTTTGATGATAGTTTGGCCCTAGGGCCAAGCTACCAACAAAATTGATGTAGATTTGTTGATGGTAGCTTGGTTCTACGACCCTAGGGCTAAGCTAGATTCTCTTGTGTGTGGTAGCTTGGTCCAAGTGTCACTCTAGATTCTCTTGTGTTCCCTAGGTCCATTCTCTCAAGATTGCATGGTAGAATGGCCCTAGGGCCATTCATGCAAGAAAAATGTAGTTTAGAATGACCCTAGGGACATTCTACCTACAAAATATGCTTAAGAATGGCCCTAGGGTCATTCTCCACTCCTTGGTATCAACTATTCAAAAATTTTAGAATGGTCCTTGGTCCTTGGACCAATCTCTACATGTGATTGCATAAATTTTAGAATTGTCCTTGTGGGGCAATCTCGTGAGAGAATGACCCTACGGTGGCCATTCTATCATGCAATCTTGAGAGAATGGCACTAGGGAATACAAGAGAATCTAGCTTGGCCCTAGGGCCATTCTATTATGAAATCTTGAGAGAATGTCCCTAGGGAAGACAATAGAATCTAGCTTGGTCCTAGGGCCAAGCTACCATGAACAAATCTACATTATCTTTGCTGGTAGATTGGTCATAGAGCTAAGCTACCATCAACAAAGAAACACCATCTTTGTTGGTAGATTGGCCCTAGGGCTAAGCTACTAGCAAAATTGATGTATATTTGTTGATGGTAGCTTGGCCCTAGGACCAAGCTACCAGCAAAATTTATGTAGATTTGTTAATGGTATCTTGGCCCCCTAAAGCCAAGCTAGATTCTTGCATGTGTGTGGTATCTTGGTCCAAGGGTCAATCTAGGTTATCTTGTGTTCCCTAGAGCCATTATTTCATGATTGCATGGTAAAATGGCCCAAAGGCCATTCTTGCAAGCATAATGTACTTTATAATGGCCCTAGGGAACATAAGAGAATCTAGAGTGACCCTTGCAAGAGAATCTACCTTGGCCCTAGGGGCATACTCTCGAATGGCATGTTGGGGATAGAGAATGGTACTACAACTTTTTCTACCATGCACCAATAGTTGACATACGGTGTTATAGAATGGCCATGGGGCCTTTCTACCAAGCAAATTCTTTATATATTATTCTTATATGGGGTAGATAATGGCCCTAGGACCATTTTATAAGATGGCCCTAAGGAAATTTTTTCATTCACATTTTGCCATTTGAGGGGGTAGAGAATGGCCTTCAGACCATTCTAACATGCTCTAGTCGTTATAGAATGGCTCCAGGGCCATTCTTCTATCCAACAACAATGAGCTTTAAAATTGACCCGATGGACCATTCTAACTTGCACCAATAGTCAAAACAAGGTTACAGAATGGTCCTAGGGCCATTCTTTAATGCACAATAATCTAAAGAATTTCCTTATGGCCAATATATCACTGATGTGCTTTGGAATGGTCCTAGGGGGAATTCTTTCCAACATATTGTGTAGAGTAGAATGGCCCTAGAATAGTCCCAAGGCCATTCTACCATTCATAATCTTGATATTCCATTCATGCAAGGCATAGAGAATGGCCCTGGGGCCATTGCACCAATAGTTGAAAGAAGGTGTTATAGAACGGCCCTAGGGAATTTCTAACATAACCATTGTCGAGGATTGACCACTGAGAGTCTCTAGTTAATCTAAAGAACAATAATCTAAAGAATTTCCTTATGGCCAATATATCACTGATGTGCTTTGGAATGGTCCTAGGGGGAATTCTTTCCAACATATTGTGTAGAGTAGAATGGCCCTAGAATAGTCCCAAGGCCATTCTACCATTCATAATCTTGATATTCCATTCATGCAAGGCATAGAGAATGGCCCTGGGGCCATTGCACCAATAGTTGAAAGAAGGTGTTATAGAACGGCCCTAGGGAATTTCTAACATAACCATTGTCAAGGATTGACAATGGTATCGCCAAGCAACCTGTTGAGAGTCTCTGGTTATGTATGCAGCATACACTAGGCAGATATATAGATCCGATGCAATATAGACATAGCCCACAGGCTATGGAAAACTACTTGGCTGATCGACTAATGAAAGTAATGGAGACATCGAAGACTTAACAAATAATCCTACTAGACATAATACGTGAAAAAAATGAATATACAGAGACACAACCAAAAAGACACGTATACTCAAGAAACGGATGACAACACAAATCTTGCTTTATTTCAAAGAGAAAATATAATACAATCGGCACATCCAGCCTTGTAAAGTTCAGGTTACATCCTTTTATACTGCTTGCTTGCAGTATCCATTGTGGTACTATGATTCCCTGGTGATAAAGTGCGCTGACTGGGTGTTAAGGAAGCACCGTTTCTATAATAAAGTGTGCTGACTGACCTTCGAATAGCTCTGACAATTGGTGGTGCTGATGCGTAGCTTTGTGGTAGGGTGGCTGCTTGGCTGCACGGCTTTAGAGAATGGCCCTAGGGCCATTCTTCCAAATAGGCATGTTGGGGGTATAGAATGTACTTTTAATATGTGTTAATTTTGATTTGATAGCAAATTTAGTAGTAGGGGTATTGTGTAGCATCGATTGCATGGCATTTGTCATTGCATATCTCTAATGACACTTGGACTGCTTGTTTTTGCAGCCCCGTGCAATAAAATAGGTCTACTAAATCCCTGGAGGACTGCTCTTGTTAATGACTCTCCATATAAATTGTGTGTAACTCCTGCTTGAACTACATCTTCCCATCCAAGTTTGATATAGATAAGAAGAATGACAACATTCTTCTTGGGGAATTACTGCCTTACTTGATGCAGCTGGATGATGCTGATGATGTAGGTAGAGTGATTGACTCTAACCTTTATGTCCATCTCCCAGTGTGTCAAATGACATGAATGGTTTAACCTTGTTAGTGGTGTTTTTGATTATTAGAAAGAGTATAATGTGAAATGGTCACTATTAGGATTCAACACAAGTATCTTGCAAAGCAATTATAGGGAATTTCTAAGGGTAATGAAGAAGCAAATTTGGGTGATATCAGTGGTCAAGGAGGTGATAAAAGAGCTAAGATTGGTGCAAGGAATATGCAAAACCTCAGCCATAGTTCATGTCAACAAACAAAAGATGAAGTACAAGATATTCTGCTAAAAGAACGTCCACACATTTCAAGCATGAAGGCACCACAATTGATTTCACTAGATAAAAGGTTGGGTTACAAAGGAGAAACTAGCATGAAGGCTTAATCTGCAAAGGCATTTATTATTAAATTACTAAATGATTATGGTCTCTTGAATATCAACAAGTAACACAAAGGTACCTCTCTATTTGAAATTTCCATCGCAATAAATAATGGAATATAATGTATCTATATTCTTTAGTGACTTATTTGGTGCACGTTTTTCTAGGCTTATGAATTGATTAAAGTGGTTTTCTCAAAATGGTGATAGCTTGTATAGAATTAAGAACTTTAAACCAATGTAGTGCTTGGAAGTTTAGAACTACAAGCAAAGAAATGCATATAGGAGAACCCTCACTGACAGTGTTTGTAAGGCATTTTTTCAAAGGAGGGAAATGATTATGTTACATTACTCATAATATCTCAAGACATTTTCCAATGTATTGAATTCTCTCTTAATAAAGCATTAAAGTTTATGTTCACGAAAATAGTAAACCCTTCTGGCAAGATTTCTTTTAAACTTTAGTGTCTATTTTGTTGGAGTGGATCATAAGTCGGAGTGCATCCTACTCTAAGGGGTCTCCTTTGATTTGAATAGAAGAAGAAAGTCTCTTAATGAATTTATTAAAGTTTATGTTATTAACAACTTTAAATCTTTATGGTAAGAGTTTTCTTAATCTATATTGTACTTTTTGTGGTATTTTGAAGGAGTGGATGTTAAGTCGGAGTCCTTCCTAGTCTAAGGGAGCTTGTTTGATTTGAATATAAGAATATTATGAAAGTCTCTTAATGAGTTTATTAAAGTAAAATATGTTCACCGATAACCATAAACCTTTTTGGCAAGCTCAGTATATGTAAACCCTTTGTATCACGTGAGTTCAAGGCCTACTTTAAAAATCCCTTATCTATGAATTTTTCATGAATAAAACACACCCTTTTTCTATACAACTTGTGAATACCCCCTTTAAATGATACCCTTCTGTATGTAAAAAAAATGTGTAAAAAGGGGATTTTAAAAATCCCTTCTATTGAACCCACATGCAACACTTACATATTGATGAGTGACCCCCCGAGGTGGCAAGAGTTTTCTTAAGCCTTGGTATACTTTTTGTGGTATTTCATTGAGCTGGAATCTGAGTCAAGGTGCATCCTACTCTAAGGGGACTCCTTTGATTTCAATATAAGAGCTATTTACAAAACTTTAAGGTTCAATACAACAAAACCATGTATCTTTTTATATCAAGTCATGTAACAAAATTTTCAGCACTGTTTATGATCGACACACAAAGTATGTAATGGATGCTTACTTGAAAGACGCTTGATGGAGATTTTTACATATACATAAGGACTATACGTTCATCATGATTCTCTATAATTGTGTACTCATTTGAGGCCATGTACAACTTTGGACACATTCTTACATGTTCTATGTGTCTTGTTTTCTTGCATTAGAGAATGGCCCTATGGCACATGGACACACCTTGTGCTTCACTAGAACACCATGCCCATGGTAGAATAGCCCTATGGCCATTCTCAAACCCCTTGCAATTTACAAGAAATACATTGTGCATGGTAGAGTGGTCCTAGGGACATTCATATTCTTTATGCTACATTGAAGAAAGAGTGTGCATGGTAGAATGAACCTAGGGTCATTCAATAATTTGGCATGCATGGTAGATGTAGAGTGGCCCTAGTTGGGACATTCTTAATTACATCCTATTATTAATATACTTATCTCACCTTCAATTTTTCAAGTGCTTGTTTCAAGCCAAATCTTGTTTATAATGCTCCCCTTACTAGCCTAAGAGACAAGTTCTATAAAAAAATTGTTGATTTGAACATTTTTTAATACACGATTCTATAGATTGAGAAGCCTTATTTCCAATTTCTTATTGTTGGGAAAGAAGAAAAACCTTTAAAAACTCAAAAAATGGGCCAATATTGTGAGATCCCTGTTCCCACCGAGCAACGGATTCGGGGTACTAGCAGCGGAAGTAGCACTTCTCGCGTGGGACAGGGGTCCCACACTCAGGGCCTCACCCACGGATATCCGGACAAGAGACTAATCCGTCGGTTGTTCCAAAACCGAACCCGGAAAAACTTCCTTTACCCGGAAAGCACGGGCGATTCCACCAGGATAACTTTTTACTCTAACGTAGTCAAGACCATTACTGATCAAGCTGATCCGACTGCATCTATAAAGATACTTGGTCAGATCAAGGAAGAAACTTGCACTTGGATCATTGGGATGATCAACGCTCTTTTCCCCTTTCAAGAGGCACAGCCGTTGATTCCTATCCATAGAACAATTACTATCCGGGATTTACTTTATCTATCGTAATAACAAAAGTTGAGTCTCGATTTACGGATCCATCAGTCCAGCCTCAATCCCATGGGTTAGCCAACCGCCCAAGCCAACCGCCCAAGCCAACCGCCCAACCACTGTAGTGATGGGATCCAATTTGGAATTTGGTTAGGTTTTGTCCTGGGTACCAAGGAAAAGAGTTCCAAGGCCCCCTAGCCGGAAGTTCATGCAAACATAAAACTAGCCACACCACTTACACACCCAATATGAAATTGCCTTTTTCTTAGCATCAGCTAACTTTAAAACAATCTTTTAATGAAACCATAGTATCACTGATCACAATCTTCCAATTTATCCGATTGATTCAATTTCCCATTATTCCCATCAATCCAATTTATCCGATTGAATCATTCTACATGCACTTTCATGCATCTTCATCCATACATCCTCATTTACATGCACATTCACATCCATACATACATCTATTTTTTTCCTTCCCATTCATATAGCCCCATACGCCTTCACATCTATTCTTTTACATCACATCCATTTTCACCTTATGACAATCCATATACATCTTATCTCATCACATACACTTCTTATCTCATTCCATACACATCTTATCACCTCTTAACTCATCTTATCACATCCTAACTCATCTCATATACATCTTATCTCATCTTATCACATCTCATACACCTCTTATCACATCTTAACTCATCTTATCACATCCTAACTCATCTCATATGCATCTTATCTCATCTTATCACATCTCATACACCTCTTATCACATCTCATACACCTCTTATCACATCCTAACTCCTCTTATCACATCCTAACTCATCTCATATACATCTTATCTCATCTTATCACATCTTATCACATCTCATACACCTCTTATCACATCTCATACACCTCTTATCACATCTTAACTCCTCTTATCACATCCTAACTCATCTCATATACATCTTATCTCATCTTATCACATCTCATACACCTCTTATCACATCTCATACACCTCTTATCACATCCTAACTCCTCTTATCACATCCTGACTCATCTCATATACATCTTATCTCATCTTATCACATCTCATACACCTCTTATCACATCTCATACACCTCTTATCACATCTTAACTCATCTTATCACGTCCTAACTCATCCTTTATGCATACCTTTATGTAAGAATTTCAATTGTGATAAAAGTAACACTTTTACAATAAAATAATTATTATTTTTTTGTAATATTTTTATAATAAAATAATAATTTATTTATTTATTTTTTATTTCTATGCACGAAATTCAATATGATGAGAATAACTTTTTTTAATAAAATAATCATTTTTTTCTTTATAGTTTTATAATAAAATAATAAAATATTCATCTTTTATGCATACCTCTATGCATGAAATTCAATTAGGTTATAAGTAACACTTTTATAATAAAATATTTATCTTTTATGCATACCTCTATGCATGAAATTCAATTATGTTAAAAGTAACACTTTTATAATAAAATATTTATCTTTTATGCATACTTCTATGCATGAAATTCAATTATGTTAAAAGTAACACTTTTATAATAAAATATTTATCTTCTATGCATACCTCTATGCATGAAATTCAATTATGTTAAAAGTAACACTTTTATAATAAAATATTTATCTTTTATGCATACCTCTATGCATGAAATTTAATTATGCTAAAAGTAACACTTTTGATATAAAATTTTATCCATTATGCATACTTCTATGCATGAAAATAAAAATGATAAAAGTAACACTTTTGATATAAAAATTTATCCATTATGCATACTTCTCTGCATAAAATAAAAATGATAAAAGTAATACTTTTGATATAGAAATTTATCCATTATGCATACTTCTATGCATAAAATAAAAATGATAAAAGTAATACTTTTGATATAAAAATTTATTCTTTATGCATAAGATAAAAATTCAATTTTCTCATGATTCTAATGAATTTCTTTCAATTAATCTAGGATGATAATTCCTAGAATATGGTAGGAAATCCTCTTTTCATGCTTTGAATGAAAATATTTTATGTGTAAAATTTTATAAAATTTTACCATAGCTCCGCTACTATAACTGATAAATCTCAATTATTTTAAAAAGATAAGGCTTATCTTCAAGGGAATGATTAGAATGATCCCTAATTGGATCATTAACCCTTAATGGATTAAATAAAAAATAATCATAAACTAAAAGCATAGATAAAAAAATTATTAATTTATTCTCAAGCATAGATTAATCTTGGATTAAGGAAAAGCTTTATAAAAAGCTTCATTTGGATTGAGAATGGGTCATGAATATGACCATTTCATAAGTGAGAGAGGTAAAAATCATTAGAATTAAACATAAATAGAAATTTATGAAATTCTTTACTATCATTAATCAATTAACTTCAATAAAATTCAAAAACCATACCAATTAAGCTTCTCAAGCTTGAGAGGGGTTGAGAAGAGAGAAACGTTGAGAAATTATAGAAAAAATCAAAATTCACCATACTTACCTTACAATTTGCTTGATTCTTTGTTCACGGTAGAGGCCCCCAACCAATCAATTGGTTTGGTATGTTGATGGAGCCACCAATGGGGATTGAAGAAAGAGAGAAGTGTCTAAACTAGTGAATTATTAAAGAATTCACAGTTCTTGGCTTAGGTGGAGTAGAGTAACAATGCATAAGACACTATATTTTTTTCAACAAGGGGAGGCTTCTATTTATGGGAAAATTTGAGCTCCTAACCAAACAAACTGATTCTAGAATTTTCCAAGTCAGTTTGGTCACTTTTTGACCATTTTTAGGTCAGTTAAGCTAACTTTTTGGAACTAGACTTGAATGAGGAGAGAGGAGAGATGAGATATCTCAACTTTTATGATTTTAAAACTCATTTAAGCATGTGTTTTAGGTGCCTCATTGAAGGCCCTCCTTCTCCTTACTGATGTGTCAAAAAAGGAATCCTTACACTCAAAATATCTCATATTTTTATATTACTCATAGTTTTTTTTACTATTAAACCTTGTACATTTTCAACTCTTCATCTTATGTGAGCATTTAAGGGACTCCCCTTTCTTACATATGTGTCAAAATGAAATCATTATACCCAAAATATCTCATATTTTTAATATTGCTCATAGTTTTTTACTAATAAACCTTGTACATTTTCAACTCTTCATCTTATGTGAAATATGCACCTCCTTTAAAGAACTCCCCTTCCTTACATATGTGTTAAAATGGAATCATTATACCCAAAATATCTCATATTTTTAATATTGCTCATAGTTTTTTACTAATAAACCTTGTACATTTTCAACTCTTCACCTTATGTGAGCATTTACTCATTTTTGGGTATCTTCTTTTTACAAATTGGATTTATCTCCTCCCTACACATGGATTGATGCTATTGGCCCATAGGAACCTTAATTGGACCATAGTCTAAAGATTTCTGAAAATCTAGACCCTTAGACTAAGGTTCTTTATACCTATTTCTAATTAATTCCAATTGCACATTGGAAAATTCTTTTTGAATTTCTGATTCAAGGGAATTCATCTTAATTATATGAGATATTTTTCTATCAAAAAATATTCAAAATTTGAATATTCTCTCTCTAGAATATTTTCTCTCTCTAGGTTAAAACAGTTAGAAACAAGGTCTTTATATTTCTGAAGAGGGATTGATTACAGGGGAATATGCTGGACATTTTGAGAGGCTGGGGAGGAATCTTACAAATATGGGAATGGAAATTTTCCCATTTTATCCAATATAGTGTTAAAAGCCACCAATGTCAACACCAACAACATTATTATTAGGCTATTAGGGATATAAACCAGATAGTTCCATTAAAATTTACAAATAATACATTATAAAAGTCTAATTTAAACCCAATAGTTCCTAAATATTATGCTGAACCCATTGCACTATATCGGTGTCGATGGTGAGCTTAGCAAGAGCTCTTGTTTCTTGTGTGGAATCGATGAGCTAATTTTGTTTCCACTTAGTTTCAAAATCTTCACCTGTGATTTATTGACGTCAACAAGAAGAGTTCACCCACCACGCACTATTGTGCCACGAACAAGGTTTGTAAGATATTACTTCTTGAGTGCAATGTGGTAAGCATTGTTATTGCCTTTGTATGTGATCAGCATAACAACATGTCATTGACTATCTTTGTCAATGTTTCCGATCTTTCCATTGAATATAAACCCATGAAAATTAATTACTTTCATCTCTCTCTCTATCTCACACACACACACACACACACACACACACATTCAAATAAGTGCCCATGTGTCCATGGTGCCATGATGCTCTACTGCAATGCTAATGTAAGCTCTGATTCTTACACTGGCTATGCTCTATGGAGAAGTAATGCTCTAAATGAAATGATGGGTTTAGCTTATATGCATCACGCTTGAATCTTAGTGTTTCTTCCTATATCTTTCATGGTGTTTTCTTGCAGGCTATGGGTTGTAGGTTGTCCCCACCAACAGACAGTTCTAAGGGATGTGTGGGACTGGTGTTTTGGATCCAAGAGGGGATCTTAAGGTGAGAGATAGCAGCAAACAAGGTTTGCAAAGTGGAATCCCTGTAGTAAAAGTTTTGCAATTGGTGGGAGTGTGGAAGGCAGGAGATTGGGACTAGCAGTGTTGCCTTGTTCCAAAAATCCAAACTAGTCAAAGTGACCTATTCCAGCCATATTTTCTCAATGTTAGAAGAGAACTAGGATACAAGATTTTGTGTGGAGTATTTCCTTATGTTGTACTTGAAGCATACCAGATATTATGAGATTTTGACACTAGGAGACAAGTGTTTGTAGGTGTGAAAAGTACCTATCTAATAGCTACTGGTCTGCAATCAGGACTGCATAAGGACTAGAGGGACTTACAGGGTGTTGGGGGCCTTCCCCTTTGAATTTGGGCATGGAACATGATATGTGGGTTTTATACAAGTCAAGGAACAAATTTGCAAAGTTTTAACTTTTTGGGGTCTACTAAAAGGAGGTGCAATACTAAGGAGGTGCAATAGAAGTGTTAGTGTCTGGTACAAAGCATCTCTAGAGTTGCCAACCATCTCATAGGGCTAATGGAGGGCTTGCTGAAGGAGATTTGAGTTGGAGATTGGTGTACAGGTGGACCAAAGGAAGAGGATCTCTCCCATCAAGTTTGGTAGTTTTTGATAAGTGGAAGTGGTTCTAGGTTGACATGCTCTAGTTGAGGTGGACATGATGCTAGATGTCAACCAAAAGGCCAATGCAAGACACAAATGAACCACCGGGACAAGCCTCGACTATTCCTCCATGACTCGGGACATCTCCATAGACCTCTGGTAAACCTTTTTGTTGAGAGAGAAGTATCTATTGTCCAACGTGTAGAGAGAGAACAACAAGCTACCCAACCCTAGAGAGAGAAAGCAACCACTATCCAACCCTCTGTACCTACTGTGTCCAACCCTCTCAATCTGATAGCCCTCTTTACTTGTCATCTAGCCCTCTGTACCTACCATCCAGCCCTAGACAGAGAAGACAGTGGGTATAGAGAGAAAAAACAACCAACCTAGCTCTGTAGAGAGAAAGGTAACAGCCCGCCGACCAGCTCTGTAGAGAGAGACATAACAACCCGACAAGCTTGAATCTTAGTATTTCTTCCTATCTCTATCTTGGTGTTTTCTTGTGGGCTGTGTGATGTAGGTTGTTGTTACATGATGCTGAAGCTCTGATAGTCTTTTTTCAGCCTTAAACACCATCTAGGAACATGTTGATGCAAAACGCATGCAGAAGAGAGAGAAGAGACACAGGGAGATAGCTGAGTATTTAGTATATTCATAATGTACAAAAAGGTACAAACATTCTGCAGCCACCATAGGGCGCCTTCTTGAAAAGGTAGAAAACCCTAGTCTAATTCTAGTTTGATGACTCAGCCCCCAAGCAAGGACTAAATGACTAAAACGATGAGCATTTTTTACCTTTTATAGGCTAGAAATGACATAATGAACTGGCCGACTGGTCGGCCAGTTCATGGAAAAACATCATAAACTTGCTGCAGCAGTAGTAGTGGACTAGTCATATACTTGTATATGCTACTGGGGCGCTGACAAGCACATCATGTCCACACCACCAGCCTAATCCCATGCCACAATAGCAACCCATGCTCCAAAACTCTTGTTCTGATCTATCTTTATCTTGTTGCCTCTTCAAGATTAGCTAGTGCATGTCTTGCACATGATATCCCCCTCTACTAAACTTGATGACGGGATTCCAATCTATATTTTTGGATGACTGTCATCATCACATTGTCTACTTATGGAGTCCCCCGGTCATCCTTCCTTCTTTGTTGGCAACCTTTTCACACTGAACACCCAAACCGATCTCCAAATCCGCTCTAACTATGATGAAGATCTATGCATCTATTCCATCTAGTCCCCATTCCATAACTTCCCTATCCCTGAACACTATCTCTAACTCTAATGAAGATCTATGCATGTGTTCCATCTAGTCCCCATTTCGTTTCTACCTTGTCCTTGAACACTCTCTTCTTTCCTAAGAAATGCGTCCAGCACTCTCACTCCATCCCTTGGAGGATCAACCTCCTTTAGAACCATTGCCTGAAAGCCTTTCCTAGTGTGCCCCAAGTGGCACTCAACTCACAGGATTGCCATCCTCTTCGGCTTTGTGGAACACCACCAACCAACCTCCTGGGAATTCTTCCCTATCTTGTGTTCCTTGCCTTGGGCCTCATACTTATGCACTCTACTATGCCTTGGACCTGTGCCTAAGGAACTTTCTTGTGCCTTGGGCCTCGTACTTGTGCACGTTCATGTGCCTTGGTCCTTATACTTCTGCACTTTCATGTGACTTGGACCTGTGCACCTTCATCTGGGATTGAATCAATGTTTAGCCTTGTTGAGCTTGATGCTCCAATACCAGTGTTATTTGTGGAAGCTATGATAGTCTTCTTTTAGCCCTAAACACCATCTAGGAACATGCTGATGTAAAACACATATAGAAGAGAGAAGAGAGAGAGAGAGAGAGAGAGAGAGAGAGAGATAGCTGAGTATTCAGTATATTCATAATGTACAAAAAGATACAAGTTTTCTGCAGCCATAGGCTGCCTTCTTGAAAAACAAAAAACTCTTATCTAATCCTAGTTCTATGACTTAGCCCAAGCAAGGATTGAATGACTAAAATGATGAGGATTTTTTACCTTTTATAGCTGGAAATTACATAATGAACTAGCTGACTGGTCGGCCAGCTCTTAGACAAACATTATAAACTTATGCAGCAACAGCGGACTAGTCATACACTTATATATGCTAGCCACTGACAAGTACACTATGTCCACCACCAGTCTAATCCCATGCCATAGTAGCAACCCATGCTCCAAAACTCTTGTTCTTATCTATCTTTAGCTTCTTACCTCTTCAAGATTAGCCAGTGCATGTCTTGCACATTACATCCCCCTCTGGTAAATTTGATGGCGGGATTCCAATCTGTATTTTTGGATGATTGTAACATCCCATTGTCTATTCATGGAGTCCTCCTATTATCCTTCTTTCTCTGGCAACCTTTTCATCCTTGATCAACTAGCCCGATCCCCGAATCCACTCTACCTCAAATTAAGATCTATGCATCTATTCCATCTAGTCCCCATTCTATTCTTGCCATGTCCCTGAACATTGTTTTTGGTATTCTTTCCTAAGAAATGATTCTAGCACTCTCACTCCATCCCTAGGGGGATCAACCTCCCTCCTGTGGAACCATTGCCTAAAAGCCTTTCGTGGTGTTCCCCAAGTGGCACCTGACTCACAAGACTACCATCCCCTTGGGCTTTGCCGAACACCTGACTCACAAGACTACCATCCCCTTGGGCTTTGCCGAACACCACCAACCAACCTCCTGGGAATTCCTCCATGTCTTGTGTTCCTTCCCTTGGGCCTCGTACTTGTGCACTTTCATGTTCTTTGGACATGTGCACCTTCATCCGGGACCAAATCTGTGTTTAGCCTTGTTGATCTTGATACCACTTTTACATGCAAAAGCTCTGATAGTCTTCTTTCAGCCCTAAACACCATCTGGAAACATGTTGATGCAAAATGCATGCAGCAGAAGAGAGAAGAGAGAGAAGAGAAAGAGATAGTTGAGTATTCAATACATCCATAATGTATAAAAAGGTACAAGTGTTCTTGCAGCCATAGGCTAAAAGAAGTGTTCATAATGTATACAAATGTACAACAAGTGTTCTTGTAGCCAAAGGCTGCCTTCTTGAAAAGGTAGAAAACCCTAATCTAATCTGAGTTCTATGACTCAGCCCAAGCAAGGACTCGATGACTAAAACGATGAGTATTTTTTACCTTTTATAGGCTAGAAATGACATAATGAACTGGCCGACTAGCTCCTGGACAAACATCATAAACTTGCTACATCCAGCCAGCACAGCTGACTAGTCATACTGTAAGATTCCTCCCCAGCCTCTCAAAATGTCCAGCATATTCCCCTGTAATCAATTCTCTCTTTAGAAATATAAGAGATCTCGTCTCTGCCTGTTTTGACATAGAGAGAGAAAATATTCTACAGAGAGAATATTCAGATTTTTAATATTTTTGGATAGAAAATTATCTCATCTTATTAAAATAAGTTCCCTTGAAACAGAAATTCAAAAAGAACTTTTCAATGTGTAATTGGAATTAATTGGAAATGGGTATAAAGGACCTTAGCCTAAGGGTCTAGATTTTCAGAAATTTTTGGATTATGGTCCAATTAAGGTTCCTATGGGCCAATAGCATCAATCCATGTGTAGGGAGGAGATAAATCCAATTTTGTAAAAGAAGATACCCAAAAATGAGTAAATGCTCACATAAGATGAAGAGTTGACTATGTACAAGGTTTATTAGTAAGAAACTATGAGTAATATAAAAAATATGAGATATTTTGGGTATCCAAAAATGAGTAAATGCTCACATAAGATGAAGAGTTGAAAATGTACAAAGTTTATTAGTAAAAAACTATGAGCAATATTAAAAATATGAGATATTTTGGGTATCCAAAAATGAGCAAATGCTCACATAAGATGAAGAGTTGAAAATGTACAAGGTTTATTAGTAAAAATCTATGAGCAATATTAAAAATATGAGATATTTTGGGTATAATGATTCCACATTCATACATCTACATCTACATCTACATGCATACATCCACATCTCCATTCACATCTACATCTATACATCTACATGCATACATCCACATCTCCATTCTTATCCACATCTATACATCTACATCCATACATCCACATCTCCATTCACATCCACATCTATACATCTACATCTACATGCATACATCCACATCTCCATTCACATCCACATCTATACATCTACATGCATACATCCACATCTCCATGATTACAATAAAATTCTTTTAATTATTCTAGGATGATAATTCCTAGAATATGGTAGGAAGTCCTCTTTTCATGCTTTGAATGAAATTATTTTATGTGTAATTTTTATAAAAATTTTGCCATAGCTCCGCTGCTATGACTGATAAATCTCAATTAAAAACATAAAGCTTATCATTAAGGGAATGATTAGAATGATCCCTAATTGGATCATTAATCCATAATGGTTTGAATCAGCAATATTCATGAAATACATAAACTAAAAGCATAGGAAAAGCCATTAATTTAGTCTTAAGCATAGATTAATCTTGGATTAAGAAAAAGCTTTATGAAAAGCTTCATTTGGATTGAGAATAGGTCATGAGTATGACCATTTCTTGAGTGTGAGAGAGATATTACATAAAAACCATTAGAATTAAGCAATAGGTCATAAAACGAAAGTTCTTAATGCCTCCTATAGAAATATGTGCCAAAACCAAATCATGGAAAGACGGTAAAACCTCAGTGGTGGCAAGATACCGTTGGCTTCTAGGTTACGCTAGCTCCTTCCCTTATATAAGTCGTAACTTTTACTTGTCACTCACAGTAATCTTACTTCCATCGATCTCCCTTCTTCTTAATCTCCTTCATGGCTTGGCAAAATAGGAATTAGTTTTATCCATGATGATTTCTCACCTTCAAGACGCAAGCGAGTCTGTGAAGAAGGATTTTATAGAACAGTATGAGCACTCACTTTTTCCTCACTTGGGAACTTCTGTGGCTCAGACCAAATGGCGGACCTATCAAGACATAACTACGGTAACACCCTGGGGTCAGCAGCACTTTCGTAACAATGTCCGCTTGGCCATGGTTATTGAAGCCTTGGGTTTGGGTCCCCGATACTACTGCGTCATGAGATCAAGACATCTTGGGTTTTCTGAGCGGGTCTTCTTACTGGCGTGTTTTCTTCCTCATCAGAAGATATGCCTTTACCCCATTTTTGGCTTGCCTCTCAGAGGTCCTTTTGTTAGATCGCCTCATACCACTGAGATAGGTGTGGCAATAGCCAACAGAATTATTCCCATAGATGAACTACCTTATACGTGTGCAGCTTGTGAGTGCTGCTTTTGTGACCATACGATGGACGGGCTTATGGAAGTGTAAAGAGTTCTTCTATCTTTGCTGTATATGTTCCAAGAATGAATAAAGTTTAAATCTTGTTCTTGTCTTGACCCTTACTCTCTTTGAGACTTTTTTATTTGGTGGTTAATCTTAATTAAATCTTTCTCTAAGTTTCATGTTCGTGCATCTTGCGAAATTATCCCAAGTTTGTGAGATGAGGACATCTCGCGTTTTTCAAGTGGGAGAGAATGTAAGATTCCTCCCCAACCTCTCAAAATGTCTAGCATATTCTCCTGTAATCAATTCCCTCTTCAGAAATATAAGAGATCTCGTCTCTGCCTGTTTTGACATAGAGAGAGAAAATATTCTACAGAGAGAATATTCAGATTTTTAATATTTTTGGATAGAAAATTATCTCATCTTATTAAAATAAGTTTCCTTGAAATAGAAATTCAAAAAGAACTTTCCAATGTGCAATTGGAATTAATTGAAAATGGGTATAAAGGACCTTAGCCTAAGGGTCTAGATTTTCAGAAATTTTTGGATTATGGTCCAATTAAGGTTCCTATGGGCCAATAGCATCAATCCATGTGTAGGGAGAGGAGATAAATCCAATTTTGTAAAAGAAGATACCCAAAAATGAGTAAATGCTCACATAAGATGAAGAGTTGACTATGTACAAGGTTTATTAGTAAGAAACTATGAGTAATATAAAAAATATGAGATATTTTGGGTATCCAAAAATGAGTTAATGCTCACATAAGATGAAGAGTTGAAAATGTACAAGGTTTATTAGTAAAAGACTATGAGCAATATTAAAAATATGAGATATTTTGGGTATCCAAAAATGAGTAAATGCTCACATAAGATGAAGAGTTGAAAATGTACAAGGTTTATTAGTAAAAATCTATGAGCAATATTAAAAATATGAGATATTTTGGGTATAATGATTCCATTTTGACACATATGTAAGGAAGGGGAGTCCATTAAAGGAGGTGCATATTTCACATGCTTGAATGAGTTTTAAACTCAAAATTAATGTGATATTTTTATCTCTCCTCTCTCTTGAACCAAACCAAATCAAAAAGGAACTAAACTGAATCAAAAGGGAACCAAACTAGGTCCAAATCTAGTCCAAATTCAACCAAACTGAAATTGGAAAATTCATAATGCTAATATTTACTATTCTCTAAAATTCTCTCCAATTTGTAAGAAATTGGAGCTTTCCTCTTTCTTCAATCTCCATTGGTGGCTCCATCAATATACTAAACCAATTGATTGGTTGGGGGCCTCTACCATGAACAAAGAATCAAGCAATTTGTAAGGTAAGTGTGGTGAATTTTGATCTTTTCTATATTTTCTCAATGTTTCTCTCTTCTCAACCCCTCTCAAGCTTGAGAAGCTTAATTGAAATGGTTTTTTTTAATGCTATTGAAGTAATTAATGAATGATAGTAAAGAATTACATAAATTTTCATTTATGCTTAATTCTAATGGTTTTTATGTAATATCTCTCTCACACTCAAGAAATGGTCATACTCATGACCATTTCTCAATCCAAATGAAGCTTTTCATAAAGTTTTTCCTTAATCCAAGATTAATCTATGCTTAAGACCAAATTAATGGCTTTCTCTATGATTTTAGTTTATGTATTTCATGAATATTGATGATTCAATCCATTATGGATTAATGATCCAATTGGGGATCATTCTAATTATTTTCTTAATGATAAGCTTTATCCCTTAGAAAAATTGAGATTTATTAGTCATAGCAGCGGAGCTATGGCAAAATTTTTATAAAAATTACAAATAAAATAATTTCATTCAAAGCATGAAAAGAGGATTTCCTACCATATTCTAGGAATTATCATCCTAGATTAATTGAAAGATATTCATTGTAATCCTAGAAAAATTGATTTTTATATTATGCATAATTGATTTTCATGCATAGAGGTATGCATAGAAGATGATTATTTTATTATAAAAGAGTTACTTTTAGCATAATTGAATTTCATGCATAGAGGTATGCATAAGAGATGAATATTTTATTATAAAAGAGTTACTTTTAGCAAAATTGAATTTCATGCATAGAGGTATGCATAAGAGATAAATATTTTATTATAAAAGAGTTACTTTTAGCATAATTGAAATTCATGCATAGAGGTATGCATAAGAGATGAATATTTTATTATAAAAGAGTTACTTTTAGCATAATTGAATTTCATGCATAGAGGTATGCATAAGAGATGAATATTTTATTATAAAAGAGTTACTTTTAGCATAATTGAATTTCATGCATAGAGGTATGTATAAGAGATGAATATTTTATTATAAAAGAGTTACTTTTGGCATAATTGAATTTCATGCATAGAGGTATGCATAAGAGATGAATATTTTATTATAAAAGTGTTACTTTTAGCATAATTGAATTTCATGCATAGAGGTATGCATAAAAGATATGGGAAGTGATATGATGTGATAAGATGCATATGAAATGAGTTAGGATGTGATAAGATGAGTTAAGAAGTGATAGGATGTGTATGGGATGAGGTAAGAAGTGTATGTGATGGGATAAGATGTATATGGGTTGTGATAGGGTGAGAATATGGATGTGAATGTGGATGGGTATGTATGGATGTATGCATGTAGATGTGGATGCATGAATGTGGATGTATGGATGTGAATGAGGATGTGGATGTGGATGCATGGATGTAAATGTGGATGTGTATGTATAGATGTATGCATGTACATGTGAGTGTGAATGTGGATGTATGGATATAAATGAGGATGTGGATGTAGATGCATGGATGGGATGTGGATGTATGCATGTAGATGTGAATGTACCCATATAGATGTGGATGTATGGATGTGAATGTGCATGAAGATGTGGATGTATGGATGAGGATGCATGAATGTGCATGTAGATGTGGATGTGAAAATAGATGCATGGATGTAGATGTGAATGTAGATGTGGATGCATGGATGTAGATGTGGATGTGGATGTGGATGTGGATATATGTATGGATGTGAATATATGATATGTGATGTGAAGGAATCTGAAGTGATGAGATGGAAAATGATGTGATGGGATGAGTACACATATAAATGGAAAATGATGTGATGGGATGAGTACACATATAAATGGAATGTGGAATAAGTAATGTGGATTGATGAGGGATAATGTGGAAAAATGAGAATTAATATAGAAACTGTATTTGTAAACTGTTTGTAAATGCTGTTTGTAAATAACTGTTTTATGTCAAGAATGCTGGGAAAGCATTTTGACCGTCTTGTGATTAAGGTCGTGGAGACCTAGCTGATAAAGTTGCAACTTCTGACGGAGAGTCAATGGAGGACGTCTCGCGTAGCAAGGTCGACCGAGGTCTTGACTAGCCTCGGTTCGATTAAAATGGTGAGCTTTCGGTACGGTGGATGAGGGACCAAGGAAGCGGCCTATGAGTGAAGCGCTAGGTCACCTGCGAAGGATCCTAGAGGGTGCTGACCATACGGTGCTCGGGCTCCGGGTCGCCTAGGATACCCACGCGTGCGTCGAGGAAGATATTGGAATTAAGAATCAACCGGATAATTTGTAAGATTGTGATCAGTGGTACTATGGTTTCATTAAGGATTGTTTTAAAGTTAGCTGATGCTAAGAAAAGGCAATTTCGTATTGGGTGTGTAAGTGGTGTGGCTAGTTTTATGTTTGCATGAACTTCCGGCTAGGGGGCCTTGGAACTCTTTTCCTTGGTACCCGGGACAAAACCTAACCAAATTCCAAATTGGATCCCATCACTACAGTGATTGGGCGATTGGCTAACCCATGGGATCGAATGGTAAATCGAGACTCAATTTCTGTTATTATGATAGATAAAGTAAATCTCGGATAGTAATTGTTCTATGGATAGGAATCAACGGCTGTGCCTCCTTGATGGGGAAAAAAGCGTTGATCCCAATGATCCAAGTGCAAGTTTCTTCCTTGATCTGACCGAGTATCTTTATAGGTGCAATCGGATCAGCTTGATCAGTAATGGTCTTGACTACGTTAGAGTAAAAAGTTATTGGTAGAATCGCCCGTGCTTTTTGGGTAAGGGAAGTTTTTCCGAGTCTGGTTTTGGAAAAATCGACGGAATAGTCTCTTGTCCGGATATCCGTGGACGAGGCCCCGAATGTGGGACCCTTGTCCCACGCGAGAAGTGCTACTTCCGCTGCTAGTACCTGAATCCGTTGCTCGGTGGGAACAGGGGGATCTCACAGTTGGTATCAGAGCCAATTGGCTAATAAAGATTAACTGAGAAGCCAAATATGTCAAAAATTTATCAAGAAGCACAAAAAGATTGTAATTGTGTGATATAATTCATACAATTTGATATTCAAACTTAAATTCATAATTTGGTAATTGGGCCTTCAGATGGAAGTACCGCAATTATATAGAATCTCTGACTTGCTTGAGGCCTAGACATGATGGTATTTACCTTATAGTTCCAAGTATTATGACGACCCGTATATACCGAGGGTATAACTGCAGCTCTTTATCGGCAGTATATACGAGTAAATCTAAGACTTGAAATTATAAGCGTTAATGTTATCCAGATGATGATCTCGAATGTGGTTGATATGATTTTAATTTTGTTTGAGAACTGATGAATTGATTTGGATTCTGATTGAAAAATGATGATTTCTGAAATTTAGCTAAAATATAATAACCTGAGCGAAACCACAATGAGAGTGAATGGGACGAGTCCCTGTGATGATATTCATAACTAGAATGATAATAATGATTTCAGCAAACCACTATGAGATTAGTGGGTTGTGCTGTCAAACTGTTACTGTTAAAACTTGACCGGTAGATCAAGTTAAGGGATGACAAATTGAGAACTTGCTTGAATGAAATTTCCGTGGAGGAATGTTCAGAATGAAATTTTTCGGTCTAATGGACCATTATCATGTTAAAGATATGGATGATATGATCTGAATGAATTGTTATTTAATGATGAGTTCTATATAAGGGATATTTATCCCCGTATTCTGTTGGGTTGACCTGAATATAAGGAACCCCAGAATAAATTGGATCTTAAGAAAATGAGTTGTCCTCTACTTGCGAGATGAGGACATCTCGCACTTTTTAAGTGGGGTAGAATGTAAGATTCCTTCCCCCAACCTTCAAGGTATGCAGGAGTAAGAATCTCCCTTTCTGATCTTATAATTATTCCCTCTCTAAAATAAAAGAAAGATTCTATTTAAAAAAGGAAGACCCTTTCCCTAGAATACTTCTCAGGAGTCATGGCTGTTTTAAGGAATCAGAACAGTGAGTTCAGAAGTGAAAATCGGTGTTTTGGATACCAAGGTTTTGGTTTTCATTCGAGTACGGCCCAAAAGAAGTTCTTTATCTCTTGGGGAGTATAAGAAGTTATCCCCCAGATATTGTGAGCCTTATCTGAATTCAAAGAAAGTAAGTGACTTAGCTTACGAACTTCTTTTATCTCCTCATCTCAAAGTTCTTAATGCCTCCTATAGAAATATGTGCCAAAACCAAATCATGGAAAGATGGTAAAACTTCAGTGGCAAGATACCGTTGGCTTCTAGGTTACGCTAGCTCCTTCCTTTATATAAGTCGTAACTTTTACTTGTCGCTCACAGTAATCTTACTTCCATCGATCTCCCTTCTTCTTAATCTCCTTCATGGCTTGGCAACAACAGGAATTAGTTTTATCCATGATGATTTCTCACCTTCAAGACGCAAGCGAGTATGTGAAGAAGGATTTTATAGAACAGTATGAGCACTCACTTTTTCCTCACTTGGGAACTTCTGTGGCTCAGACCAAATGGCGGACCTATCAAGACATAACTACGGTAACACCCTGGGGTCAGCAGCACTTTCGTAACAATGTCCGCTTGGCCATGGTTATTGAAGCCTTGGGTTTGGGTCCCCGATACTACTGCGTCATGAGATCAAGACATCTTGGGTTTTCTGAGCGGGTCTTCTTACTGGCGTGTTTTCTTCCTCATCAGAAGATATGCCTTTACCCCATTTTTGGCTTGCCTCTCAGAGGTCCTTTTGTTAGATCGCCTCATACCACTGAGATAGATGCGGCAATAGGCAACAGAATTATTCCCATAGATGAACTACCTTATACGTGTGCAGCTTGTGAGTGCTGCTTTTGTGACCATATGATGGACGGGCTTATGGAAGTGTAAAGAGTTCTTCTATCTTTGCTGTATATGTTCCAAGAATGAATAAAGTTTAAATCTTGTTCTTGTCTTGACCCTTACTCTCTTTGAGACTTTTTTATTTGGTGGTTAATCTTAATTAAATCTTTCTCTAAGTTTCATGTTCGTGCATCTTGCGAAATTATCCCAAGTTTGCGAGATGAGGACATCTCGCGTTTTTCAAGTGGGAGAGAATGTAAGATTCCTCCCCAGCCTCTCAAAATGTCTAGCATATTCTCCTGTAATCAATTCCCTCTTCAGAAATATAAGAGATCTCATCTTTGCCTGTTTTGATATAGAGAGAGAAAATATTCTAGAGAGAGAATATTCAAATTTTTAATATTTTTGGATAGAAAATTATCTCATCTTATTAAAATAAGTTCCCTTGAAATAGAAATTCAAAAAAGAACTTTCCAATGTGCAATTGGAATTAATTGGAAATGGGTATAAAGGACCTTAGCCTAAGGGTCTAGATTTTCAAAAAAATTTGGATTATGGTCCAATTAAGGTTCCCATGGGCCAAAAGCATCAATCCATGTGTAGGGAGGAGATAAATCCAATTTTGTAAAAGAAAATACCCAAAAATGAGTAAATGCTCACATAAGATGAAGAGTTGACTATGTACAAGATTTATTAGTAAGAAACTATGAGTAATATCAAAAATATGAGATATTTTGGGTATCCAAAAATGAGTAAATGCTCACATAAGATGAAGAGTTGAAAATGTACAAGGTTTATTAGTAAAAAACTATGAGCAATATTAAAAATATGAGATATTTTGGGTATCCAAAAATGAGTAAATGCTCACATAAGATGAAGAGTTGAAAATGTACAAGGTTTATTAGTAAAAAAATATGAGCAATATTAAAAATATGAGATATTTTGGGTATAATGATTCCATTTTGACACATATGTAAGGAAGGGGAGTCCATTAAAGGAGGTGCATATTTCACATGCTTGAATGAGTTTTAAACTAAAAAATAATGTGATATTTTTATCTCTCCTCTCTCTTGAACCAAACCAAATCAAAAAGGATATTCATTGTAATCCTAGAGAAATTGATTTTTATATTATGCATAATTGATTTTCAATTATAGAGGTATGCATAGAAGATGATTATTTTATTATAAAAGAGTTACTTTTAGCATAATTGAATTTTATGCATAGAGGTATGCATAAGAGATGAATATTTTATTATAAAAGAGTTACTTTTAGCAAAATTGAATTTCATGCATAGAGGTATGCATAAGAGATGAATATTTTATTATAAAAGAGTTACTTTTAGCATAATTGAAATTCATGCATAGAGGTATGCATAAGAGATGAATATTTTATTATAAAAGAGTTACTTTTGGCATAATTGAATTTCATGCATAGAGGTATGCATAAGAGATGAATATTTTATTATAAAAGTGTTACTTTTGGCATAATTGAATTTCATGCATAGAGGTATGCATAAGAGATGAATATTTTATTATAAAAGAGTTACTTTTGGCATAATTGAATTTCATGCATAGAGGTATGCATAAGAGATGAATATTTTATTATAAAAGAGTTACTTTTGGCATAATTGAATTTCATGCATAGAGGTATGCATAAGAGATGAATATTTTATTATAAAAGTGTTACTTTTGGCATAATTGAATTTCATGCATAGAGGTATGCATAAGAGATGAATATTTTATTATAAAAGAGTTACTTTTAGCATAATTGAATTTAATGCATAGAGGTATGCATAAGAGATGAATATTTTATTATAAAAGTGTTACTTTTAGCATAATTGAATTTCATGCATAGAGGTATGCATAAAAGATATGGGAAGTGATAAGATGTGATAAGATGCATATGAGATGAGTTAGGATGTGCTAAGATGAGTTAAGAAGTGATAGGATGTGTATGGGATGAGGTAAGAAGTGTATGTGATGGGATAAGATGTATATGGGTTGTGATAGGGTGAGAATATGGATGTGAATGTGGATGGGTATGTATGGATGTATGCATGTAGATGTGGATGCATGAATGTGGATGTATGGATGTGAATGAGAATGTGGATGTGGATGCATGGATGTAAATGTGGCCGCTTCCTTGGTCCCTCATCCACCGTACCGGAAGCTCACCATTTTAATCGAACCGAGGTTGGTCAAGACCTTGGTCGAGCTTGCTACGCGAGACGTCCTCCATTGACTCTCCGTCAGCAGTTGCAACTTTATCAGTTAGGTCTCCACGACCATAATCACAAGACGGTCAAAATGCTTCTCTAGCATTCTTGACATAAAACAGTCATTTACAAATAGCATTTACAAACAGTTTACAAATACAGTTTCTATATTAACTCTCATTTTTCCACATTATCCCTCATCAATCCACATTACTTATTCCACATTCCATTTATATGTGTACTCATCCCATCACATCATTTTCCATCTCATCACTTCAGATTCCTTCACATCACATATCATATATTCACATCCATACATATATCCACATCCACATCCACATCCACATCTACATCCATGCATCTATTTTTACATCCATATCTACATGCAGATTCATGCATCCTCATCCATACATCCACATCTACATGCACATTCACATCCATACATCCACATCTAAATGGGTACATTCACATCTACATGCATACATCCACATCCCATCCATGCATCTACATCCACATCCTCATTTACATCCATACATCCACATTCACACTCACATCTACATGCATACATCCATACATACACATCCACATTTACATCCATGCATCCACATCCACATCCTCATTCACATCCATACATCCACATTCATGCATCCACATCTACATGCATACATCCATACATACCCATCCACATTCACATCCATATTCTCACCCTATCACAACCCATATACATCTTATCCTATCACATACACTTCTTACCTCATCCCATACACATCCTAACACTTCTAAACTCATCTTATCACATCCTAACTCATCTCATATGCATCTTATCACATCTTATCACTTCCCATATCTTTTATGCATACCTCTATGCATGAAATTCAATTATGCTAAAAGTAACACTTTTATAATAAAATATTCATCTCTTATGCATACCTCTATGCATGAAATTCAATTATGCTAAAAGTAACACTTTTATAATAAAATATTCATCTCTTATGCATACCTCTATGCATGAAATTCAATTATGCTAAAAGTAACTCTTTTATAATAAAATATTCATCTCTTATGCATACCTCTATGCATGAAATTCAATTATGTTAAAAGTAACACTTTTATAATAAAATATTCATCTCTTATGCATACCTCTATGCATGAAATTCAATTATGCTAAAAGTAACTCTTTTATAATAAAATATTCATCTCTTATGCATACCTCTATGCATGAATTTCAATTATGCTAAAAGTAACTCTTTTATAATAAAATATTCATCTCTTATGCATACCTCTATGCATGAAATTCAATTTTGCTAAAAGTAACTCTTTTATAATAAAATATTCATCTCTTATGCATACCTCTATGCAACATTCACTCATATCGACGACACATTATTTCACATACACATTCACATTCATTATTCCACATACACATCCATGTTCGTACATCCACATCATACATCCAATCCCATATCCGCATTCATACATACACATCCATATCCACATCCATACATCCACATCCACATCCACATCCACATTCACATCCATACATCCACATCTACATGCATACATCCATTTTCACATCTTCATTCATACATCCACATCCACATACATACATCCACATCCGTATCTATATCCATACATCCACATCCACATCCACATTCACATTCATACATACACATCCACATCTACATGCATATATCCATTTTCACATCCTCATTCATACATCCACATCCACATCCGCATTCCATATCTACATCCATATCCCCATTCACACATCCACATCCACATTCACATACATCCACATTCTCATTCACATTCACATCCACACATCCATACCCACATTCCACATCCTCATTCACATTCACATACATCCTCATTCACATTCACATACATCCACATCCACATTCCATATCTACATCCATATCCCCATTCACACATCCACATTCACATTCACATACATCCACATCCTCATTCCATATCTACATCCATATCCCCATTCACACATCCACATTCACATTCACATACATCCACATTCACATTCACATTCACATTCACATCCACACATCCATACCCACATTCCACATCCTCATTCACATTCACATACATCCACATCCACATTCCATATCTACATCCATATCCCCATTCACACATCCACATTCACGTTCACATACATCCACATTCACATTCACATTCACATCCATACATCCATATCCACATTCCACATCTACATCATTTCTTTCACATACATATAACTACATCCATTCCTTCACATACATACATCTCCATCTATTCCTCGTTCATTTTCATCTATTTGTTTCGTTTCACATCCTCATATCTATTTTTAGAATACAAGAGAATTCTTATTTTTGATATAAGATTTCTTTACGCATCTATTTATGCATGAATTCTTTTTTAAGGAGACTAACACTTTCGAAATAAAAATCAATCTTTTATGCATCTTCCTATGCATAAAAGATTCATTTTAAGGAGACTAACACTTTCGAAATAAAAATCAATCTTTTATGCATCTTCCTATGCATAAAAGATTCATTTTAAGGAGACTAACACTTTTGAAATAAAAATCAATCTTTTATGCATCTTCCTATGCATAAATTTATTTAAATGAGAATGACACTTTTGAATTAAAAATCAATCTTTTATGCATCTTCCTATGCATAAATTCATTTTAAATGAGAATGACACTTTTGAATTAAAAATCAATCTTTTATGCATAATTCTAATTTAGTAGAAACTACACTTTTAGAATAAAAGAATTTCTCTTATGCATCTAATTTATGCATAAAATTATTTATGATGAAAATCACTCTTTTGAATTAAAAATAAAATTCTTTATGCATCTTTCTATGCAATAAATAAGAACGAATAAAAATAACACTTTTTGGATTAATTTAAATTCTTTATGCATCTATCCATGCATAAATTCAATTTAGTAGGAATTACACTTTTAGAATAAAAGAATTTCTCTTATGCATCTTATTTATGCATAAAATCCATTTATGATGAAAATCACACTTTTAATATAAAAATTATATCCTTTATGCATAGGTTTATGCATACAATTCATTTATGATAAAAATCATTCTTTTAATATAAAAGAATTTCTTTTATGCATCTAATTTATGCATAAAATCATTTATGAGATAAAAATCTCACTTTTATAATAAAGTATTTCTAGTATACATTTTTCTATGCCTAGAATGAAAATTAACCCTTTAAGAATACTCATACGATGGGGATTACTTTTTTTAACATAAAATTTAATTACTAGAAATCCTCTTTTTCTTAATTCATCAATTATGCATAACATAAAAATCAATTTTTCCATGATTACAATAAAATTCTTTCAATTAATCTAGGATGATAATTCCTAGAATATGGTAGGAAGTCCTCTTTTCATACTTTGAATGAAATTATTTTATATGTAATTTCTATAAAAAATTTACCATAGATCCGTTGCTATGACTGAAAAATCTCAATTATTTTAAGGGATAAAGCTTAACATTAAGGAAATGATTAGAATGATCCCTAATTGGATCATTAACCCATAATGGATTGAATCATCAATATTTATAAAATACATAAACTAAAAGCATAGGAAAAAGCCATTACTTTGGTCTCAAGCATAGATTAATCTTGGATTAAGAAAAAGCTTTATGAAAAACTTCATTTGGATTGAGAATAGGTCATGAGTATGACCATTTCTTGAGTGAGAGAGAGAAATTACATAAAAACCATTAGAATCAAGCATAAATGGAAATTTATGTAATTCTTTACTATCCTTCATCAATTAACTTCAATAGCATTCATCAATTTATAATTCTTTACTACCATTCATCAATTATCTTCAATAGCATTCAAAAACCATTCCAATTAAGCTTCTCAAGCTTGAGAGGGGTTGAGAAGAGAGAAACATTGAGAAATTATTGAAAAGATCAAAATTCACCATTTATCTTACAAATTGCTTGATTCTTTGTTCATGGTAGAGGCCCCCAACCAATCAATTGGTTTAGTATGTTGATGGAGCCACCAATGGGGATTGAAGAAAGAGGGAAGCTCCAATTTCTTCAATTTGGAGAGAATAGTAAAAATTAGCATTATTTCAGCATAATTCTAGTATAGTAAAATTCTCCTATTTTTTTCAAAGGACTCATGTTCTATTTATAGAAGAGAGAGGCTCTAACCAAGACCAACTGATTTCTAGAATTTTCTAGATTTTAGTTTGGTTGAATTTGGACTAGATTTGGACCTAGTTTGGTTCCTTTATGATTCGGTTGATCCAAGAGAGAGGAGAGATAAAAATATGTCAATTTTTAAAGATTTAAAACTCAATTGCACATGTGAAGTAGGCGCCTCATTCATGAGGGGGAAATCCCCATGCAGAGGTGTCAAAAATGCATCATTACTTCTAAATATCTTCCCTTTTTAACTATTAGCCTTGTCCTTAGTCAACTCTTCATCTTATGTGAGTATTTACTCATTTTTGGGGGATTTTTCTTTTATTTCTTCATTTATCTCTTCCTTACATTTGGATTGATCTTATTGGCCCATAGGAACCTTAATTTGAAATTTCGAAAAAAATCTTCACCCCTAGGATAATGCCTCTTGAACCGATTATACTTAATTTCTAATGCACCTTCTGAAAATATTTTTGAACTTCTGTTTCAGGGAAACTTATTTTAATAATATGAGAAATTTTTTTTATCTAAAAATATTCAAAATCTGAATATTCTCTCTCTAGAATATTTTCTCTCTCTATGTCAAAACAGGCAGAGACAAGATCTTTTATATTTCTGAAGAGGGGATTGATTACAGGGAGAAGATGCTGGACATCTTGAGAGGCTGGGAAGGAATCTTAAATTCTCTCCCACTTAAAAAACGTGAGATGCCCTCATCTCGCAAATTGGGGGTAGTCTCGCAAGATGCAAGAATATGAGACTAAGAGAAAATTTAATTAAGAGTAATCACTAAGAAAAGTCTCAAAGAATGCAAGACTTAAGACAAGAACAAAGATTTCAACTTTATACACTCTTGGAACATATACATCAAAGATAGAAGAACTTTTTATAATTCAATAAGCCCGTCCATCATATGGTCACAAAAGCAGCACTCACAAGCAGCGCACACGTATAAGGCACACGTATAAGGTAACTCATCTATGGGAATAATTCGGCCGGTTATTGCAGCACCTACCTCATTGGTATGAGGTGACCTAATAAAAGGACCTCTAAGAGGCAAGCCAAAAATGGGATAAAGGCATATCTTCTGGTGAGGAAGAAAACACGCAAGTAATAAGAAGACCCGCTCAGAAAACCCACCATGCCTTGATCTCATCACGCAATAGTATCGGGGACCCAAACCCAAAGCTTCAATAACCATAGCCAAGCGGACATTGTTACGAAAGTGATGCTGACCGCATGGTGTTACCCTAGTTATGTCTCGATAGGTCTGCCATTTGGTCTGAGCTACAGAAGTTCCCAAGTGAGGGAAAAGTAAGCGCTCATACAGTTCTATAAAATCCTTCTTCACAGACTCGCTTGCGTCTTGAAGGTGAGAAATCATCATGGATAAAACCAAGTCCTGCTCTGCCAAGCCATAAAAGAGATTAAGAAAGAAAGGAGATCGATGGAAGTAAGATTACTGCGAGCGACAAGTAAGAGTTACGACTTATATAAAAGAAGGAACTAGCGTAACCTAGAAGCCGACGGTGTATCTTACCCACTGAAGTTTTATCGTCTTTCCATGATTTGGGCTTGGCACATATTTCTTTAGAAGGCTTACATGAAATACATTATAAACTTTGAGATGAGGAGGTAGAAGAAGCTCGTAGGCTAAGTCACCTACTTTCTTTGAAATCAGATATGGCCCACAATATCGGGGGATAACTTCTTATACTTCCCAAGAGAGAAAGAACTTCTTTTGGGCCGTACTCAAATGAAGACCATATCTGCTTCTTTGAATTCTCTGACTGTCCTCTTCTTATATGCATATTGTTTCTGTCGATCCTGGGCAGTTTTTATATCTTTATGAATTGCCTGCATCTGCTGCTCCATGTCGTCAAGCATTTGTCTAGACATCTTGACCCTAATCAATGGGTCGGACCTAGTTAATGGAGTTAAGCAATCTTGTCCATACAAAGCTTTAAAAGGGCTCATCCCAATACTTTTGTGATAAGAAACATTGTAGGCGAACTCGACTAGGTGTAGATAGCTTAGCCACTTCTTGGGTTCCCTGCCACAGCATGACCGAAGTATATCTTCGATTACTTGGTTTACCTGATGCTCTGCTAGAGTATGGATGACTGAGAATTGTCGGTTAGGCCCTTGGTTTTCAATTGTAGCATAGATCTATCCTTTTTCCTCTTCTACTACATCTGAAATTGCGACTGCTCTGGCTGCTGTCTGAGGCAGAATTCTTTCTCTTTGGTTGCCCCAGTTCTGGAAAGGAGTTCTGAGGTTATTCTGGACAGAGGCAGATGGATGAGCTGGAGTTCTTTTGGGGTTACCCTGGCTTGGGCGACTGACTAGACTGGTATGAAGGGATTGGTCTCTGAATTTGGGGTTCTTGACTTCCTTGTGCTCTTGACATGGTAGGAGTCGGGTAGTCTTTTAACTGATGACCAAAACCTTGGCATCCAAAACACCGGTTCTCACTTCTGAACTCATCGTTCTAAATCCTTAAAACAGGTGGGGCTCCTGAGAAAGTATTCTAGGGAAAGGGTCTTCCTTTTTAAACAGAATCTTTCTTTTATTTTAGAGAGGGAATAATTATAAGATCAGAAAGGGAGGTTCTTACTCCTGTATACCTCGAAGGCTGGGGGAGGAATCTTACATTCTACCCACTTAAAAAAAAATGTGAGATGTCCTATCTCGCAAAGTAGAGGACAACTCTTTTTCTTAAGATCCAATTTATTCTGGGGTTCCTTATATTCTGGTCAACCCAACAGAATACTGGGATAAATATCCCTTATATAGAACTCATTATTAAATAAGAATTCATCCCTTATATAGAACTCATCTCGCAAAGTAGAGGACAACTCTTTTTCTTAAGATCCAATTTGTTCTGGGGTTCCTTATATTTTGGTCAACCCAACAGAATACTGGGATAAATATCCCTTATATAGAACTCATCATTAAATAACAATTCATTCAGATCATATCATTCATATCTTTAACACGATAATGGTCCATTAGACCAAAAAATTTCTTTCTGAACATTCCTCCACGGGAATTTCAGTCAAGCAAGTTCTCAATTTGTCATCCCTTAACTTGATCTACCGTGTCAAGTGTTAACAGTAGCAATTGGACAGCACAATCCACTAATCTCATAGTGATTTGCTGAAATCATTATCATCATTCTAGTTATGAATATCATCACAGGGACTCGTCCCATTCATCCTCATTGTGGTTTCGCTCAGCTTATTACATTTCAACCAATTTTCAGGGATCATCATTTTTCAATCAGAATCCAAATCAACTCATCAGTTCTCAAACAGAATTAAAAATCATATTGAAACCACATTCGAAATCATCATCTGGATAGCATTAATGCTTATAATTTCAAGTCTTAGATTTACTCGTATATACTGCCGGTAAAGAGTTGCTGTTATACCCTCGGTATATACGGGTAGTCATGATATTGGAACTATAAGGTAAATACCATCATGTCTAGGCCTCAAGCAAGTCAGGGTTCTATACAATTGCGGTACTTCCATTTGAAGACCCAATTACTAATTTACAAATTTTCAGTTTGAATATCAAATTATATGAATTATATCACACCATTACAACCTTTTTGTGCTTCTTGATAAATTTTTGATATATTTGGCTTCTCAGTTGATCTTTATTAGCCAATTTGCTCTAATACCAACAACTGTGAGATCGCTGTCCCTACCACGCAACGGATTCGGGGTGCTAGTAGCGAAAGTAGCACATCTTACGTGGGGCAGGGTCCCACACTTGGGGCCTCGTCCACGGATATCCGGACAAGAGACTAATCCGTCAGTTTTTCCAAAAGCGAACCCGAAAAAACTTCTTTTATCCGGAAAGCACGGGCAATTCCACCAGGATAACTTTTTACTCTAACGTAGTCAAGACCATTACTGATCAAGCTGATCCGACTGGACCTATAAAGATACTCGGTCAGATCAAAGAAGAAACTTGCACTTGGATCATTGGGATCAACGCTTTTTTCCCCATCAAGAGGCATAGCCGTTGATTCCTATCCATAGAACAATTACTATCCGGGATTTACTTTATCTATCGTAATAACAGAAATTGAGTCTCGATTTACGGATCCATCAGTCCAGCCTAACCCCATCCAGTCCCATGGGTTAGCCAACCGCGCCCAACCACTGTAGTGATGGGATCCAATTAGGAATTTGGTTAGGTTTTGTCCCGGGTACCAAGGAAAAGAGTTCCCAGGCCCCCTAGCCCCGGAAGTTCATGCAAACATAAAACTAGTCACACCACGTACGCACCCAATATGAAATTGCCTTTTTCTCAGCATCAGCCAACTTTAAAACAATCCTTTAATGAAACCATTATGTCATTGATCACTATCCTCAAAATCTCTGGTTGAATCCATATTTCTAATCATTCATTCTCATCGGTGTACTTATGGCATCATTGGCAACCAGAACGCTCACCACCTGTTCACTCAGGGGCCTTTTCAATAGTTCCTAGCTCATAGTACCCGGCAATATTTTCACATATAAAAATCAAGATGGAATCCTTGTTGAAGATCAGTAAGATCAATCAACAGATCATATAAGAGAGCCATGGACTCATTCGTTGAGGACCAGCAACAAGGACAATCAACCAGATCCATGCCCGGTTTTAGAAAACAACTCTTACTCCTTGTTCCAATATCTTCCACGACGCACGTGTGGGTATCTTCGGCGATCCAGAGCCCGAGCACCGTATGGTCAGCACCCTCTAGGATCCTTCGCAGGTGACCTAGCGCTTCACTCATAGGCCGCTTCCTTGGTCCCTCATCCACCATACCGGAAGCTCACCATTTAAATCGAGGCTGGTCAAGACCTCGGTCGACTGAGGCTGGTTAAGACCTCGGTCGACCTTGCTACGCGAGACGTCCTCCATTGACTCTCCGTCAGCAGTTGCAACTTTATCAGTTAGGTCTTCATGACCTTAGACGGTCAAAATGCTTCCCCAGCATTCTTGACATAAAACAGTCATTTACAAACAGGTCACAAAATATAGTTTCTATATCGAACTCTCGTCTTTCCACATTATCCCTTCTCAGTCCACATTACTTATTCCACATTCCATTCATATGTGTACTCATTCTCATCCATTCACTCATATCGACGATACATTATTTCACATACACATTCACATTCATTATTCTACATACACATCCATGTTCGTACATCCACATCATACATCCAATCCCATATCCGCATTCATACATACACATCCATATCCACATCCATACATCCACATCCACATCCATACATCCATATCCACATCCACATTCACATCCATACATCCACATCTACATGCATACATCCATTTTCACATCTTCATTCATACATCCACATCCGTATCTATATCCATACATCCACATCCACATCCACATTCACATTCATACATACACATCCACATTCATACATCCACATCTACATGCATATATCCATTTTCACATCCTCATTCATACATCCACATCCACATCCGCATTCCATATCTACATCCATATCCCCATTTACACATCCACATTCACATTCACATACATCCACATTCTCATTCACATTCACATCCACACATCCATACCCACATTCCACATACTCATTCACATTCACATACATCCATACCCACATTCCACATCCTCATTCACATTCCATCCCCATTCACACATCCACATTCACATTCACATACATCCACATCCTCATTCCATATCTACATCCATATCCCCATTCACACATCCACATTCACATTCACATACATCCACATCCTCATTCCATATCTACATCCATATCCCCATTCACACATCCACATTCACATTCACATACATCCACATTCACATTCACATCCACACATCCATACCCACATTCCACATCCTCATTCACATTCACATACATCCACATCCACATTCCATATCTACATCCATATCCCCATTCACATACATCCACATTCCATATCTACATCCATATCCCCATTCACATACATCCACATTCACATTCACATACATCCACATTCACATTCACATTCACATTCACATCCATACATCCATATCCACATTCCACATCTACATCATTTCTTTCACATACATATAACTACATCCATTCCTTCACATATATATATCTCCATCTATTCCTCGTTCATTTTCATCTATTTGTTTCGTTTCACATCCTCATATCTATTTGTAGAATACAAGAGAATTCTTATTTTTGATATAAGATTTCTTTACGCATCTATTTATGCATAAATTTCATTTTAAGGAGACTAACACTTTCGAAATAAAAATCAATCTTTTATGCATCTTCCTATACATAAATTCATTTTAAGGAGACTAACACTTTTGAAATAAAAATCAATCTTTTATGCATCTTCCTATGCATAAATTCATTTAAATGAGAATGACACTTTTGAATTAAGAATCAATCTTGTATGCATCTTCCCATGCATAAATTTATTTTAAATGAGAATGACCTTTTTGAATTAAAAATCAATCTTTTATGCATAATTCTAATTTAGTAGAAACTACACTTTTAGAATAAAAGAATTTCTCTTATGCATCTAATTTATGCATAAAATTATTTATGATGAAAATCACTCTTTTGAATTAAAAATAAAATTCTTTATGCATCTTTCTATGCATAAAATAAGAACGAATAAAAATAACACTTTTTGGATTAATTTAAATTCTTTATGCATCTATCCATGCATAAATTCAATTTAGTAGGAATTACACTTTTAGAATAAAAGAATTTCTCTTATGCATCTTATTTATGCATAAAATCCATTTATGATGAAAATCACACTTTTAATATAAAAATTATATCCTTTATGCATAGGTTTATGCATACAATTCATTTATGATGAAAATCATTCTTTTAATATAAAAGAATTTCTTTTATACATCTAATTTATGCATAAAATCATTTATGAGATAAAAATCTCACTTTTATAATAGAGTATTTCTAGTATACATTTTTCTATGCCTAGAATGAAAATTAACCCTTTAAGAATACTCATACGATGGGGATTACTCTTTTTAACATAAAATTTAATTACTAGAAATCCTCTTTTTCTTAATTCATCAATTATGCATAACATAAAAATCAATTTCTCCATGATTACAATAAAATTCTTTCAATTAATCTAGGATGATAATTCCTAGAATATGGTAGGAAGTCCTCTTTTCATACTTTGAATGAAATTATTTTATATGTAATTTTTATAAAAAATTTACCATAGCTCCGTTGCTATGACTGAAAAATCTCACTTATTTTAAGGGATAAAGCTTAACATTAAGGGAATGATTAGAATGATCCCTAATTGGATCATTAACCCATAATGGATTGAATCATCAATATTTATAAAATACATAAACTAAAAGCATAGGAAAAAGCCATTACTTTGGTCTCAAGCATAGATTAATCTTAGATTAAGGAAAAGCTTTATGAAAAGCTTCATTTGGATTGAGAATAGGTCATGAGTATGTCCATTTCTTGAGTGAGAGAGAGAAATTACATAAAAACCATTAGAATTAAGCATAAATGAAAATTTATGTAATTCTTTACTATCATTCATCAATTAACTTCTTGAGTGAGAGAGAGAAATTACATAAAAACCATTAGAATTAAGCATAAATAAAAAACCATTAGAATTAAGCATAAATAAAAATTTACTATCATTCATCAATTAACTTCAATAGCATTCATCAATTTATGTAATTCTTTACTACCATTCATCAATTATCTTCAATAGCATTCAAAAACCATTCCAATTAAGCTTCTCAAGCTTGAGAGGGGTTGAGAAGAGAGAAACATTGAGAAATTATTGAAAAGATCAAAATTCACCATTTACCTTACAAATTGCTTGATTCTTTGTTCACGGTAGAGGCCCCCAACCAATCAATTGGTTTAGTATGTTGATGGAGCCACCAATGGGGATTGAAGAAAGAGGGAAGCTCCAATTTCTTCAATTTGGAGAGAATAGTAAAAATTAGCATTATTTCAGCATAATTCTAGTATAGTAAAATTCTCCTATTTTTTTCAAAGGACTCATGTTCTATTTATAGGAGAGGGAGGCTCTAACCAAGACCAACTGATTTCTAGAATTTTCTAGATTTCAGTTTGGTTGAATTTGGACTAGATTTGGACCTAGTTTGGTTCCTTTATGATTCGGTTGATCCAAGAGAGAGGAGAGATAAAAATATCTCAATTTTTGAAGATTTAAAACTCAATTGCACATGTGAAGTAGGCGCCTCATTCATGAGGGGAAAATCCCCATGTAGAGGTGTCAAAAATACATCATTACTTCTAAATATCTCCCCTTTTTAACTATTAGCCTTGTCCTTAGTCAACTCTTCATCTTATGTGAGTATTTACTCATTTTTGGGGGATTTTTCTTTTATTTCTTCATTTATCTCTTCCTTACATTTGGATTGATCTTATTGGCCCATAGGAACCTTAATTTGAAATTTTGAAAAAAATCTTCACCCCTAGGATAATGCCTCTTGAACCGATTATACTTAATTTCTAATGCACCTTTTGTGAAAATCTTTTTGAACTTCTATTTAAGGGAAACTTATTTTAATAATATGAGAATTTTTTCTATCTAAAAATATTCAAAATCTGAATATTCTCTCTCTAGAATATTTTCTCTCTCTATGTCAAAACAGGAAGAGACAAGATCTTTTATATTTATGAAGAGGGGATTGATTACAGGGGGAAGATGCTGGACATCTTGAGAGGCTGGGGAGGAATCTTACAGATGGGCCCAAGGGCCATTCTACAATGCAAGCTTGACAAAATGGCCCTAGGGAGCCCAAGCGAATCTAGGTACCACACACAAGAGAATCTATCTTTACCATGGGGCCAAGCTACCATGAATAAATTTACATCATCTTTGATGGCAGATTGACCCTAGGGCCAATCTACCAGAGCAAGGATGGTGTTGCTTTATTGATGGTAGGCTGGCCCTTTGAACAATCTACCTGTAGTATCGATGATGTACATTTGTTCATGGTAGCTTCACCCTAGGTAGCCTGGCCCTAGCGCACCAAAGTAGATTCTCTTGCAAGGGTCACACTTTCCATGCACATGCAGAGATGGGATCGAGGGCCATTCTACCATGCAATCTTGAGAAACTTTCCCTAGGTAACACAAGATAACATAGCTACCACACACAAGAGAATCTAGCTTATCCCTAGGTTTGAGCTACCATGAACAAATCTACATCATCTGTGGTGGTTGATTAGTGCTACCAAAGATGGTGTTCCTTTCTGGATGGTTGCTTGGACTTTTTTTAATCTACCAACAAGGATGGTTTGTCTTTCTTGATGGTAGCTTGGCCCTAAGACCAATCTACCAACAAAGATGATTTAGATTTATTGAAAGTAGCTTGGCCCTAGGGCCAGCCAACCTAGATTCTCTTGCAAGGGTCACTCTTGCTATGTACATGTAGAGATGGGCCAACCTAGATTCTCTTGAAAGAATGGTCCTAGGCAACACAAGAGAATCTGACTACCACACATACAACAATGGTCCTAGGGAACATAAGAGAACTTGGCTTACCACACACAAGAGAATCTAGCTTGGCCCTATGGTCAAGATACTATGAACAATGCTACATCATCTTTGATGGCAAATTGGCCCAGCAAAGGTGATGTTGCTTTGTTAATGGTAGCTTGGCCCTAGGGCCACGCTACTAGCAATAAAGAGGATGTAGATTTGTTCTTGGTGGCTTGGCCCTAGGTAGCTTGGTCCTAGGGGAAATCTAGATTCTTTAGAAAGGGTCAAACTCGCCATGCACATGCAGAGATGGGCCCACGGGCCATTCTATCTTGCAATCTTGATAGAATGGCCCTAGGGAACCCAAGAGAATCTAGCTACCACACACAAGAGAATCTAGCTTGATGCTAGGGTCAAGGTACCATTAAAAAGTCTACCAGCAAAGATGGTGTTTCTTTGTGGATGGTAGCTTGGGTCCAACGGCCAATCTAATAGCAAAGTAGATGTAAATTTGTTCATGGTAACTTGCCCTAGGTATCTTGGCCCTAGGGCAAAGCTAGATTCTTTTGCAAAGGCCACTCTTTCCATGCACATGTAGAGGTGGGCCCAAGGGCCATTCTACATTGCAAGCTTGATAGAATGGCCCTAGGTAACCCAAGAGAATATAGGTACCACACACAAGAGAATCTATTTTGGCCCTAGTGCCAAGCTACCATCAACAAATCTACATCATCTTTGATGGAAGATTGGCCCAAGGCCCAATCTACCAGCAAAGATGGTGTTCCTTTGATGATGGTAGCGTGGACCTAGGTCCAAGCTACCAAACAAAGGGGATGTAGATATGTTCTTGGTAGCATGGTCCTATGACCAAACTAGATTCTCTTCTTGCAAGAGTCATTCTAGATTATCTTGTGTTCCCTAGGGCCATTCTAAAATGTTAAAACAATCCTAAAATGGGATTGATCACGTGGTGAAAGACATAGATTAAGCAACATAATTAAGGTGGATTAAACCACACTAAGAACTCCATAAGTAGAGAGAGAGAGAGATTGCACAGTCAACACTCAATTCTATTGCATATCTCAAGTGAACCATATAATGATATAGGCTTTTTAGCCTCATCCCACTTCACACATCATCATCCATGTGGCAACTCCTTTTCCACTCTTTTGGTCAACACTCACACACCATTCAATATTACATGTGACATTCTTATCTTGCCACAATATCTTTATCCTCTAGGGTGCTTTCCCATATACACACAACACCACGATTACATCTCTCAACACCCCCTCTTAATCGAGGTGTTCCACAACTCACCCATCACCCATATTAATGTAGCATTACACAACTGCAATTGCTACCTCTCAACACTCCCCCCCCTCAATGATACATTGCAATGTCCATCAACGAAACATGTGTATGCGTGTCTACTATCTTAGACACCTAGTCCATTTTGAGCCGACTCGCTCACAGCAGAACCATGGAGTGCAATTTGAACGTAGAACTTCGCGTGGGAACCAACCATGTGCATGCACCTCACACATGCATTCCTCATACACACATCACAATATTTGAGCTTCTCGGTGAGCTTGGACAGGGAACCCTCATACCATGGGTGAATATACTTCTCGTTTTAAGCTTCTTGTAAGATTCCTCCATCCAGTTTTTAGGAGTAAAGGTATAAGAACCTCCCCTTCTATTCTTATAATTATTTCCCTCTCTAAAAGAAAAGAAAGATCTTGTTTTACCCTGTTTTGGCCTAGAGAGAGAAAATGTATAGAGAGGTAATCCAAAATTGAGATATCTTTGGATATAAAAATCCCTCTAGTGTCTAAAATGGATTCCCCTGAGTCAGAAGTTCAAAATGAACTTTCAAATGTGCATTAGAAATTAATTGAAAATGTGTATAAGGGACCTTAGCCTAAGGGTCTACATTTTCAGAAATTTTTGGATTATGGTCTAATTAAGGTTCTAATGGGCCAATTGGATTAATCCAAGTGTTGGGATGAGATAAATCCAAAAGAATAAAAGAAAATACCCAAAAATGAGTAAATGCTCACAAAAGATGAAGAGTTGACTGGGTACAAGATTTATTAGTTAAAACTTAAGAGATATTACTAAAAAAATGAGATATTTTGGAGTAATGATACATTTTTGACACCTTGGTAAGGAAAGGGGGACATTTGAGGTAGGCGCCTTTTTCACATGTGTGGAAGGATTTTTTAATGTAAAAAATTGTGATATTCTTATATCTCCTCTCTCTTGCATCAAACCTGTAAGATTCCTCCCCAGCCTCTCAAAATGTCCAGCATCTTCTCTTGTAATCAATCCCTCTTCAGAAATATAAAAGACCTTGTTTCTAACTGTTTTAACCTAGAGAGAGAAAATATTCTAGAGAGAGAATATTCAGATTTTTAATATTTTTGGATAGAAAATTATCTCATCTTATTAAAATAAGCTCCCCTGAAACAGAAATTCAAAAAGAACTTTCCAATGTGCAATTGGAATTAATTAGAAATGGGTATAAAGAACCTTAGCCTAAGGGTCTAGATTTTCAGAAATTTTTGGATTATGGTCCAATTAAGGTTCCTATGGGCCAATAGCATCAATCCATGTGTAGGGAGGAGATAAATCCAATTTGTAAAAGAAGATACCCAAAAATGAGTAAATGCTCACATAAGATGAAGAGTTGAAAATGTACAAGGTTTATTAGTAAAAAACTATGAGCAATATTAAAAATATGAGATATTTTGGGTATCCAAAAATGAGTAAATGCTCACACAAGATGAAGAGTTGAAAATGTACAAGGTTTATTAGTAAAAAACTATGAGCAATATTAAAAATATGAGATATTTTGGGTATCCAAAAAGGAGTAAATGCTCACATAAGATGAAGAGTTGAAAATGTACAAGGTTTATTAGTAAAAAACTATGAGCAATATTAAAAATATGAGATATTTTGGGTATCCAAAAATGAGTAAATGCTCACACAAGATGAAGAGTTGAAAATGTACAAGGTTTATTAGTAAAAAACTATGAGCAATATTAAAAATATGAGATATTTTGGGTATAATGATTCCATTTTGACACATATGTAAGAAAGGGGAGTTCTTTAAAGGAGGTGCATATTTCACATGCTTGAATGAGTTTTAAACTAAAAAATAATGTGATATTTTTATCTCTCCTCTCTCTTGAACCAAACCAAATCAAAATGGAACCAAACCGAATCAAAAAGTAACCAAACTAGGTCCAAATCTAGTCCAAATTCAACCAAACTGAATTTGGAAAATTCTAGAATTCAGTTAGCTTTGGTTAGAGCTTCCCTCTCCTATAAATAGAACATGAGTCCTTTGAAAAAAATATAGAAGAATTTTACTATACTAGAGTTATGTTGAAATAATGCTAATTTCTACTATTCTCTAACATTCTCTCCAAATTGAAAAAATTGGAGCTTCCCTCTTTCTTCAATCCCCATTGGTGGCTCCATCAACATACTTAACCAATTGATTGGTTGGGGGCCTCTACCGTGAACAAAGAATCAAGCAATTTGTAAGGTAAATGGTGAATTTTGATCTTTTCTATAATTTCTCAATGCTTCTCTCTTCTCAACCCCTCTCAAGCTTGAGAAGCTTAATTGGAATGGTCTTTGAATGCTATTGAAGTTAATTGATGAATGGTAGTGAAGAGTTACATAATTTGATGAATTCTATTGAAGTTAATTGATTAATGATAGTTAAGAATTACATAAATTTTCATTTATGCTTAATTCAAATGGTTTTTATGTAATTTCTCTCTCTCACTCAAGAAATGGTCATACTCATGACCCATTCTCAATCCAAATGAAGCTTTTCATAAAGCTTTTCCTTAATCCAAGATTAATCTATACTTGAGGCCAAATTAATGGCTTTTTTCTATGCTTTTAGTTTATGTATTTCATGAATATTGATGATTCAATCCATTATGGATTATTGATCCAATTAGGGATCATTCTAATTAATTTCTTAATGATAAGCTTTATCCTTTAGAAAAATTGAGATTTATCAGTCATAGCAGCGGAGCTATGGTAAAATTTTTATAAAAAGTACGCATAAAATAATTTCATTCAAAGCATGAAAAGAGGACTTCCTACCATATTCTAGGAATTATCATCCTAGATTAATTGAAAGATATTCATTGTAATCCTAGAGAAATTGATTTTTATATTATCATAATTAGATTTCATGCATAGAGGTATGCATAAAAGATTATTATTTTAATGTAAAAGTGTTACTTTTATCATAATTGAATTTCATGCATAGAGGTATGCATAAAAGATGATTATTTTATTATTAAAGTGTTACTTTTATCATATTTAGATTTCATGCATAGAGGTATGCATAAAAGTTGATTATTTTATTATAAAAGTGTTACTTTTATCATAATTGAATTTCATGCATAAGAGTTGATTATTTTATTATAAAAGTGTTACTTTTATCATAAATAGATTTCATGCATAGAGGTATGCATAAAAGATTATTATTTTAATATAAAAGTGTTACTTTATCATAATTGAATTTCATGCATAGAGGTATGCATAAAAGTTGATTATTTTATTGTAAAAGTGTTACTTTTATCATATTGGATTTCATGCATAGAGGTATGCATAAAAGATAATCTTTTTATACTAAAAGTGTGATTTTTCATCATAAATGGATTTTATGCATAACTTAGATGCATAAGAGAAATTCTTTTATTCTAAAAGTGTAATTCCTACCAAATTGAACTTATGCATAAGAAGATGCATAAAGATTGATTTTTAATTCAAAAGTGTCATTCTCATCTAAATTGAATTTATGCATAGGAAAATGCATAAAAGATTGAAATTTAATTCAAAAGTGTCATTTTCATTTAAAATGAATTTATGCATAGGAAGATGCATAAAAGATTGATTTTTACTTCGAAAGTATTAATCTCAAATAGAATTTATGCATAAATAAATGTGTAAAGAAATCTTATATCAAATATAAGAATTCTCTTGTATTCTATAAATAGATATGAGATGTGATAGGATGTGATAAGAGGTGTATAAGAGGTGATAAGATGCTTATGAAATAAGTTAGGAGGTGATAAGATGAATTAAGATGTGATAAGATGTGTATGGGATGAGGTAAGAAGTGTATGTGATAGGATAAGATGTATATGGGTTGTGATAGGGCGAGAATGGATGTGATGTAAAAGATTAGATGTGAAGGCATATGGGGTTATATGAATGGGAATGTGAAAATGGATGTATGTATGTGGATGTGTGGATGTGGAGATGGGAGTGTGGATGTATGAATGTGAAAATGGATGTATGCATGAAGATGTATATGCATAGATGTGAATGTGGATGTAGATGTGGCTGTATGAATGTGAATGTGGATGTAGATGTGGCTGTATAAATGTGAATGTGGAATGTGGATGTGGATGTATGTATGTATGTGGATGTATAGATGTGAATGGGAATGTGGATGTGAATGTGGATGTAGATGTGGATGTATAGATGTGAATGTGGAATGTGGATGCGGATGTATGTATGTATGTGGATGTAGATGTGGATGTATAGATGTGAATGGGAATGTAGATGTGGATGTATGTATGTATGTGGATGTGGATGTATAAATGAAAACGTGATAGTGGATGACCAAAACCTTGGCATCCAAAACACCGGTTCTCACTTCTGAACTCATCGTTCTGAATCCTTAAAACAGGTGGGACTCCTGAGAAGTATTCTGGGGAAAGGGTCTTCCTTTTTTTAAACAAAATCTTTCTTTTATCTTAGAGAGGGAATAATTATAAGATCAGAAAGGGAGGTTCTTACTCTTGTATACCTCGAAGGCTGGGAGAGGAATCTTACATTCTACCCCACTTTAAAAAAATGCGAGATGTCCTCATCTCGCAAAGTAGAGGGCAACTCTTTTTCTTAAGATCCAATTTATTCTGAGGTTCTTTATATTCTGGTCAACCCAACAGAATACTGGGATAAATATCCCTTATATAGAACTCATCATTAAATAACAATTCATTCAAATCATATCATTCATATCTTTAACACGATAATGGTCCATTAGACCGAAAAGATTTCTTTCTGAACATTCCTCCATGGAAATTTCAGCCAAGCAAGTTCTCAATTTGTCATCCCTTAACTTGATCTACCGTGTCAAGTGTTAACAGTAGCAATTTGACAGCACCATCCACTAATCTCATAGTGATTTGCTGAAATCAATTATCATCATTCTAGATATGAATATCATCATAGGGACTCGTCCCATTCATCCTCATTGTGGTTTCACTCAGCTTATTACATTTCAACCAATTTCAGGAATCATCATTTTTCAATCAGAACCCCAATCAACTCATCAATTCTCAAACAGAATTAAAAATCATAACAACCGCATTCGAAATCATCATTTGGATAGCATTAATGCTTATAATTTCAAGTCTTAGATTTACTCGTATATACTGCCGGTAAAGAGCTGCAGTTATACCCTCGGTATATACGGGTAGTCATGATACTTGGAACTATAAGGTAAATACCATCATGTCTAGGCCTCAAGCAAGTCAGGGTTCTATACAATTGCGGTACTTCCATCTGAAGACCCAATTACTAATTTACGAATTATCAGTTTGAATATCAAATTGTATGAATTATATCACACAATTACAACCTTTTTGTGCTTCTTGATAAATTTTTGACATATTTGGCTTCTCAGTTGATCTTTATTAGCCAATTTGCTCTGATACCAACTGTAAGATCCCTGACCCCACCGCACAACGGATTCGAGTGTTAGCAGTGGAAGTAGAACATCTTGCGTGGACAGGGTCCCACATACGGGGCCTCGCCCACGGATATCCGGACAAGTGACTAATTCCTCGATTCTTCCAAACCGAACTCGGAAAAACTTCTCTTGCCCAGAAGGCACGGGTGATTCCACCAGGATAACTTTTTACTCTAACGTAGTCAAGACCATTACTGATCAAATTGATCTGACTGCACCTATAAAGATACTCGTCAGATAAGGAAGAAACTTGCACTTGGATCATTGGGATCAACGCTTTTTTCCCCATCAAGAGGCACAGCCGTTGAATCCTATCCATAGAACAATTACTATCCGAGATTTACTTTATCTATCGTAATAACAAAATTTGAGTCTCGATTTACGGATCCATCAGTCGAGTCTAACCCCATCCAGTCCCATGGGTTAGCCAACCTCCCAACCGCTGTAGTGATGGGATCCAATTAGGAATTTGGTTAGGTTTTGTCCCGAGTACCAGGGAAAAGAGTTCCCAGGCCCCCTAGTCGGAAGTTCATGCAAACTAAAATTAGTCACATCACTTACGCACCCAATATGAAATTGCCTTTTTCTCAACATCAGCTAACTTTAAACAATCCTTTAATGAAACCATTATTTCATTGATCACTATCCTCAAAATATCTTGTTGAATCCATATTTCTAATCATTCATTCATCGGTGTACTTATGGCATCATTGGCAACCAGAACGCTCACCACCTGTTCACTCAGGGGCCTTTTCCATAGTTCCTAGCTCATAATACCCGACAATATTTTCACATATAAAAATCAAGATAGAATTCTCGTTGAAGATCAGCAAGATCAATCAACAGATCCATAAGAGAGCCATGGACTCATCCGTTGAGGACCAGCAAAAGGTCAATCAACCAGATCCATGCCTGGTTTCAGAAAACAACTCTTACTCCTTGTTCCAATATCTTCCACGACGCACGTGTGGGTATCTTCGGTGACCCAGAGCCCGAGCACCGTATGGTCAGCACCCTCTAGGATCCTTCGCAGGTGACCTAGCGCTTCACTCATAGGCCGCTTCCTTGGTCCCTCACCGTACCGGAAGCTCACCATCTAAATTGAACCAAGGCTGGTGGTCAAGACCTCGGTCGACCTTGCTACACGAGACGTCCTCCATTGACTCTCCGTCAGCCGTTGCAACTTTATCAGTTAGGTCTCCATGACCTTAATCCATAAGACGGTCAAAATGCTTCTCGAGCATTCTTGACATAAAACAGTCATTTACAAACAGTTATACAAAATACAGTTTCTATATCGAACTCTCGTCTTTCCACATTATCCCTCCTCACAGTCCACATTACTTATTCCACATTCCATTCATATGTGTACTCATTCCCATCCATTCACTCATATCGACGACACATTCTTTCACATACACATTCACATTCATTATTCTACATACATATCCATGTTCGTACATCCACATCATACATCCAATCCCATATCCGCATTCATATATACACATCCATATCCACATCCATACATACATACACATCTACATGCATACATCCATTTTCACATTCATACATTCACACTCCCATACATACATCCACATCCGTATCTACATCCATACATCCACATCCACATGCATATATCCATTTTCACATTCTCGTTCATACATCCACATTCACATACATACATCCACATCCGTATCTACATCCATACATCCACATCCACATCCACATTCATATTCACATCCATATATCCACATCTACATGCATACATCCATTATCACATCCTCATTCATACTACATCCACATCCACATTCCCATTCACATCTATACATCCACATCTACATCCACATTCACATCTATGCATATACATCTACATGCATACATTCATTTTCACATTCATACATCCACACTCCCATCTCCACATCCGCACATCCACATACATACATCCATTTTCACATTTCCATTCATATAACCCCATATGCCTTCACATCTATTCTTTTCCATCACATCCATTCTCGCCCTATCACAACCCATATACATCTTATCCCATCACATACACTTCTTACCTCATCCCATACACCTCTTATCACATCTTAACTCATCTTATCACATCTTAACTCATCTTATATGCATCTTATCACATCTTATGACATCTCATACACCTCTTATCACATCCTATCACATCTCATACACATCTTATCACATCCCATCACATCTCATATGCATCTTATCACATCTTATCACATCTCATACACCTCTTATCACATCCTATCACTTTCCATACGCATCTTATCACATCCTATCACTTCCCATACGCATCTTATCACATCTTATATCTCATACACCTCTTATCAAATCCTATCGCTTTTCGTACGTATCTTATCACATCTTATCACATCTCAATATCATAGAATACAAAAGAATTCTTATATTTGATATAAGATTTCTTTACGCATCTATTTATGCATAAATTTCATTTTAAAGAGAATAACACTTTCGAAATAAAAATCAATCTTTTATGCATCTTCCTATGCATAAATTCATTTTAAATGAGAATGACACTTTTGAATCAATCTTCTATGCATCTTCCTATGCATAAATTCAATTTAGTAGGAATGACACTTTTAGAATAGAATAATTTCTCTTATGCATCTAATATATGCATAAAATCCATTTAGTTTAAAAAAATCCATTTATGCATCTAATATATGCATAAAATCCATTTATGCATCTAATATATGCATAAAATCCATTTAGGATGAAAATCACACTTTTAGTATAAAAATATCTTTTATGCATACCTCTATGCATGAAATCCAAATATGATAAAAGTAACATTTTTACAATAAAATAATCATCTTTTATGCATACCTCTATGCATGAAATTCAAATGTGATAAAAGTAACACTTTTACAATAAAATAATCATTTTTTTAGTAACGTTTTTACAAAAAAATAATCATTTTTTATGCATACCTCTATGCATGAATTTCAAATTTGATAAAAGTAACACTTTTATAATAAAATAATCATCTTTTATGCATACCCCTATGCATGAATTTCAAATATGAGAAAAGTAACACTTTTACAATAAAATATTCATCTTTTATGCATATCTCTATGCATGAATTTCAATTATGCTAAGAGTAACACTTTTATAATAAAATATTCATCTTTTATGCATACCTCTATGCATGAATTTCAATTATGCTAAGAGTAACTCTTTTATAATAAAATATTCATCTCTTATGCATACCTCTATGCATGAAATTCAATTATGCCAAAAGTAACTCTTTTATAATAAAATATTCATCTCTTATGCATACCTCTATGCATGAAATTCAATTATGCCAAAAGTAACACTTTTATAATAAAATATTCATCTCTTATGCATACCTCTATGCATGAAATTCAATTATGCTAAAAGTAACACTTTTACAATAAAATATTCATCTTTTATGCATATCTCTATGCATGAAATTTGATTAAGCGAAAAGTAACACTTTTACAATAAAATATTCATCTTTTATGCATACCTCTATGCATGAAATTCAATTATGCTAAAAGTAACACTTTTACAATAAAATATTCATCTTTTATGCATACCTCTATGCATGAAATTCAATTATGCTAAAAGTAACACTTTTACAATAAAATATTCATCTTTTATGTATACCTCTATGCATGAAATTCAATTATGCTAAAAGTAACACTTTTACAATAAAATATTCATCTTTTATGCATACCTCTATGCATGAAATTCAATTATGCTAAAAGTAACACTTTTACAATAAAATATTCATCTTTTATACATACCTCTATGCATGAAATTTAATTTATGCTAAAAGTAACACTTTTACAATAAAATATTCATTATAAAAACTTGACATTAATCAATTAACCATTCACCTAGAATAAAGAATGGTTGGTTTTGTTAGAAAAGAGAGGGAAATACCTTTTTGTAATTGTAAGGTCCCTGTTCCCACCGAGTAACGGATTCAGGATATTGGCAGCTGAAGTAGCACTTCTCGCGTGGGACAGGGGTCCCACGTTCGGGGCCTCGCCCACCACGGATATCCGGACAAAAGACTAATCCGTCGGTTTTTCCAAAACCAAACTCGAAAAAACTTCCCTTATCCGGAAAGCACGGGTGATTCCACCAGGATAACTCTTTACTCTAACGTAGTCAAGACCATTACTGATCAAGTTAATCCGATTGTATCTATAAAGATACTCGATCAGATCAAGGAAGAAACTTGCACTTGGATCATTGGGATCAATGCTTTTTTTCCCATCAAAGAGGCACAGCCGTTGATTCTTATCCATAGAACAATTACTGTTCGGGATTTACTTTATCTATCGTAATAACAGAAATTGAGTCTCGAATTACGGATCCATCAGTCCAGCCTATCCGATCCCATGGGTTAGCCAACCGCCCAACCACTGTAGTGATGGGATCCAATTAAGAATTTGGTTAGGTTTTGTCCCGGGTACCAAGGAAAAGAGTTCCAAGGCCCCCTAGCCGCGGAAGTTCATACAAAAATAAAACTAGTCACACCACTTACACACCCAATATGAAATTGCCTTTTCACAGATTCAACCAGTTTTCAAAACAATCCTTTAATAAAACCATAGTATCATTGATCATCATCTTCCATGGTATCATTGATCATCATCTTCCAATTTATCCAATTGATTCTTAATTTTCCATCATTCCTTCATCAGAGTATCTATGGCATCATTGGCAACTAGAATGCTCAGGGGCCGTTTCGATAGTTCCTAGTCCATAATACTCGGTAATATAATCACTTATCAAGATGGACTCTCGTTGAGATCAGCAAGATCAACCAACAGATCCATATAAAGAGCCATGGACTCATCCATTGAAGACCAGCAAGGTCAATCAACCAGATCCATGCCCGATTTCAGAAAACAACTCTTACTCCTTGTTCCAATATCTTCCTCGACGCACGCGTGGGTATCCTGGGTGACCCAGAGCCCCCGAGCACCGTATGGTCAGCACCCTCTAGGATCCTTCGTAGGTGACCTAGCGCTTCACTCATAGGCCGCTTCCTTGGCCCCTCATCCACCGTACCAGAAGCTCACCATTTTAATCGCACACCGAGGCTGGTCAAGACCTCGGCCGACCTTGCTACGCGAGACGTCCTCCATTGACTCTCCGTCAACAGTTGCAACTTTATCAGTTAGGTCTCCACGACCTTAATCACAAGATGGTCAAAATGCTTTCCCAGCATTCTTGACATAAAACAGTCATTTACAAACAGCATTTACAAACAGTTTACAATACAGTTTCTATATTAATTCTCATTTTTCCACATTATCCCTCATCAATCCACATTACTTATTCCATATTCCATTGATATGTATACTCATCCCATCACATCATTTTCCATCTCATCACTTCAGATTCCTTCACATCACATATCATATATTCACATCCATACATATATCCACATCCACATCTACATTCACATCCATACATCCACATCTACATGCACATTCACATCCATACATCCACATCTATATGCGTACATTCACATCTACATGCATACATCCACATCTCTATGCATACATCCACATCCACATTCACATTCACCTCCATACATCTACATCTACATACATACATCCACCTCCAAATTCACATCCACATCTATGCATCTACATCTACATGCATACATCCATATCTCCATTCACATCCACATCTATACATCTACATCTACATGCATCCATCCACATCTCCATTTACATCCACATCTCCATCTACATCTACATGCATCCATCCACATCTCCATTTACATCCACATCTATACATCTACTTCTACATGCATACATCCACATCTCCATGCATCCTCATCCATACATCCACATCTACATGCACATTCACATCCATACATCCACATCTATATGCGTACATTCACATCTACATGCATACATCCACATCTCTATGCATACATCCACATCCACATTCACATTCACCTCCATACATCTACATCTACATGCATACATCCACCTCCACATTCACATCCACCTCCATACATCTACATCTACATGCATACATCCACCTCCACATTCACATCCACATCTATACATCTACATCTACATGCATACATCCACCTCCACATTCACATCCACATCTATACATCTACATCTACATGCATACATCCACATCTCCATTCACATCCACATCTATACATCTACATCTACATGCATCCATCCACATCTCCATTTACATCCACATCTATACATCTACTTCTACATGCATACATCCACATCTCCATGCATACATCCACCTCCACATTCACATTCACATCTATACATCTACATCTACATGCATACATCCACCTCCACATTCACATCCACATCTTTACATCTACATCTACATGTATACATCCATATCTCCATGCATACATCCACATCCACATTCACACTCACATCCATACATCTACATCTACATCTACATGCAAACATCCACATCTCTATGCATAATAAAATTCTTTTAATTAATCTAGGATGATAGTTCCTAGAATATGGTAGGAAATCCTCTTTTCATGCTTTGAATGAAATTATTTTATGTGTATATTTTTATAAAATTTTGCCATAGCTCCGCTACTATAACTAATAGATCTCAATTATTTTAAAATATAGGTTATCTTTAAGGGAATGATTAGAATGATCCCTAATTGGATCATTAACCCTTAATGGATTAAATAAAAAATAATCATAAACTAAAAGCATTAAAAAAAACGATTAATTTATTCTCAAGCATAGATTAATATTGGATTAAGAAAAAGCTTTATGAAAAGCTTCATTTGGATTGAGAATGGGTCATGAGTATGACCATTTCTTAGTGAGAGAGAGAAAAACCATTAGAATTAAACATAAATGAAAATTTATGTAATTCTTTACTATCATTAATTAATTAACTTCAATAGCATTTCAAAAACCATACCAATTAAGCTTCTCAAGCTTGAGAGGGGTTGAGAAGAGAGAATCATTGAGAAATTATAGAAAAATTCACTATACTTATCTTATAATTTGCTTGATTCTTTATTCACGGTAGAGGCCCCCAACCAATCAATTGGTTTAGTATGTTGATGGAGCCACCAATGGGGATTGAAGAAAGAGAGAAGTATCAAAAACTAGTGAATTATTAAAGAATTCACAGTTCTTGGCTTAGGTGGAGTAGAGTAACAATGCATAAGACACTATATTTTTTTCAACAAGGGGAGGTTCCTATTTATAGAAAAAATTGAGCTCCTAACCAAACAAACTGATTCTAGAATTTTCCAAGTCAGTTTGGTTGAATTTGGACTAGATTTGGACCTAGTTTGGTTACTTTTTGATTCGGTTTGGTTCCATTTTGATTTGGTTTGGTTCAAAAGAGATGAGAGATAAAAATATCACATTATTTTTGAGTTTAAAACTCATTCAAGCATGTGAAATATACACCTCCTTTAAAGAATTCCCCTTCCTTACATATGTGTCAAAATGGAATGATTATACCCAAAATATCTCATATTTTTAATATTGCTCATAGTTTTTTACTAATAAACCTTGTACATTTTCAACTCTTCATCCTATGTGAAATATGCACCTCCTTTAAAGAACTCCCCTTCCTTACATATGTGTCAAAATGGAATCATTATACCCAAAATATCTCATATTTTTAATGTTGCTTATAGTTTTTTACTAATAAACCTTGCACATTTTCAACTCTTCATCTTATGTGAGCATTTACTCATTTTTGGATACCCAAAATATCTCATATTTTTAATATTGCTCATAGTTTTTTACTAATAAACCTTGTACATTTTCAACTCTTCATCTTATGTGAGCATTTACTCATTTTTGGGTATCTTCTTTTACAAATTGGATTTATGCCCTCCCTACACATGGATTGATGCTATTGGTCCATAGGAACCTTAATTGGACCATGATCCAAAATTTTTTGAAAATCTAGACCCTTAGACTAAGGTCCTTTATACCCATTTCCAATTAATTTCAATTGCACATTGGAAAATTGAATTCCTGTTTTAGGGGAACTTATTTTAATAAGATGAGTTATTTTTCTATCCAAAAATATTCATAATCTGAATATTCTCTCTCTAGAATAAATTTCTCTCTCTAGGCTAAAACAGTTAGAAACAAGGTCTTTATATTTCTGAAGAGGGATTGATTACAGGGGAAGATACTAAACATCAAAAAGGGGTTGGGAGAGGAATCTTACAGTAATGAGGTATAACATTTTTAGAGAAGACATAAAGCATAAAAACCATTTAAAGCCATAAAAACCATAAAATAAGTGAAAAGAAGAATCACCAACTTACTAATGACTTTGAAAGCTTTCCTTTGGCTTGATGGTTTGAGGGTTCAACTCTTGTTTGAACAAGAGTGGCCAACCAATCTTTGGAAGAGGAAAATGTCAAAAACTAGTGAATTATTAATAAATTCACAGTTCTTGACTTGGGTGGAGTAGAGTAACAGTGCATAAAACACTATTATTTTTCAACAAGGAGGAGGCTTCTATTTATAGAAAAAATTGAGATCCTAACCAAACAAACTGATTCTAGAATTTTCCAAATTAGTTTGGTCAATTTTTGACCATTTTTAGGTTAGTTAAGCTAACTTTTTGGAACTAGACTTGAATTAGGAGAGAGGAGAGATGAAATATCTCAATTTTTGAAGATTTAAAACTCAATCAAGCATGTGAATTAGGCACCTCATTGAAGGGCCACCCCTTCCTTACATATGTGTCAAAATGGAATCATTATTCCCAAAATATCTCATATTTTTAATATTGCTCATAGTTTCTTACTAATAAACCTTGTACATATTCAACTCTTCATCTTATGTGAGCATTGAAGGGACTCCCCTTCCTTACATATGTGTCAAAATGGAATCATTATACCCAAAATATCTCATATTTTTGATATTACTCATAGTTTCTTACTAATAAACCTTGTACATAGTCAACTCTTCATCTTATGTGAGCATTTACTCATTTTTGGGTATCTTCTTTTACAAAATTGGATTTATCTCCTCCCCACACATGGATTGATCTTATTGGCCCATAGGAACCTTAATTGGACCATAATCCAAAAATTTCTGAAAATCTAGACCCTTAGGCTAAGGTCCAATTATACCCATTTCTGAAAATCTAGACCCTTAGGCTAAGGTCCTTTATACCCATTTCCAATTAATTCCAATTGCACATTGGAAAGTTCTTTTTGAATTTCTGTTTCAGGGGAATTCATTTTAATAAGATGAGATATTTTTCTATCCAAAAATATTAAAAATTTGAATATTCTCTCTCTCTAGAATATTTTCTCTCTCTATGTTAAAACAGTTAGGAATAAGATCTTTTATATTTTCCTGTATACTGATGGAGAGCTAATACATAACTTTTCTGGCTCCTTGGTTCCAATCCTTGAACTCTTTCACATCTGCAGCAGTCGGATTGATCTCCGCTATCTCCGGTGCCTCTTCATGCTCACCTTCTATGTAGTCCCAATAGCCCTTTCCCATCAGGAAATTTGTCAGCCTGAACCTCCAAGCATGGAAGTTGTTCTTATCAAGCTTCTCAGCAACAATCTGGTTTTCGCCATCATTTGACATCTTGCCAGACACACAAATTTATCAGAAACAGCACTCTAGTTTGTCCTACACAAAGTGCTGTATTTCCTGCAGCGGTACTGTACTACACTCAAATGTCATAACCAGTGACCTCAATGTGCATACATACACCCAATGGCAACTGTTGATCTCCTTGCAGTACACACAGTGTCTGCACAGCCAATCTGTCTTCCTGCATTTCTAGTATGAAGAATGAAGCATGGAGGATGTCCTTCAAGTACCATTTAAGCATGCCTGCAAGGCGTGGTGGAGTCGGTGGAGTCAGTGGCATCTTCTATCTTTGGTAGATGCCCTTGAAGTGGCGGCCTTTGGTAGAATCTCCTATCTCTGGGAGATTCCCGTTGGAGTGTTGGTGAGGTGCATTCAATGCCGGTGCATGCACCTCTGCTTTTGGATGGTTCCTTTGGGCCCACTGGGGAGGTGTTACAGTGTTACAGTGACGCTGTTACGGTGTGGCGGTGTGACGCCACATAGAGATGGTCTGCCTAGTGTGGGCACCCTTGGTGGCTATAGGATGCCCACCACTAGAGCGCTCGCCGTCCTCGGTGAGGAGAAGGAAAAGAAACGGCCTCCAAGAAGACGGGAGGTGAGTAGGGTAGCAAATTAAACGAGGGAGTGTTTATTTGGGTTGGAATTTGGAAGTTTGGATATAGTGCAGAGAATCGATGACTTACCCGCAGTAGTGCTCGAAATCGCCTGCTTTCTAAAAAACGGAGGTTGAGACGCGCCCGAAACACGTTTTCGGCCCGAAAAATTTTGTCCGATAGGACCTGTCCAATATGACAGTATAGTTTCCCTATAGCTTTACTCCCGCAAAGAAAGCTCCTCAATTAGAGATCGTTTGCCGATGCCTCCTGTAGAGCTCCCGACAGGGTGTAGTCGCCAACACAAATAGAGAAGAGTGGTTGAAGCTCTTATCCTTGTACCGCTTCCTGTGCTTCTCTTGCTTGTAGCTCAACCCTTAGCATGAACCAGGCTCTAATACCATGAAAAGATGCAGGGGAGAAGAGAGCTTGAGCTCTTGCAAAGCACACACACACTCACAAAACCCTAATAGAGAACACACAAGGTGAGAGGCTGAAAATCTTCTTCTTTACTCAACACTCAATACACCATATACAAAGATAAGAGTACACACATATGAAAGGTACTCAACCAAATACATAATAGGGTTCTCTATAGTGTGAACCCAACTAAATGAGCTGGCGCTATAACTATGCCAGTCTCTCGAATGGCTGTCACACATAGCTCGTCATCCCACTGGGCGCATATCACCCATGATCTCACCAACCATGCCCGTGGTGTAAGTGTGGGGCCTATCCCCCAGGCGGGTCATCAGTGTCCACCACCTCACTAGATGAGCTCGATATCTCAACATGATACTCCAACCATTTCGTAAAGATTTGTAACCCTTGGTTTAATGTAATTTCTGGTGGTAAAATTATGCTGATAAATCTGTTGTTGTAATCATCACCTAAACACAAGATTGAGTTGTAAAAGGGTAGACACTGACCTTGAATCTTGAAATTGGATCAAGATGTAAGACCCCCTTCACATTATCATGAGTACGGCACAAGGGATAGCCAAATTTAATGGGGAGCAGTTTTACACATGGCAGACAAAAACCATGTATCTGCTCATGAGGAAACATCTGTGGGGGCTAGTTGAGGGAAGAGATGAATGCCCAGAGGTGAGAGGGAAAAATGAGTGGAAGATCAGGAATGAAAAAGCATTGGGACTTATCGCACTCAGTTTAAATGATGAAATCATTCATCACATCACAGGGATACAGTGGGCAAAAGATGCATGGGATGAACTCAATAAATTATTTGGCACACAAGCAAAAAATTCAAAGATAAATCTGTTAATGCAATTCTACAAATTAGATACGAAGGAAAGTAAACCTTTAATCACACACTTGAACAAATATAAAAGCATTAAGCAACAACTGGTAGCTATTGTCAAAAAGGTAGAAGATGATGAGGCACTAGCAGTGCTTCTGAAGAGTGTGGACAAAGGTGAATATGAATGAGATAGAAGGAGCTGTACTAGAGCAAGAGACCAGAGGCAAAGAGAAGAAATGGCTAGACTCAACAGCAAGAGAAGAAAAAGCATTCTTCACCCGAGAAGGATTCTCTTGAGAGGACGAGGATGAGTAAGAGGTAGAGTAGGAGGAAGGACCCTACTATAGCAAACCCAGTGGAGAAGGAACGACATCAGCAAACTTCATGGAGGAAGTGGAGTCAAATCATCTTTTCTCAGAGAGAGAGAGAGTGAAACCCTACAACCCAATGTAACCTGCCCCAACAGAGTAAAACCACCTCTAAGCCATCGATGATGTAGGCCATGTGGTAGATGTATGTGTGAGCACTCAAGTCAAGGTCACGGGCACTTGTAGTAGCCTTGGACACATAGAGAGAGAGAGTGTCAAGGACTATGAGTTTAGGGACTTGAGGCACTCGTCGCAAGTAAGAGGGAAACTTGTTAAATTTGTAGCAATGTGATGAGCTATGGTGGATCAAATGCTAGAATCAACATCATTAAAAAAGAGATTAGATAATAATTAAGACGTTATTAGTGATTAACTTATATCTTAATGTAGCCATAGATAATCAAAAACTAGCAAATTCTCATTAGGCCAATGCCTCAATTTACAGAGTTTACATCCAAGCATCCAATCCCACTAATTTCTCCTTGATTCAATCCACCTCTTTTGCTTGATTCTCTCCACCTCTCCTAGAAAATCTCCACACCTCCTAAATCTCCTCATGCTACCCTTTATTCTCTCCCAGTAGATACTTCTCACCTTTTCACAACTTCTCTCACATTTACAGATTCTCTTTTACAACCTCTTGCCAAGGGCTTGTTCCCGCACACACCCTATTCACTGGTATATTTCAACACCTCCCCTCAAGTGAATACTCCTAGCACACCTGAACCCTAAACCAAGTTTCCCTCTTACTTGATAGTCCGCGACCAGTGCCTCAAGTCCCTAAACTCATAGTCCTTGACACACACTCTCTCTATGTGTCCAAGGCTACTACAAGTGCCCGCGACCTTGACTAAAGTGCTCACACATACATCTACCACATGGCCTACATCATGGGTGGCTCAGAGCTGGTTTTACTCTGTTGGGGTAGGTTACATTGGGTTGTAGGGTTTCTCTCTCTCTCTCTCTCTCTCTCTCTCTCTCTCTCTCTCTCACACACACACACACACACAAAAGATGATCTAACTCCACTACCTAAGGAGCCTCCATGAAGTTTGCCGATGTCGTTCCTTTTCACTGGGTTTGCTGAAGCAGTCTCTTGCCATGTGTCCTGGCTTTCCACAGTTGTGGCAAATGAAGGTCCTTCCTCCTACTCTACCTCTTCCTTGTCTTCGTCCTCGAGAGAATCCTCCTCGGGTGAAGAATGCTTTTTCTTCTCCTGTTGTTGAGTCTAGCCATTTTTGCTCTTTGCCTCTAATCTCTTGCTCTAGTAGAGCTCCTTCTATCGCGTGTAGCTTCATATTCTTTGATGTTGCTACAATGTTTTCATATTCGCCTTCGTCCACACTCTTCAGAAGCACTGCTAGTGCCTCATCATCTTCTACCTTTTTGCCAATAGCTGCCAGTTGTTGCTTAATGCTTTTGTATTTATTCAAGTGTGCCATTAAAGGTTCACTTTCTTTCATATCCAATTTGTAGAATTGCATTAATAGATTTATCTTTGAATTTTTAGCTTGTGTGCCAAATAATTTATAGAGTTCATCCCATGCATCTTTTGCCCATTGTATCCCTGTGATGTGATGAATGATTTCATCATTTAAACTGAGTGCGATAAGTCCCAATGCTTTTTCATTCCTGCTCTTCCACTCAATTTCCCTCTCACCTCTGGGCATTCATCTCTTCCCTCAACTAGCCCCCACTGATTTTTCCTCATGAGCAGATACATGGTTTTTGTCTGCCATGCTCCCCATTAAATTTGGTTTTTATCTACCATGTGTAAAAATGCTCCCCATTAAATTTGGCTATCTCTTGTGCCGTACTCATGATGATGTGAAGGGGGTCTTACCTCTTGATCTAATTTCAAGATTCAAGGGTAGTGTCTACCCTTTTACAACTCAATCTTGTGTTTAGGTGATGATTATAACAGACTTATGAGCATAATTTTATCAGAAATTACATTAAACCAAGGGTAACAAATCTGTATAAACGACGGAATGGTTGGAGTATCAAACTATCTCCGAATTACAATCTAAAGTTATAGGGATCTGTATCAAATACCCAACGGCTAATTTGAACCCTCAATTCTCTACTCAACACTCAACACACCATATACAAGAATAAGAGTACACAATAATATGAAAGGTACTCAACAAATACATACACGGGTTCTCTATAGTGTGAACCCGACTAAATGAGCTGGCGCTATAACTATGCCAGTCTCTAGAATGGCTGTCACACAGCCTGTCATCCCACTGGCCGCATATCACCCAAGATCTCACCAACCATGCCAGTGGTGTAAGTGTGGGGCCTATCCCCCAGGCGGGTCATCAGTGTCCACCGCCTCACTAGAGCTCGATATCTCAACAATTTCCACATTCCCATTCATATAACCCCATATGCCTTCACATCTAATCTTTTACATCACATCCATTCTCGCCCTATCACAACCCATATACATCTTATCCTATCACATACACTTCTTATCCCCTTTCTTACATATGTGTCAAAATGGAGCGATTCCACCAGGATAACTTTTTACTCTAACGTAGTCAAGACCATTACTGATCAAGCTGATCCGATTGCACCTATAAAGGTACTCGTCTGGATCAAGGAAGAAACTTGCACTTGGATCATTGGAATCAACGCTTTTTTCCCCATCAAGAGGCACAGCCGTTGATTCCTATCCATAGAACAATTACTATCCGGGATTTACTTTATCTATCGTAATAACAAAATTTGAGTCTCGATTTATGGATCCATCAGTCCAGCCTAACCCCATCCGATCCCATGGGTTAGCCAACCGCCCAACCACCACTGTAGTGATGGGATCCAATTTGGAATTGGGTTAGGTTTTGTCCCGGGTACCAAGGAAAAGAGTTCCAAGGCCCCCTAGCCGGAAGTTCATGCAAACATAAAATTAGGCACACCACTTACACACCCAATATGAAATTGCCTTTTTCTTAGCATCAGCTAACTTTAAAACAATCCTTTAATGAAACCATAGTACCACTGATCACAGTCTTCCAAATTATCCGGTTGATTCTCAAATTTTCCATCATTCCTTCATCAGAGTATCTATGGCATCATTGGCAACTAGAACGCTCACCACCTGTCCACTCAGGGGCCTTTTCAATAGTTCCTAGCCACCACCTGTCCACCTGTCCACTCAGGGGCCTTTTCAATAGTTCCTAGCCCATAATACTCGGCAATATAATCACTTATAAAAATCAAGATGGACTCTCGTTGAAGATCAGCAAGATCAACCAACAAATCCATAAAAAGAGCCATGGACTCATCCATTGAAGACCAGCAAGGTCAATCAACCAGATCCATGCCCGATTTCAGAAAAACAACTCTTACTCCTTGTTCTAATATCTTCCTCGACGCACGCGTGGGTATCCTAGGTGACCCAGAGCCCGAGCACCGTATGGTCAGCACCCTCTAGGATCCTTCGCAGGTGACCTAGCGCTTCACTCATAGGCCGCTTCCTTGGTCCCTCATCCACCGTACCGGAAGCTCACCATTTTAATCGAACTGAGGCTGGTCAAGACCTCGGCCGACTTTGCTACGCGAGACGTCCTCCATTGACTCTCCATCAGTAGTTACAACTTTATCAGTTAGGTCTCCACGACCTTAATCACAAGACGGTCAAGAATGCTTCCCCAGCATTCTTGACATAAAACAGCCATTTACAAACAGTATTTACAAACAGTTTACAAATACAGTTTCTATATTAACTCTCATTTTTCCACATTATCCCTCATTAATCCACATTACTTATTCCACATTCCATTTATATGTGAACTCATCCAATCACCTCATTTTCCATCTCTTCACTTCAGATTCCTTCACATCACATATCATATATTCACATCCATATCCACATCCATACATCCACATCCACATCCACATTCACATCCATACATCTACATCTACATGCTTATCTCCATTTTCACATCCTCATTTATACATCCACATCCCATATCCACATTCATACATACACATCCATATCCACATCCACATGCATACATCCATTATCACGTCCTCATTCATACATCCACATCCACATACATACATACATCCACATCCACATTTCCATTCACATCTGTACATCCATATCTACATGCACATTCACATCCATACATCCACATCTATATCCTCATTCACATCCATACATCCACATTCATGCATCCACATCTACATGCATACATCCATACATACACATCCACATTTACATCCATGCATACACATCCACATCCTCATTCACATCCACACATCCACATTCATGCATCCACATCTACATGCATACATCCATACATCCACATCTATATCCTCATTCACATCCATACATCCACATTCATGCATCCACATCTACATGCATACATCCATACATACACATCCACATCTAAATGCATATATCCATACATACACATCCACATTTACATCCATGCATCCACATCCACATCCTCATTCACATCCATACATCCACATTCATACATCCACATCTACATGCATACATCCATACATACTCATCCACATTCACATCCATATTCTCACCCTATTACAACCCATATACATCTTATCCCATCACATACACTTCTTACCTCATCCCATACACATCCTATCACTTCTTAACTCATCTTATCACATCCTAACTCATCTCATATGCATCTTATCATATCTTATCACTTCCCATATCTTTTATGCATACTTCTATGCATGAAATTCAATTATGCTAAAAGTAACACTTTTATAATAAAATAATCATCTCTTATGCATACCTCTATGCATGAAATTCAATTATGCTAAAAGTAACACTTTTATAATAAAATATTCATCTCTTATGCATACCTCTATGGATGAATTTCAATTATGCTAAAAGTAACACTTTTATAATAAAATATTCATCTCTTATGCATACCTCTATGCATGAAATTCAATTATGCATAATATAAAAATCAATTTCTCTAGGATTACAATGAATATCTTTCAATTAATCTAGGATGATAATTCCTAGAATATGGTAGGAAGTCCTCTTTTTATGCTTTGAATGAAATTATTTTATGAGTAATTTTATAAAAATTTTGCCATAGCTCCGCTGCTATGACTGATAAATCTCAATTTTTCTAAGGGATAAAGCTTATCTTTAAGAAAATAATTAGAATGATCCCTAATTGGATCATTAATCCCTAATGGATTGAATCATCAATATTCATGAAATACATAAACTAAAAGTATAGAAAAAAGCCATTAATTTGGCCTCAAGCATAGATTAATCTTGGATTAAGGAAAAGCTTTATGAAAAGCTTCATTTGGATTGAGAATGGGTCATGAGTATGACCATTTCTTGAGTGAGAGAAAGAAATTACATAAAAATCATTTGAATTAAGCATAAATGGAAATTTATGTAATTCTTAACTATCATTAATCAATTAACTTCAATAGCATTCATCAATTTATGTAACTCTTCACTACCATTCATCAATTAACTTCAATAGCATTCAAAAACCATTCCAATTAAACTTCTCAAGCTTGAGAGGGGTTGAGAAGAGAGAAGCATTGAGAAATTATAGAAAAGATCAAAATTCACCATTTACCTTACAAATTGCTTGATTCTTTGTTCACGGTAGAGGCCCCCAACCAATCAATTGGTTAAGTATGTTGATGGAGCCACCAATGGGGATTGAAGAAAGAGGGAAGTTCCAATTTCTTCAATTTGGAGAGAATTTTAGAGAATAGTAGAAACTAGCATTATTTCAGCATAACTCTAGTATAGTAGAATTCTTCTTCTTTTTTCGAAGGACTCATGTTCTATTTATAGGAAAGGGAAGCTCTAACCAAAGCTAACTGAATTCTAGAATTTTCCAAATTCAGTTTGGTTGAATTTGGACTAGATTTGGACCTAGTTTGGTTACTTTTTGATTCGGTTTGGTTCCATTTTGATTTGGTTTGGTTCAAGAGAGAGGAGAGATAAAAATATCACATTATTTTAGAGTTTAAAACTCATTCAAGCATGTGAAATATGTACCTCCTTTAAAGAATATCCCTTCCTTACATATGTCTCAAAATGGAATGATTATACCCAAAATATCTCATATTTTTAATATTGCTCATAGTTATTTACTAATAAACCTTGTACATTTTCAACTCTTCATCTTGTGTGAGCATTTACTCATTTTTGGATACCCAAAATATCTCATATTTTTAATATTGCTCATAGTTTTTTACTAATAAACCTTGTATATTTTCAACTCTTCATCTTATGTGAGCATTTACTCATTTTTGGATACCCAAAATATCTCATATTTTTAATATTGCTCATAGTTTTTTACTAATAAACCTTGTACATTTTCAACTCTTCATCTTATGTGAGCATTTACTCATTTTTGGGTATCTTCTTTTACAAATTGGATTTATCTCCTCCCTACACATGGATTGATGCTATTGGCCCATAGGAACCTTAATTGGACCATAATCCAAAATTTCTGAAAATCTAGACCCTTAGGCTAAGGTCCTTTATACCCATTTCCAATAAATTCCAATTGCACATTGGAAAGTTCTTTTTGAATTTCTGTTTCAGGGGAATTCATTTTAATAATATGAGAAATTTTTCTATCTTAAAATTTTCAAAATCTAAATATTCTCTCTCTAGAATATTTTCTCTCTCTATGTCAAAATAGGCAGAGACAAGATCTTTTATATTTCTGAAGAGGGGATTGATTACAGGGGAAGATGCTGGACATCTTGAGAGGCTGGGGAGGAATCTTACAGTATCAAACCATCTTCGAATTGCAATCTGAAGTTATAGGGATCTGTATCAAATACCCAATGGTTAATTTGAACCCTCAATTGTACCAAAAAATAGTGATTAGTATTGATTAATCATTGATTAGTAAATTAATCCTCTATTTTGTGTGCAAAAAACAGAGTATGCGAGGAGTCCATATCTGAGGCCTTAGAGTTCAAATGAGCTCAAATCCTTTCAAGGGCATGAATAGCAATTAGTCTAGTAGAGGGTTAAGCCAAGAAACACAAGAGTTGACTAAACATTGAATGCTTAATCTTTGTTTTACCAAAGTCACCTATAGATTTGATGAAGAGCTTGGATCTCACTGTAGACTTGATCAAATCAAAATATATCTTCACTAACTTGTAGAGCACCCTTGAAAACCTCTAGGGCCAAGAGGAATTAGAGCCATTGCATTTGGAGCAGCAGAGATCTCATATTTTCTTCAAAAAAGTAGCGCTAGAAAAATCACGAATTTCTGCAGCAACGCTGGCGGTTTGACGTTTTGATTGAATGGGACGCATTGGGCTGAAGCCCAACGGGTATGGCTATGTGTGGCTAGAGTGGTTTGGGTTAATTTGATGTATGAAGGGAGAGATGTACATAGAACTTGTGAGGCCCGAACCAAGCTAGCACTAGACGTCTAAACCAATTTTGTCGGAGGAGTCTAGATAAAGGCAGCTAGGGTGAGTTGTCACAAAAAGGCACACAAGCTTTCCCTACCCATACTGAGGATTCATCTTTACATGTAAGACTATCGGCTTCCTAGTGAATACAAACCATTCACAAACTATACCATTTGTTAGTCCTCTGACAACTTTTGTTCTCCAAGTATTTGTAAGAGAACCCATTGTCAACCCAGCATGATAAAAAGTTCTTAGCAATGGTCACCGAGGGAGATTTCCTTCACTACCCTCTTTCTATAATTTAAACACTCTCTCTCTAACTATTCCCACCACCATCTTCGCCCACCACCTTGTTGAAATATACAAGTGAATAGGGTGTGTGCGGGAACAAGCCCTTGGCAAGAGGTTGTAAAAGAGAATCTGTAAAACAAGACCATTCATGAAGATGAGTGTGTTGCTTCTGAATTTTAGAAATCAGATTCAAAATACAACATGGGTCAGAAATCAGATTCAAAATGCAACATGGGTCGTAAAGTTTTAATGTTGAAAAGGCTGAATGGTGTGTAAGGCATTCCAATCATAGTTAGTGACGATTGGGAAGAAGGTTTTTTTTTGTTGATGAGGCCACTTGGCAAATCTTTGGAGCACAATGAACTTGTTGATTCATGTCATAAAGATTGATCTAACCTCTCATTCTTCTCATTCTTGCAAGTACTTATTTCGTTGACAGGTATTTCATGGATGTCGTTCTATTTTCAGGACAAACTGTGAAGCACCTCGGGTTGTCAGGACATGGCGTCCATTCTGTGGCCCTCAGCAGTTAGTCACTTCCTCCACTCATTCCCCAACACAAGGATTCAGAAGCACTCGACAGTTCCGTGAAAGATGAATGTTTTCCTCCACCAGTAAGAGATAGCATTGTGGACATCCTATGGCCCATAGAAGAGTGGAATCAAGTGATGCATGACAAAGAGAAAAAATGCGAGGCAAAGTTCATGGATCTACTTCAAAGACAGTAGTAGAGAGGAATTCCTGAGGACATCAAATCTGTATTCGTCAAGGGCGCTCCTGTATTATGTATTCAGATTTTGGTCTGATCGACCGGAATCAGCAACAGCAACAAACAACTGAGTCAATTGGGGCTATTCTTCTTAGTACCCAATCATCTTCAGAAAGCAATAATAGCTACTATTCCAAAGCTGCAGTTGGAGAAACCTAGACACGGTTTGGCTGAATTCATGTGCACCTCTCTCAATGTTTTTTATATCTATCCGAATTCAATTACAGCGGGAGGGGAAGTGTTTTGGTTGGGCAAGTGGTTGGTCAAGGTGCTACAAGTAATGTTTATTCTGTAGAAGCTTAGACCTGGTGCATAGGAAAAATATGTAATCACATTTGGGGGAGTTGGTTGATAGCTTAAAGTATGCACATGACAGGTCCATAGTAAACCGTGATATTCGGCTGCCAAATATACTGGTTAGTGAAGATCAATCGTGGACTGGGGATACGCTACACCTTTACATCAACATGCCTGCTATGCAGGTACTATCCATTTCACACCTTTACATCAACATGCCTGCTATGCAGGTACTATCCATTTCGCGTCTGACAAGGTTCTTAGCATGCTAGAGGCAGGTGATCGTGTTTTTTCTATTGATGGTTCTGATGATTTGGTTTCATTGGTACGAAGTCTCTGTGTACTTGCAAAGCGTGATCACCTGCATGTGCAGAAGGCTTTGGCTGAATTTGACAATGATGATTATGCATAAATTCGGAATTTCTGGAAGAATGAGATTAGTGATAATTCAGCAATGCATGACGCTGAAATGTATGCTGTAAATGGCAAGTACGCCGACCTCAAACACTGGATAATGCGCTTGACTGAAAATTTTCATCTGTAGTGTGTATTTTCATGTATTCAATGTGCCACCTGGTCTTTCAAGTTCAACCATGCTTTGGGTAACGCTGCCTTTGGAAGCATGTGATTGGTTTGGGCCCTAGTAGAAGGGGTTGTCATGTTGCCTGCCACTATACGATCATGCTTGCTGCTCTGGTTTTGCCACTTTCTTTGTAAATGCCTAGCTACTTGCCACATGTGGCTCCCTTCTACATTGAAAATCTTTTCTCTGGGCTTTCCTTTTGAAGATTTCTCTTGTGGAATGCACTACTTGTATGAGGAACAACAACAAACCATAGAAGCATTCAACTGAACAGATGTATTACCAGCTCACAACCTGTCCCCTTCACATACATGCCTCACCTTGAACATTTCCAAAAAGTAGTATCTTATGTCATCTCCTGCTTTCACATCTATGCACTTGGCCTCTCAAGGTGGATGACTGCACATGGGCTCTAACGTTGGGGTGGTCAAGGCTCTAATGAACTGTGAAATGTTTTGTTCTATAATGAATTGAGTAAAGTTTTGGCTCTAGGGCCATGTTGCTTATTGTTTGAAGGTATGCCTCTAGGGATGTACCTCATTTTGTTATAATGGGTTCTATAGTATCTTATGCTGCTTATTGTTTGAAGATATGTTGTGCAAATGTGGAATATACAAGTAAATTAATGTTGGAATGGAGTGTGCCCAAAGAGTTCCATAATTAGCTTGCCCCTAGCGGGTGAGGGTGAGCTTGGCAAGCCCTTCGGAGGAGTATCCAACACTTTATTGGTGCTTTCTACTTGCACACAATTTGCAATGAAAAGACTTGAGTTTTGGTGAAGAGGTGAGAGAGGGTCTCATTGATGAAGTGGGAACCTTGATGATCTCTTTTTTTTTCTTAGCAGTAGTGACTTGACAATGTGACTCTACCACAGAACACTATTTAGACCAAGTTCATGTATTACAAGTCACTAGGCAAGAAGCCCATGATGGTCTAGCAATCACAGGGAATAACCTACGACCCCGGTTTGTGGGAAAATAAAGAGGGTTACAATACCTCTTTCTGTCATTGATGAGATTGAAGCTGAAGGTGCAACATAAGGGCCCTCCTGTGCCAGCATAGAGGTGACAAGGGCGAACAAATTCACAATGAGATTGTACGCGAAATGTGGTGCACTGGCAAAAGTAGCCCGCGTTCTTGACAAGATTCTTTTTGGGATGTGGTCTCTTCGAATGCACTAATTGCTGGATGATAGGAAAAGAACTTCATGTGGGTTTTCCTACAATGTTTCTCTAAAAATACTTGAAGCCCTAGGGAGCTTTGTGTCAAGAAAATGACTTGCTTGTCTTATCTCAATGTCCTAATGAAGTAGTGGTACGCCCAAGTTGCACATAAGGACAACAATGTCAACTCCGTTCCTTCTTTGGTCTCTCATCTTTCTATTGGTGGTTTATTTGGTATTATTAAAAGAGAATGTGGGGGAGAGGGAGAGCTTCAAACCCTAGCAAGCAAACACACACACAAGAGACATACATGTCTGCACAGTCATCTCACATTTGGTCGTCGTAGAACCAAACACACAGAGCAATTGACATCATTCCAGAGGGAGACTCATAGCGCACACTGGCACTGCTTCATGTGCAGGACAATGCACGCCTAACCTCGGATGCAGGTGCTGGACAATGCACGCCTGACCTCGGATGCATGGAGTAGAACCTTGGTTGACTCGTCCTAGACTGGGCTCACATGGGACTAGTTTTCCACTCCAGGTCCTACACCTTCTTGTTTAGATATGTCCACATGGCATCCAAGTGTGGGATGCACATGACACTCTTCTTTGTTGAAGATAAGCATCTCATATGTTCACTTGTCCATGATATTTTGGAAGGCTTCACATGAATGTGCCACCATATTAGGGGTTAAGGCCATTTGAGTGTTTCACCTTCTCGACGGAGCTAGGGATTGGTGCTTGGGTATATAAGGGTACTATTTGGGGGGCACCATAGATCATTATAGCATTATGAACATGTGGAGCATCACATATGGTTTTATGCTTGTAAAACTTTTGTTCATGCATCCTACTAAATGAACAATTGCATAGTGGGAGGATTAAGTTCATAATGTAAACAATAGTTGATACTTCTTCATCCCAAAAAGAATTTGGCATATTCTTTTCAGGCATCAAGGTACGAGAAACTTCTATAATGTGTCTGTTTTTCATTTCTATATTACCATGTGAATTACCTCTTTATTCCCTACTTTTCCAAGAAATCAATGAACTCATCGGATGGTAGGGGAGAAGTAAATAGCTAAAGCTAGTACTAGAACTGAGAGCGTGTACTTCTAGTATCATCCTAAAATATCCCGCATCATCGAGGGCTCTGGTGTGTATCGACGGCGGCGGGTAGGGTTGTGCCCGATGACTAAGACGTGATTGTCATCAATAATGTGGCTCTTTGATGTCGATTCTTGGAGTGTTTATCATCACAATGAGTCTCTTTCATTTTTATCCACCTTAGGTTAGCAATGTCATTAGAGTAGATTAGTGTAAGATTAGTTTATCATTAGGGAGATATTTTGTCTTTAGGAGAGCTTGATCCATGATTTTCAACACTGAGACATCATCAACTGTGGCGGTAGGATGCTGAGCGATTCAGAGATGTGGGTCAAGTGGTCGAGTGGTGCTTCCAACATTTGTGTGGGAGTGCAGCATTATCGTATCCCAAACATGGTGCTCGGATTGTCAGGAGATTTTTTTAGCATGTGGATGGTGGCATGATTGACCGTCGATCCTCCCATGATTATGACACATTACTTGGCACCTTGGGCTTAGATTCCATTCTAAGCACGCGCATGGCGGCTCCCACGATTTACACATGACGGTTTTCATGCTTCTGTGGAGCATGTATGGATGGAGATTGGTCACACTGTGCCTCAAGAGGATGGGCAGATGCATGGATACAGACAATCCTCTCCCTCAAGCATCCTTCACATCTAGTGTTGTCCGATGAGCACACAGGTCCTGTGTTCATGGCCAGCTATGATGACCTCATAGATTTGCTACAGGAGGGTGATGTATTTGTTTTTATTACCGGTGAGGGCAATAGTGAGGGAGTAGACTACTATATGATGAGTTGCACTAGGCCAAAGTGCATTCTTGACCAGGATACAGTGCATAATCATGGGTTTTCTTTTGACGCCCATAGCATGATTGTGGCAGGTAGGTTCTACCAGCAGATTTGATTTCATCGAGGAAGTCTTGAGTTCCACCAGTGGAAGTGGGAGTTAGAGGAATTTCAGTTCTCTTATTTAATGGTTGCTACCAGGCTCACTCTTGATCGAGTATACAAAGCCGAAAACAGAGTTCTCACCCTCATTTTTGGCTTCGAGTGGATGACCATGAGAGCATTCTAGAGCATTTCAAAGCTACAGAGGGTGCTGTTAACTAGATCTCTATCTTGATAGTGACTAACCTTTAGCTGGGTCAACTCACTTACATTGTACTTAGATTTATTGGCAGTGACTAACCTTATAATAGTTGGGGTAGCTCATTTTCATTATGCCTTGATCTTTTGAGTTAGTGGCTAAACCTAGAGTCGCTGGGTTAGCTCACATTTTGATATACTTACTTGATGTTTTTATCACTATGAGTTTTTTCATTATTGAGGATCATTGCATTTTAGTTGATGTTCATGGATTTTGGATTTTTTAAACACTTTGGCTATCATATTGTTTGCTGAAAATCCCCATGCCATCATACCCAAACATGCTCCGATGGTGACCAAACTTTGTAAACATGTGGGGGGGACCCGCTCCCATATGCTCGCAAAGTTTTTTCACAATTGGAGCATGTTTGTGTTAGCAATTAGCACCCAATGCGGATTTTTCAAGTCTCTTATTGCTTGAGAGAGCATGGAAAATCCCACTCTTTCCCATATCATCATACCCAAACATGCTCTGATGGGGATGAAACTTTGCAAGAATGTGGGGGGGACCCACTCCCATATGCTTGTAAAGTTTGGTCCCCTTCAGAGCATATTTGGATTAGCAATTAGCGCCCAATGCAGATTTTTAAGTCTCTTGGTGCTTGAGAGGCCATGGAAAATCCCGGTCTTCCCCATGCCATTATACGCAAACATGCTCCGATAGGGACCAAACTTTGCAAGAATGTGGGTGAGACCCATCTCCACATGCTCACAAAGTTTGGTCACATCAGAGCATGTTTGGGTACTATGGCATGGGGAAGAGCAGGATTTTCCATGGCCTCTCAAGCACGAAGAGACTTGAAAAAATCCGCACTAGGCGGCGCTAATTGCTAACCCAAACATGCTCCAATGGGGATCAAACTTTGCAAGCATGTGGGGGTGGGTTCTCCCCACATGCTTGCAAAGTTTGGGTATGATGCCATGGGGAAGAGCGAGATTTTCCATGGCCTCTCAAGCACCAAGAAACTTGAAAAATCGCACTGGTGCTAATTGCTAATCCGAACATACTTTGATGGTGACCAAAATTTTTGAGCATGTGGGGGTGGGTCCCCCCACATTCTTATAAAGTTTGGTCATTATTGGAGCATCTTTGGGTACCATGGCATGGGGAAGAGCAGGATTCTCCATGGCCTCTCAAGCACCAAGAGACTTGAAAATTTCACTGGGTGCTAATTGCTAATCCAAACATGTTCCGATGGTGACCAAACTTTGCGAGCACGTGAGTGGGGGTGGATCCCCTCCCACATGCTCGCATAGTTTGGTCCCCATCATCGGAGCATGTTTGGGTACGATGGCATGGGGAAGAACGGGATTTTCCATGTCCTCACAAGCACCAAGAGACTTGAAAAATCCGCACTGGGTGTTAATTGCTAATCCTAACATGCTCCGATAGACCAAACTTTGCAAGCATGTGGGGGAGACCTACCCCCACATGCTCGCAATGTTAGGTCACCATTAGAGTATGTTTGGGTACGATGGCATGGAGAAGTGCAAGATTTTTCAATGCCTCTCAAGCACGAAGAGACTTGAAAAATTCGCACTAGGCGCTAATTGCTAACCCAAATATATTCCAGTGGGGATCAAATGTTGCAAGAATGTGGGGGTGGTCCCTCCCACATGCTTGCAAAGCTTGGTCATCATTGAAGCATGTTTGGGTACGAGGACATGGGGAAGAGTGAGATTCTCCATGGCCTGTCAAGCACCAAACAGACTTGAAAAATCCACACTTGGCGCTAATTGCTAATCCAAACATGCTCCGATGGTGACCAAACTTTGCGAGAATGTGGGAGGGACCCACCCCCACATTCTTGCAAAGTTTGGTCACCATCGGAGCATCTTTGGGTACGATGGCATGGGGAAGAGCGGGATTCTCCATGGCCACTCAACCACCAAGAGACTTGAAAAATCTGCATTGGGTAGTAATAATTACTAATCCAAACATGCTTCGATGGGGACCAAACTTTGCGAGCATGTGGGGGGGTCTACTAATCTAAACACGCTTCGATGAGAGGACCAAACTTTGCAAGCATGTGACATGCTCGCAAAGTTTGGTCCCCATCGAAGCATGTTTGGGTATGATGGCATGGGGAAGAGCGGGATTTTCCATGGCCTCTCAAGCACCAAGAGACTTGAAAAACTCAGATTGGGTTCTAATTGCTAATTCAAACATGCTCCGATGGTGACCATAATTACTAATCCAAACATGCTCCGATGGGGACTAAACTTTGCAAGAATGTGGGGGTGGGTCCCCCCCACATGCTTGCAACCTTTGGTCCCCATCAGAGCATGTTTGGGTATGATGGTATAGGAAAGAGCGGGATTTTATATGGCCTCTCAAACACCAAGAGACTTGAAAAATCCTCACTAGGCACTAATTGCTAACCCAAACATGCTTTGATGGTGGGTACCAAACTTTGCAAGCATGTGGGGGTGTTTCCCCCCCATCCTTGCAAAGTTTGGTCACCAATTGGAGCATGTTTGGGTACGATGCCATGGGGAAGAGTGGGATTTTCCATGGCCTCTCAAGCACACTGAGACTTGAAAAATCCACACTAGGCGCTAATTGCTAACGCAAATATGCTCCGATAGTGTCCAAAATTTGCGAGCATGTGGGTGTGGGTCTCTCCCACATGCTCACAAAGTTTCGTCCCCATCGGAGCATGTTCGGGTACGATGGCATGGGGATTTTCAACAAACAATATGATAGCCAAAGTGTTAAAGAAATAAAAAAACCATGAACATCAACTAAAATGTAATGATCCTCAAAATGAAAAAACTCATTGATATAAACATCAACTAAGTACATCAGAATGTGAGCTAACCCAATAGTACATCAAAACTCTAGGTTTAGCCACTAACTCAATAGATCAAGGCATAATGAAAATGAGCTACCCCATCTAGTCTAAGGTTAGTTACTGCCAAAAAATCTAAGTACAATGTAAGTGAGCTAAACTAGCTAGTCTAAGTTTAGTCACTTCTATCAATGGGAACCCAATTAATATCGTCATCTCTCTGACTGGTGGGGGCGATGTGTGCGTCGAGGATGTTTAGCACGTCGAGGAGGTTCTGTCGTCGGCTGCTGCGATAAGAGAGATGAAAGATCACCTATAACAGTATCAATCATTGCTAATTTTAAACATTACCAAAACCAACTCACCTCGGTAGAGTGCTGCCTCTGACTTCGGATATTCTCTCAATGGGTAATCCAGCCACCACGGGCAATACCTTTTCTCCCATGCATTAAGTCCCCACCTCAGTAGAGTGCTGCCTCTAACTTTGGATATTCCCCCAGCCGCCACAGGTAATACCTTTTCTCCCATGCATTAAGTCCCCAATCATTGCCAAGAGGGAAACATACCACAATCCTAATCCATATCCATCCACTCATCAACTCCCTATGTTATGCCATAAATTCTCATCATACATCTTGATGAGACATATTCACAGAAGATAAAGAGAAAAAAAAGTGAAAGTTAGGAGATTAAATGTTGGCTATGCACACATAGTGTGTTCACTCATTGATAGAGGATTCTCTTGGATCTTTCTGTCAACTCAGGCTGACCACCCTCCTCCTCTTTGTTCTTTGTCTTGCTCCACAACTCACAAAACACATTGTCAATATGTTCATTTCTCACCATGCCAAATGACTTATCAAATCCCTTAGTAGGCAGAAGCCTTCTCCCAACTCCTCCTCCTTTTGCCTAGCCTGCACGTGCAAGGCACAACAATAAACCTCTTTTTCTATGAGAGCACTAGAATATCTCTTAGCTAGAGAGTCCTTGAGCTCTGTTGTAGCCATCGCTTGAAAATTTTCTTTCTTCCTACACATTCATGGCAAACAAGCACTCATAAGTCTCACAAAAAAGCTTCCTACCTAACCATGCATTGATAAAGGTACTAGAACATACCTCTATTATGGGAATATATATTTTCAGCCCTCTTAAAAAATATTATTCTACCCTTTTAGGTAATTCGAGGACGCTTGGATTATCTTTGCGTTAAGCCAAATTATGTTAATATCATGGGTGATGCCATTATAAATATTAATATGTTTGGTGGATATTGATTTATGTTTGGGGCCTCCAATGTTTGTTTCAGTTGGTTTGTATGGAAGGGTGATTCCTGGGTTACTTACGCCTGGCAAACATGTGTGTGGTTATGGTATATATATTTATGGAATATTTGTTTCACCATTTTATTCTTGGTTATTTTATAGGTGAAGAGGATTCTAAAGATTGAGGACAATTCACACATTTATTACTGGCACACCATTTTTGTAAACAAGATTTGTATATACATGCGCTAGCTTGTGCACATTTTGATTTATTTGAAAAACCTTAGTTTATCAAGCATAGACTTGAACTTTAATATTTTGTAAAGCGTGATATGCTTTAAACCCTAGCCTCAATTTAGAGGCACTCTATTTTGAGCATGAGAGAGTGTCGTGCAAGAAAAACACCTTTTTGTATTTTTGGAGGCTATGGCCTAATTTGGAATAAAAGTATCTCTTAAATACTCATGTGTGGGGAGAGGCCACACACATGAGGGGGGATGATTGCACCCAATCTTGGAGTCATGCTTTGTGAGCTAAGTATTATTTGTTTTTCACTCAAATATAGAATATGTTGAACATGTGGTATGAGTTATTTAGTTTAATCAAATTCTTGCAAGTAAGTTCTTTTAATTCTATTTTCCTAGAATTTAGATCGTGACAAACCACTCTGTAAAAAACCATGAAACCATCGTCTTCTTCAAAAGTGGTTTTCCCTAATCCAAACCCTCTCAATGATTCAACCATATCGATTGAATGATCTTCTAAAGGAGGTTTGAGTTTCACAATTCAATTGCTAAACCACTGATGGAGAGAAAAATCCATAATGGAGGGTGCTTGTGGCTTTACAAATCAATTTATGGACAATAAGTAGGCTGATGTTTTTTTTGGAAATTAAAGCTTAATTGATTAAGCTACTATTTTCCTTTTCTCCACTGTGTGGCGGGCAGCGAAGATTTTAAACTTTTCCTTCTCCACAGCAGCGTAGCGCTAACAACTTTCCTCTCTTCAAGTCGTGCTGTTTGGGTTCCAGACAGAGACGACACTTATTTTTTTTTCAAATCTTATAAGCTTTGTTAAAAGCTTAATAGTATAAGCTTTGAGATAAAGGCTTTATAAGCTTTACACAAGCTTAATAATAAAGGTGAAAAATCTCTCTCTCTCCAATCGGCGGTGGCCCTTCTTCTCTACTTTGTGTTGTTGTGCGGCGGTTTCCAAAGATCGTCGTTTCTTTCTTTTTTAAAGCCTACTAAGCTTTACAAAGCTTTACTTAAAAAAAGAGAAGAGCAAAGATTATATATATTATAAGCTTATAAAAAGCTTACAAAAGCTTATCTTCAAAGCATTCAAAGAATCTCAAGGAAGAAGAAGAGTTTCAACAAAGTAAAAATTCAGACTTTCACATCTGTAGAAAAATTTCAGAAAACGATTTCACCTTTTCTTGCAAAAATTGAGAGGCTCTTGCAATAAATTTTTTGGACATCCAAGAGCAAAAAAAATTATCGGCATTCGGCAATTCTTGGAGGACAGTGACTAGGCCAATCATTTGATGACAAATTCAACAATTCTAGAGCTAAGTTTTGTGTCTCCATTTATTTATGTACATTAAATTGAACTTTCGTTATCTATTTAATTGCAATGGCCACTTTACTTACACAACCCACTGTGCAAGAGAAAATCTTAGCACTACAAGAGTAAATTGCTAGTAGTGAGCATGAACTCTAACACAAATTAAAGCGTCAAGTGCCATGTTTTAAATGCAAACGTGGCTCTTCCAACTCTTTCGACACTGATGAGGAGGAAAGTGATCATGTTAGACGCATTGTTAAAGCTACCTTGCATGCTCAAAGTTCCCAGAAAGACTCATGAATCAGTTAAAAGACATTCACTTTCCAAAATTATGATCGCAAGAAGGAGACACGAGTTCTTATTGCATGGATTAGCCAATTTGATGACTATTTCTCTAGCGAAAAGTTCTCAGAAAAGGACAAAATTAAATGTGCTTGTAATCACTTGATCAAAAGTGCTACTTTATGGTGGAATGTTATCAAGCAGGATAAACATCGACCTTCAACATGGAAAGAGTTTCAAAAACTCTTAAAGAAGCATTTTCTACCATCTTAGTACAAGGCTAAAGTGCATTAATGATGGGACACTCTATGCTAGTAGATTGAGAAAGAGAATGTCCAAGCTGACAAATTTAGGGACATTCTTTTATAGGTTCAAGTAATTGAAAAGTTCAAGGAAAAAGAGAAACGAAGGAAATTCATTGCTGGACTTAAATCTACCATTAGGACTGACATTAATATGTTTCATCTGCATGATCTTAGTTCTGCTATGGATATCCCTTTAAATTATGAACGTAAAACATCTATTTCTAGAGATTTCAGGATGCAAGATAAGTCTTTTATAAAGTCTACTAAACCTTCTTTCCCTTCTAGTACTTTTGATAAATCTAGGATGCACAAGGGTAAAGATGTGATTAAAGGAGATGCTTGGAAGGACAACCACAACAAACCCTCGAATGGTCAACCAAAGAATTGAGTCTTCAAATGTTACAAATGTCACAAGGAAGGACACCGCACGCAAGACTGTCCTAAGAAGAAGAAGAATTCTGCATCGATGACTTGACTCAATGTTATTGAAGAAGATGACGATGATTTTTTCAAGTAAGAGGGTAACTCTGATCCTGATTATTCGGATTAAGGTAAGTTTTCAATTCATGCTTTATTGAAAATTCAAGGAAAAATAAAAGGAAAGTCAGTTTCTATACTGTATGATGATGGTAGCTTGCATGATTTCATTTGTAAAAAAGCATTGAAAGCACTAACCTAGATGCATCATAGTCTAGTTACAAAGTAAAAGCTGCATTTCAAGGTATTAAGTATAATTGCACAAAAGAGGTTAAAGATTTACAATTAGAAATGGGTTCACTAAAAGAAACGAGAACATTCCTAGTCGCTCCGTTTGCAAGGTGTGGATGTCATCTTAGGTATGCCATGGAGACATGAGCATAATCCCTAGATTGACTATGAAACCCATACAATGTGGTTAATAAAAGGTGACCAAGAAAATTGTCTTCAATGTTAGACCAAGGGTGACCCAGGACCATTTTTGACTCATACTCAATGTTAGACCAAGGGTGACCCAGGACCATTTTTGACTCATACTCAAGCAAAAAGAGCTGTACGAAAAAAGAAGACATTTTTTATTTTTGTCAAACAACTTATTGCTCAAGATGACCCCAAATCAAATGTGTCTCATGACCCTTTCATCTCTCTAAGTTCTCTAACTACTTCATGGATGATTTAAATCCTAGCTTACCTAAGCCTCGTCCAAAAGACCATAGAATTGAGATAATTCCTGGTAGCTCATTGCCATGTAAATCTCCTTATCGAGTCAACATACTTGAGAAAAAAGATATCCAAAGATAAGTTGAAGAACTACTAGAGAAAGAATTGATTAGACCCAACAGTTCTACATTTGGTGCTCTAGTTCTTCTTGTCAAAAATAAGAATGGAACATATCGATTATCGTGCACTTAACAAGATTCCTGTCAAGAATCGATATCCGATACCTCGAGTGGATGACTTGCTAGATAAGCTTAAATGAGCCCAAGTCTTTAGCAAGATTGACCTAAATTCTGGTTTATCATCAGATTCGAATGGACGAAGGAGAAATCTTAAAGACTGCCTTTAGAACCCAAACTGGTTGAGTTTTTAGTTATGCCATTCGGTTTGACTAATGCTCTGGCTACTTTCAATAGAATGATGAATATAATATTCTTGAAATATCAAAATTTTGTTGTAGTGTTTTTTATGATATCTTAGTTTTTAGTAAGAATCATTCAAGAGCACGAACATCATTTAGAAAAAGTGTTCTCACTTCTTCAAGAGAATCGGCTCTATGTCAATTTTGAAAAGAGAAAATTATTTCAAGAAGAAATTGAATATCTAGGATACATTATTTTTGCTAATGGTATTCGAGTAGACCCCAAAAAGATTAAAACCATTGCTAATTGGCCTAGACCACGTCATATTCACAAACTCCAATCTTTCCTTAGATTATGTAGTTACTATAGGAAGTTCGTTAGAAATTTTGCATACATTGCACATCCTTTGATCAAAGTTCTGAAAAAAAACTAGATATTTTGATTGGACTAGTAGACAAGATCATTCCTTCTCTGAACTTAAGAAAGCATTGACTCATGCACTAGTTCTTACACTACCAGACTTTCATCGACCATTCTTTGTTGTAATTACTTATGCAAGTGGACAAGGCTTTGTTGCTGCTCTTATGCAAGCTAGACATCCCATTACTTATGGAAGTGGTAAGCTCAAACCAGTAGAAAGAAACTATAGTACATATGACAAAGAATTAGCTATTGTTGTGCATGCTTTAAGATTTTGAAAACATTATTTAATGGACAAGGCTTTGGTGCTGCTCTTATGCAAGCTAGACATCCCATTGCTTATGGAAGTCTGCTTATGGAAGTCGTAAGCTCAAACCAGTAGAAAGAAACTATAGTACATTTGACGAAGAATTAGCTATTGTTGTGCATGCTTTAAGACTTTGAAAACATTATTTAATGGGATCTGAATTCTTAATCAAAATAGACCAGCAAAGCATTCATCATTTGTTGACCCAACCCTCGGCGGGGGGGGGGGGGGGGGGTCACTCATAAATATGTAAGCGTAGCACGTGGGTTCAATAGAAGGGGTTTTAAAATCCCTTTTTTACATACGTAAGGGTACCATTTAAAGTGGGTATTTACAGATTGAATAGAAAAAGTGTATGGATAAGGTGTTTTCAAATCAAGCCTTGAATGCACGTGATATACAGAGTTTACATATAGTGAACCGCACGAGACCCAACGATTAATCTCTGATCTACATATCAAATAGGCTTCATTTATCCAGAGTTTTCAACCCATGATTCAATATCAACCAGGAAAAGAAAATGTTATGGTAGATTCTTTAAGTAGACGTCCTAGTGTTCTCACAACATTTTTGTTATTCAAAGTGAACCATTGAGTCGTATGAGAGAATCCTATGATATGGACCAAAATTTTACTGATGTTTGGTCTAAGCTGACAGACAATATTTGGAACCCTATTGGTGATTATTCATGCCATAATGGTTATCTTTTCTTCCAAAAGAGATTGTGTATTACACAACCTTTTAGACAATTCATATTAGAGGAAATGCATTAACCACACCATATATGTGTCATCGAGGTGTCTCAGCTACTCTACAGTTAGTCTCTAGAGAATTCTTTTGGCCTTATCTTAAACAAGATGCAGCAAAATTTGTAGCTAAACCTATAAAGTTAAGAATGAAAAGTCTTCTTACTCCTCTACCAATCCCTAATGATACTTGGGAACAAATATCTATGGACTTCATTACAGGTTTGCCTACTACATCAAGTCATAATGATATGATTTGGACTATAGTTGACCGTTTAAGTAAGCAAGCATATTTCTTACCTTGTAAGAAAACTTTGACTTCTTAGTAAGCCACAAATATATTTATCAAACAAATCTTTGTACATCACAGGTTGCCAAACGTCATTGTTTCTGACAGAGACTCAAGGTTTTATAGTAACTTTTGGATCACTCTTTTCTCCAACTTAGACTTTAAAGTAGATTTTTCCACAACTTTCCATCCGGAAATGAATGGACAAATTGAGGTTACTAATAGTACTATTTTGGATCTACTCAGAGCCTAGAATTGAACATACATGTGCTATCTTGTGCACATTTTGATTTATTTGGAAAGTTTTAGTTTATCAAGCATAGACTTGAACTTTAATATTTTGTAAAGCATGATATGCTTTAAATCCTAGCCTCAATTTATGGGTACTCTATTTTGAGCATAAGAGTGTCGTGCAAGAAAAGGACCTTTTTGTATTTTTGGAGGCTATGGACTAATTTGGAATAAAAGTATTATTGAGATATCAAGCTCAACTAGTGCTACATCGGATATTGATGACCCGCCTGGGTGATAGCTTCCGCATCTACACCACTGGCATGGTTGGTGAGATTATAGGTGATATGCGGCCAGTGGGATGACAAGCTGTGTGACAGCCATTTTGGATTACTAGAGACTGGCATAGTTACAGTGCCAACTCATTTTGTCGAGTTCACATTATGGACCGACCCTTGTATGTTGTAGTAGTTCAGTACTAACCCATATAGTGTGTACTCTTATCTTTTTATGTTATGTTGGTTGAGTAGAGAAGAAGAAGAGAGATAAAAATTCAGAGCTCTATCCATCTCTCTCTTGTGTCTTGCTCTCTCTTGTGTGTGTTTGTTTGCTTGCTAGGGTTTGAATCTCTCCATCTCCCCCACATTCTCTTTATGGTATCAGAGCCTCGTTCGTGTGGCGAGGTTGTCCTGTGTTGGCACATATGCCAAGCTGATCTCTCCTGCTGAGAGTCTCTCCCTGACATAGTGATAATGCACCTCAATGTGCTTTGTGCAAGCATGAAAAACTAGGTTTCTTGCAAGTGCCAATGCGCTTTGACTGTCAGTGTAAATAGAGGTGGCAGACTCTTGTCCAACACCCAAGTCAGCCATAAGCCGTCTGAGCCACACACACACACTCAACCATAGCTGTGAAAGCTGCCCTGTACTCAGCTTCACAACTAGAAGTGGCCACAGTAGGTGCTTCTTGCTCAACTAAGATATGCATGAGCTACCGAGCATGAAACAAAAACCACTTGTGGACACTCTTGTGTCATAGCAACCAGCCCAATCTGAGTTCGAAAAAGCATGTAAATCTGGCGGCAACGATCCCCCTTGGGATAAAACAGCCCAAGATGTGTGGTGCCACTCAAGTAGTAGTGAAAGATGCGTTTAACTGCCTTCCAATGCTGAGACCCTGGGCTATGCATAAACCTGCTCACCTGTGAGACTGCAAACTGAATGTCCGGCCTCATAATACATACATAAATGAGGCAACCAACAGCTTTCTGATAGAGTGTGACATCAAAGTGATCGTCAGCATCATGATGAATAGGCTTGCAGTCTTCAAGGCCGAATCTCCGCAACAATGTCTCAATATACTTTGTCTGACACAAAGCAATACCTCCATCACACTGTTTAAATTGTATCCCCAAATAATGATGCAAATGCTCCAAATCTGACATCTCAAAAGAGGCATTCAAATCAGCCTTAAAATCAGCAATATGACTCTCATTTGGTCCTGTGAGCAGCATGTCATCAACATAGAGAGCAATGATTAGATGTACATCATCCACACATTTAACATACAAAGTGCTTTCTGTTGGACTATTCTGAAAACCTTGTGCAGTCAAATATGCATGTATCTGTTCATACCAAGCTCGTGGAGCTTGCTTTAAACCATATAAAGCCTTTTTCAACCTACACACTTTGTTTTCCTACCCTCTTTCAACAAAACCACGAGGCTGCTATTTATACACCTCCTCATGCAAATCTCCATTCAAGAACGCAGTCTTTATGTCCAACTGATGTACATTCCAACTATTATGAGCTGCCAATGCACAAATGTTACGAATGGTAGTCATACGACAAGTGGGAGCAAAGGTCTCATCAAAATCAATGCCCTTTTCTTGAGCATAATCCTTTGCAACAAGTCTAGCCTTATAGCGATCAAAACTGCCACATCTGGCTTTCGTTTCAACTTAAAAACCCACTTACATCCAATGACCTTTTTACCAATAGGCAAATCACACAAAGACCATGTACCATTCTTCATTATAGCATCATATTCACTTTGCATTGCAGCCAACCAATTTTCTGATTTTTGTGCCTCATCAAATGAAAGAGGTTCTTCCTCTTCACATATACTAGACACAGCCAAAGCATAACAATCTGATGCATAAGAGGCATGCTGAAAACCTGAACGAGTACAGGTGCATCAATTTTACTATCAATTTTACTATCACGCAAGGTTTGCACCAGCCATTTAGGCATACCTCTAGCCTGCTCATTTTCAGCCCTATCCTCATAAATTACATCTTGTAAATCTGCATCAGAAATAGGCTGATCTATGATGTCGTTTGAAATCTGCATAGGCTGAATATTTGCCTCATTAGGACTTACATTTGAATTCCCACCTATAAACAGAGGCAACAACGTATCAAATACATCCTGTAAGCTCACACGTGTCTCTTTGGTACATGATAACAAAGGTTGCATAGCATCTTCCACAAAAACAACATCTCGACTAATCAAGATACGCTTTGACTGCGGATGATACAATTTGTAACCCTTGCTCTCAGCACTGTAACCAACAAAAATGCATTTGATAGCCTTATCATCCAATTTTCTACGTTGTTGCACAGGAACTAAAGCATAGGCCAAGCAACCAAAGACACACAAGTGACCAATAGAAGGCTTCCTACCATGCCAAGCTTCGTATGGAGTAACAGACTGCAAGGCCTTAGTGGGACACTTGTTAAGTACATATGCACAGGAACTAAAGCATAGGCCAAGCAACCAAAGACACACAAGTGACCAATAGAAGGCTTCATGCCATGCCAAGCCTCGTATGGAGTAACAGACTGCAAGGCCTAGTGGGACACTTGTTAAGTACATATGCAGCACACATGACAGCCTCAAGCCAAAACGCATGTGGCAAAGCTTGGCTCTTGACCATACATCGTGCCATCTCCATAAGTGACCTGTTTTTCCTCTCAGCAACACCATTTTGCTGAGGGGTATACGGCACTGTACATTGGTGTTTTATCCCACGACTAGCCAGAAATGCATCAAACTCTTTAGACATGTACTCCCCCCCTCGATCAGAACAACGGAGGGTGTCCACAGTACAGTTGGATACATTTTCAGCCATAAGCAAAAATTGTTTGAAGCACAAAAACACTTCGGATTTTGCCTTCAGTGGATATACCCATGCATGCCTTGAGTAATCATCAATGAAAGTCACGAAGTACAAGTGTTTACCAAATGACGGAGTTTGCATAGGCCCACATACATCACTATGTACAAGTTACAATTTGCGAGTGGCCCGCAGCATAGAACCATCCTTTGGAAATGCAGAACGCTGTATTTTGCCCAAAATACAGCCTTCATAAACATGTTTCAATGGTGCCTCAAGAGGGGGCAATGAAGCAACCATATCAAATTTCTACAAACGCAGCAAACTAGCAAAGTTCAGATGACCAAAATGAGCATGCCATAGTTTTGCATCTGAAATTGCCTTTTCATCAGAAACTGCATTTGCTGAATCTTCCACACACTTGTCATAAGAATTGAGCCTATACAGCCCACGAAACAAGGTGCCAGATGCAATAATCGTATCACCAAAAGTCAAATCATGAACAATACATCTGTCATCCATAAATTTGACTACAAGTCCAAGTCTAGCAAGCACAGAGACAGACAATAGATTCTTCTTTATCCCTAGCACATACAAAGCATCTGAAAGTGTGAAAGCACTGCCATTTGTAGCAGTAAGCCCAACGCCCTTCAGTGGGTAAGAAGCATTATTGGCACATGTGACAGTATTCACATTAGAGACAGCCTCAAGACAAGTGAACATATCACGATGCGAGGTAATGTGCTTTGTAGCACCTTTGTCAAAATACCATACATCAGAGTCAACAGAAACTGCCAAACATGCATCATGTACAGATGGGTCATACTAGCAATACACGCTAAATGCCCATTCTGTATCCTGCACAACATTTGCAGAATCTGCATTTGTAGAAGCATCTGCTATTGTGGCTGCATTTGACTCTTTCTTCTTTGCCTCTTTAGCCTTTAGCTTAGGGTAATTCTTAATGACATGATCAGTTTTCTTACAATAGTTGCACCTAATTTTTTTCTTGCCTTTATCAAGAGCCTTCTCAGACCTATTGTTGCTACCTGTGGAAGGAGAAGAAGTTGCAGACCTACTAATAGGTGAAGAAACAGCGGAAGGGGCTGCCTTACCACTTCTTCTCTGCTGGGCAGCAACAAATGCCTGATCAACTGCACGCTGCCTAGCCCTATTTTGCTTGGACTGCGCTTCTTGCAAGAGCTTGTTGACTAAAGTATCATACTTGACAACATCAGGTCTGTCCTCAGTAACAGTCTCCATATGGCAGCAAAAGTCTAATATGACTGAGGTAAAGCATCAAGAACAGTCTGCACAAGAGAATGATCAGGAATAATCTCACCTGCAGAAATCAACTATTCCTTGAGATCTTTAATCTCAGCAAGAAAAACATTCATGTCATCATCTTCCTGCATAATCTTCGATTCTAGCTCTTTACGCAGGTAAGAGATTTTTGCCTCATTACGACCTGCAGACGACCTGCAGACAAACCAGCTAGAATATCCCAAGCCTTTTTTACTATTTTAGCTGAACGAATATGTGGAGTGATGTTACGTTTGACAGAAAGTGCAATCAAGGCATGAGCCTACGCATCTTTACCATCCCAAAAACAAGCTTGTTCAGCAGTGGGTAAAACAACATCAACAGTAGAGCTGCTAGAACGTGCAACATCCTCAACAGATCCTACATCCACAGAACCTGGACGTATGTCTCCATCCAGTTTATCATCATCAGCAGACAACATGCGAAATACATCATTGCTGTTATCAGCCCCATGGCCACTGATTGAAACTGATGCAAAAGCTACCTATAATGAAGCAAAGACTGAACAGAAAACAACTCGTGCTATGTAGCATGGTCCACAATAGAATACGTATGTCTATTTTGCAGAAAACTGCACTGTCAAAATTTCTGCACAAGATGACGTGCACAAGATGACGAAAACACCTGTACAGAACTTGTAATGCAAAAACGGAGCCCGAAACGACCTTAGATGCAATTTATGAGAACGTAATAACCTACAGGCTCATCTGCAGAGTATAGGGACCTACAAGCACTCGTGAAAGCTCACCTCAATTGGAGAACGTGAGTCAAAGGGTGCTAGCGGCGTAGCCCTGGGAGCCGATGCCTACTCTGATACCAATTGTTGGAATTAGGGTTGTAGGAAAGCACACAAAGCTTGGAGAAAAAGAAACAAGAATGCACACAACACACAATGTATTAGATTGTGTCAATGTATAAAAGATAAGTTAGCCCTAGAATGATGGGTGTATATACAAGCCGGGGGAAAAAACCTCCTAAGGAGGGAAAAAGTGCCCCGGCGGTCCTAAGTGTGTTCACACACATCACTGCCTATATATATGGCAACAACTTCAAATTGGTCCCCACTCCATAATGTCATAACCTTTGTGGCAATATACACGTTTGTCCTCAACTTCTTAATGGACATGAGGAAAGTGGTAGACAACACACTGTATCCTGACTGGCAAATTTGGCTGCCAAGGCCTTTATACTTACTCCCACAACCCAAATGGCTGCATAGTGGAATACATGGAGGTTCTACTAGCCTCTTCATAATGAAGCCCTCAATTATTTCCTCCAAGATCCTATTTGGAATTTCCTTACCAAAGACAACTTGGTTATTGGGAGGATGGTCCACTTGTATGATACTCCTTGCAAGCACAGTAGTAGGAGCCATACTATCACTCTGCAAATGTGATTAGGTCCCAGGCTATATGTGCATGCTAATGTATGGAGACCCATTTCTTTATCTTAGCCCTTGGTTACCTCATTCCCATGCTCTGTCTTTTGCAATGCTTCTTGATTTTCTAGCATTACTTTATTGTCTTCTTCTACCCAACTCACATAGGAATTAGAAGGTGAACTCTTCGATGGCTTCTTCCTCTACCTTCTTGCATTAGAGGACCCCATAGAGTATTATGCCACCCTTCTATGGCCTATATGGCCAGAGCACAATGCATAATTCACCACAGGTTTTATCAACAATAAATGTAAACATCGTAAGTATCAATGAAGCCAACCCATGAAGCAATGTAAAATAACATGCAATTCATGAATGCATGGCAACTTACTCTGCCTAGACATGCGGGGTTTATCCTTCACCAGAGAGCGGGTCATTTTCCAAGGAGGCCTACAAGCTACACTTGGCTCCAACCACTTTAGTATGAGCAAAGCACATAAAACAAATCATGTCCTAAATCATGTCAGAACACATCCAATAACTTCATGAATGCATGGTAACTTACTCTGCCTAGACATGCGGGGTTTTTTTTCACCGGAGAGAGGGTCATTTTTTAGGGAGGCCTGCAAGCTACATTTGGCTCCAACCACTTTAGTATGAGAAAAGCACATAAAACAAATCATGTCCTAAATCATGTCAGAACACATCCAATAGCTCCAAGCAAAGCCAGAGACAATTGACATGGCATCACTTCCAACCTTAAGTGCTTAAGTGCTACACCCAACAACAAAGCAGATGATTGTTCAAGAAAGCATGAAATACAAGCTAGAGATATGGAAGACTATTTTCCTCTACCTCTTGAATCTCTTGTTATGTTATTAATGAAGCAATCAGTCGGCTTGGTGAGAGCCATGTACATGGGTGATTGGACTCAAAGCTTTGTGGTTATGCTATACATATTATTGAACTTTGATGCCATTAAAGTGGTCAACATAAATAGCCTATACTACTTGGCCTTTGCTACATGTGATTGTGTTTTATGTTTAAAGCTTACAGGCCAATGAGGCCAATTTGAAGATGATGAAGTTATCACTCACGCGATGAAAATGAATTGTAATTTTCTTTGATCCCCCACGCTGTAAGAAAAGAGTGTGTTACTCCCTAGACCTCAATCACTTCCCTTCTTTCATGTTTAAAGTTTTTGTCAAGCGTGTAATGAATGTGAAAGAAAGAGAGAGTACATGCTCAAGATGCCTCCTTCAAAGAAACCAAAGATGAGAGTACAGTCAGATTCCAAGAAGATAGAGGTATGCAATGCAAAGATAGCTTATTATAGATCACTAAATAGTCGAACACATACTCTAAGCCTCTTAAATCCACCAAGGCTATCCCACTAAAGGAAGCACTTAATCCTTAACATACCCTTTGAAAAATATTTCTTTTGTTAATATGGTTTCACAATCTTATGATATTCAATAGTTGAGGGACAAATTTGTTTGCTTTAAGGTGTTGTTTCTCTAGTTTTTCCTACCTTATAATTTGCAACACTTAGATAAGTCAACCAAAACTTAGTACCGTGTGAGTATTTGTCTCACACTCACAATATTACAAAGAATCATGCACACGCACGATCCTTTGTGACCTTCTTGCACCCTTGAATCTTAATCTTGAGGGTTTGTTCCAAAGTCTCCATACTCCATAGCTCCATCAAAACACAAAAAACAACAAAAGCAAACAAGTTAAATCAAACAAACCATTAGATTTACATTCCAATCAGTAATAAAAAAACACCAAAAACAAATCAGATCAAACAAACCGGTGGTTTGCATTCCAATCGACCATGACAAAACACCCAAAACTAAGTATAACTAGGAAGCTAGGACGCCTCCCCAACCAACGATGCCAAAGATGTTCAATGATTCGAGAACACTTGAGCTTTGCACGAGAGAGAAGAAATGAGGAATGCAAGGGTCTATGCCAATTTGCATCCTTAGTCATTTGTGGTAGAACAATCCTCTCTTGTGAAGAAGCTAGGGTCCTCAACCTTGTGTCCCTTGGTAGTATCGCCACAAGGAAGCTTAGCACTTGGGTAGAGAGCAAAGAGCAAGATAGTTAGGGTCCTTAACCTTGTCTCCCTTGGTAGTATCACCACAAGGGAGCTTAGCGCTTGGACAGAGAGCAAGAGCGAGAGCTATGAAAAGCTCAATCTCAACCTCAATACCTATGTGTGTGAGAATGGGAGAGTGATTGAGCTATGAAAAGCTCAATCTCAACCTCAATACCTATGTGAGTGTGAGAATGGGAGAGTGATGGAGATGGAGAGGCAGAAAGAGAAGAGGAAGAGATCAAGCAACATCACTCTGTAACACATTTACCACACAATCCAAACAAGCAAGCATACATCAAGAGCGCAAACATTCAAGCAAAGCATTAACATGAGCGCAAAAGCTAGAGTCAATTGTGATAATGGGATTGTGTATGTTCTCATTATTCATCAGAAGGACTTATAACAAGCCTCATATTTACAATGTCCAACCACCCATGTAATGTATAAAGGCCCACGAGCTAAAACTAGGCTCATATTCATACTACTAGGCTCATCTATACTACTATTGTCTAGAATCAAATAAGCTGTAAGCTTGGAGATACCTCAAAGTCTAATTACATGAAGCGCATTGCATAGTACAAAATGATATGGCTTTGAAAAAGAGTGAGACATGGCTCTAGGGGGGACTTGCTAGATAGTACTTACCCTGGTGGAACCCATTAGGGGAAAACAAATCTAGGTGAAATGATGATTAGTAGCCTCATAACTTGCTAGATTTGGCATGCCCAAAGCTAGGGGGCCATCGGGTGTTTGGGGGGGGAGGTAGGTTTGTTTCTAATCTTCTTAGAGGAGATAGTATTCCATCTCATCTCATCTAATCCACACGCTTTACCCCAACGGAATTAAAGAAAATCTTCACCCCTCCAAAGTGCAAGACAACCATTTATCTCATTTAGCGTGAGGGTTAACGGCGATTAGCTGAATGCAACATGCAAAGTGCATGCAAAGAAACTCTTCACCCCTGTAAAGTGCAAGACAACCATTTATCACAATTAGCCCGAGGGTTAACGACTAGCTGAATGCAACATGCCCCAGTGTGGTGCATGATTTGTGGTGCCAAGAGTGATAAAGGATGTCACTTATGCTATTCTTCTATAAAACAGTGGAAAAACCTCACCGCCATGACCAAAAATAACCTTTGAATCGTGTATTATTAGGACATTAGAAATATATGAGCATTCTTGCCTCACCTTAAAAAATGTGATGAAGACATTACAAAGACCTGGTAAGGAAAGAGACCTTGTCAACCCTTGCAGCATAACATTTGAAAGAAGTTCCAATACCACACATGAAATAAAGGAAGTGATGATCTTCATCCTAAAAAAGAATTTCACTATCCATATTTGTGGTTCAAGATAACAACTGAGTAAGAAATTCAATGGCATCTTACAATAGGCCAACATGACAAATAAAAATAAAATAAAATGTAAAATTGTTGAGAAGAAAAATGAACCAATAAGGTGGCTAATTGGAATGGCTCCCCAATTTACAACCTTTCCTATCACGGCTTGAGAGCCTTCCCCCTTGGGCCCCCTCCCTCCCTCTAAGGGGCTTTACCCCTATGGTCTCTAGCCTATCTTAGAAGAACATTTCCCCTCTAAGCCTTTCCTCTTTGGTCTCTAGCCTATCTCAATGAGAGCATTTTCCTCTCTCGTCATTTGGGTTCGCCCAACTGGTCTTGGGTCTTAACCCATTAGTCAAACAACCTTTCCTCTTGGGTCTTAACGTTCCATACTTGTGGGCGGCTCAAAGTTCACAAAGGCTCCTACGTGCGTGTATCCTTTGTGGCATCACCAAGAGCATCATTGTCAAGGAAAATGGGGATTCCAGGTCATGGGAAGCTCATGAAATCACAAAGGATCCTACATGCATGCAGGATCCTTTATGGCATCACAAAGAGAAGCATCGCCAAGGAAAATGGGGCTTCCAGTAGGTGTTTCCCAAGCGCTAGGGTTTTGAATACAAAGAAACTGAGGGCTATGATGGTGGTCGAGCTCTGCGAGGAATATGTGATGCGTTAATGCCAGCCTTCTTTGCTAACTCCAAGTAGTCCTAAGTGGAGCGTAACTACACAATTTGATCCCTTTTCAGGTCTTGATAATAACTTCACAATTTGCACCGAAGTTTGAAGAGAGCCTCTCCCTTGAGTCCTTTCTTTCTATCTAGTCCCTCTTTTTATGCTTGTGTTAGAAGCATTGTGCCATGTGGCATGAAGTTAAGCCAATTTTCGTGGATATTTTATTCAATTTTTTTTCTCCATCGTAAGATCTTGATTGCTTGTCATCCTAAATAGACACATGTCATGCCCTATACCCACTATATACAGAAGATCTTGATGCTTGTCACCCTAATTACACACACACACACAATCTACATCACACACACACACACACACACACACAATCTGGCTCTTATTCTATACCCACTATATACATCACACACATCTTCAATGAGCGGGTGTACCTAGATCACACACATATTTTATGAGCTAGATTAAAATTCAACCATATATCTAACATACTATATTGCCCCCCACCTCTCTCTCTCTCTCTCTCTCTCTCTCTCTCTCTCTCTCTCTCTCTCTCTCTCTCTCTTACATAGGTTTAAATCCTACCCTATATTTTAAATAGATGATCATTTCATTAAATCTCTCTTTCTCTCCCCTATATTTTAAATAGATGATCATTTCATTAACTCTCTCTCTCTCTCTCTCTCTCTCTCTCTCTCTCTCTCTCTCTCTCTCTCTCTCTCTCTCTCTCATTGGCTCTACCTAAACTAAAGGCATCATTTGCCTACATAGGGTAGATCCTCGCCCTATATTTTACATATAAAATCATCTCTCTCTCTCTCTCTCTCTCTCTCTCTCTCTCTTTCACACACACACACACAAGCTCCAGGTTGACCATGATCATGGGTGGCTCACAAGCTTACAAAGGATCTTGCATGCATGCTGGATCCTTTGTGGCATCACAAAGAGTAGCACCACCCAAGTATATGGGGCTTCCAGCAGGCATTTCCCAAGTGCTAGGGTTTTAAACACAAAGAAGCAAAGGAAATATAAATTACCTCACGAGCGATGTGGTGATAGTTGAGGACTGCAACAATGGCCGAGCTCTGTGAGAAATATGAGATGAAGTAGAAGACAAGCATAGAGTGTAGGAGAATGTGAGGGAGAATGAGTAAAAGCTACCAACAAACTCTGATGTAACTGAAGATTCACAATATCCAATGGTAGTAATTAGTTCTCTGACATGCATGGAATAGTTTAAAATAATTTATAAATAGAATAATTTATCTATACTTTATAAATCCTATTTATAAATAATAATAGTAATCAATTTATAAAATATAATACTAATAATGATAATAATTATAATTATCAACATGGACTATTTTATAAATGAAAAATAAAATAATTTTCTAATAGAATAATTTATAATGATTATCATAACTTATAAACCATATGCATAAATAATAATAATAATAATAATTAGAATTTCACAACTTTTAAATTAAAATTTATAATTACACGCACGAATGTACTAATAATAATTCATCATAATTATAATAACTTTGATTTTTCTGAGATATTATAGCATTTTCATTCCTTATTAAATCATTTTTGGTAGTAATTGGTACTATTAGAGTGCCTACATTTTAAATACATACATTTAAAAGATAGTTTTTTTAGGTTTCTTAAAATTTTAAAAAGGACATAACGGTATTAAGCTCTAAGACTCAACCTCCACTAAACCCTTTTCAATATCACCACCTTCTTGCCCTATTGTTGCCACTACACCCTTTTCTATAGCACCACTTCACCCTTTTTTGCCTACCCACCTTCTTTCCCTATTCATTTCCTAGATACAACTTTCTACAATTTTGCATTTCCCATGGGGTCCTCTTCCAGAGTAAGTTGGAAAAGTGAAGATGTCTTACACGAGTTGGAAATACCATGTCAATAACACTAGACGTAGGGAAAGTGTGGACAGTCAGGAGTTCCTTGAGAGTAGCAGGTTTCCCTAGAGTACTGCTTCCAAAATGTGTAAGCAGTGATACAATGTGGTCCTAGAGCCAATTATTGGGCATATGGATGTGATACAGAAAGTGTATTGCATGCTTAACAGCTCTTTGTCCTTGGAATATGTAGTCTTGGAAAGCAAGAAAACACTGAGTGGTTTGGTGGGAGCCCTAGAGCTCAGTGACATCACTAGTGTGGATATGGAAGCCAATAGAGCTTGGCCTTCTTCTATACAAAAGACTATTAGTGAGGGCCTCCTGGATTAACTTTTGATTAGGAATGGACCAATAGGAGGAGGGCTAGGTGCACATTTTTGACTTCTTTGACCCTAGGGGGCCTAGGCTTTGGTTTGCTAATGGGGCCTAATTACTACTCTTGTCCCCCTACCTCCTGGGCCCAAACTTAGAAGTCCCCCCCACCTAGAATCGCGCAGATTTAAAACCCTAAAAATTTAAAAAAATTTAAATTTTTTTCCCAAAAGTGTGTTTTCCCTCTCAAACTTCCCCCCAGCATACTCTAGGTTTGGAAAGCTCATTTTGAACCTCTTTCTTCCTCTTCTAAGCTCTCCATTGCTGCAGAAACTCCATACCTCTCAAGCTCTCCCTCCTTGTCAAGCTCCCTCTCCCTCTTTCTGCCTTTTCTAAGCTCTCCATTGCTGCAAAAACTCCATCCCTCTCAAGCTCTCCCTCCTTCTCAAGCTCCCTCCCTCTCAATCTCCCTCTCTCAAGCTTCCTCCCTCTCTCTCTCTCTCAAGATTCCTCCCTCTCCATTGCTGTGCGCAGAAACTCTATCCCTCTTTAGTTTACTCTAGGTTCAGGAATCCTATTCTCAAACTCTTACCCTCGTTTAAGCTTTCCATTGCTGCATTGAAAACCCTGAACTTTCTCTCCTCTGCACTCGTCTATTGTAAAAACAAGCTTTTCTTTTCCCTTCTTCTCTTTTCTTACCACCATGGCCTCTTCTAGTAATGTGAGAAGACCTAGGGAGAAGGTGGAAGAGCTTGTGCTGCATAACACAAGAGATGAGAATGGAGTTTGGGCTCCAACAAGATTCAGGGTTGGGGCTTGGGTCTACATGCAGCCAAGCTCTAAGGGACCACATCGAGTGCGTCAACTGGGGAATATGCTATATCATTGGAAGGGGCGGCTACAAGGCTTCAAGCATACTAAGAAGGAAGGACTAGTTTCCATAGTGCAACATGTGTATACCCTTGGAGACCTGTACATTCAAGGCCAACGACCAAGGTTTCCTTCAAATTGTCAGTGTAACATAAACACAGCTTTAACATCATGCTAATATTGGATTTTTTATTTCAAATTTTCTTATGATCCTCCATTTTCTTATCTCTCTGCAGATACTTGCCCCTCTAATTATGTTGAGGAACAACCACTCCAAAGCCTCACTGGAGTTTTCTATGCTATGCATGCATCCATTGGAGAGGCAATGGAGAGGCAATGTTTGTATCTCAAAGCCCAAGTGATCTTGTATACAGAACAATATCTTTTTCTTTTCTCACTCATATTTTGTAGATAAAAAACCAGGTTTATTTGGCAAGCTAGAAAAGATCCCCAACCCCCCTCTTAACAATCCCGAATAGCCCAAACCAGATGCTTGGACCATCTTAAGTGATATCAAGACATCACTCAAGTTTTCAAAGGCATCTAGGTCAGTAGGGCTAAATTGGTTTTTTCCTTTAAATGTTTTTGTGCACATGTTCAATTCCATGCCAATGCACCAAACAAAAACAATGTATATTTGTAAGGAGGTATGGTCTGACCAAATTCAAGGATTACTAGGAGAGGGTTGGGAGGTTAATGAGGGGTCACATCAAGGTGATGTGTACAAGTGCAATGTAGTAGATTCTTTAGTGTTTTGCAGGTTCTTGAAGGCACGCTCTATTTTGTACATGCGTCTGCACTACCAAAGATGGATGCAAAAGCATGGGACATGGATCCCACTTCAAGCCTCAGAAGAAGAAATTATGCTTATTGAGGTAGCTGTGATGATGCAAAATGGATGGATTGAGCGAGTGGCAGCAAGCATTGGACTAACAGACCTGCGTCAACACTTTAGCATCATGGGCTTTGACAATGTGGAAGAGTCAAGTTTCAAGTTGATGTGAAGAAAGATATATCTGATTCCACTACATGTCTAGAATTAACCCTTACACTTTCTGGTTATTGTGCCACTTTCTATATTTTTACACATTGGAAAGCGTAAGGAGGGGACAACCATGGGAATTATGTATAGGAAAATATTTTGATTTTTCCTTTGATTGCAGAGGGTGGTTGAAATTGACACATTTGCAAGGGGAGAGGCGGAGGCTAAGGTCCATGGACATGATGCTGCGTTGGCGCACTATCTTGGTCGGCTTCTTGTGGATGGCATCACCATTATCCATAGGGACTACACCCCTCAATATGCCTTCACTCTCTTCTTTTTGAAAGCCCTCTCTAAGGTGCTCTGTGTAGCCTAAATGGCACAGAGCACCAAATGTATAGTTCTGAGTAAACAATCCCTTGCCTTCGATGTTTTTGGTTCTGGATTTAGGAGTAAGCTTCTTGCTCGTATAGGTATAGCCAAAAGCATAGGCATAGAGGATCCTTAAGAAATAGCCCAATCACTCCTTGATTGAGGCGTGGGACTCTTGGTATTTCTATCCGGCCTCACATGGTGCTCTCGAGGTATGCTTGGGTGTCCCGAATTCTTTGCATCTATATGGGAGTACCTTGAGGTGGAGTAATGTGGCCTAGCCCGACCTCTCCTACCTACGATTAGATACAAGACGGCTTGTGGGTAAGGGATCCCGTGCCTCGGATACCCGCAAGTTATTTTCTCTCATCACTCTTGTGATCCCGTTGTAATCTCGTCGCTTGTCGGCATTTGATCAATATAAGTTTTGGGTTGGAAGCCCGTTTTTGAGTGATACCGTTTTCCATTGCCGGTTGCACGTTTTTGGTCATAACTCTCTCATACGAACTCCGTTTTCGGAGTTCTAGTACTCAAAACGACCGGCTCGTCGTCCTCTTCGAGACGAGCTATAGGTCTTGAGGTGCGGCATTCAGCAAGTGCTTGCTGTTTTCACTTTTGTCCTGGATTTTCCAGTCCCGAGCGGGAACTCGCGCCCAGAACGCGACCCGGGGTCACCGCTCCATGACACTTGGTATCAGAGCTTTCTCCTCAATCCTCGCGGCTTCTTCCGCGTCTAGGTAGCCATCTTCTGTGGTCTTCCCTTTTGGCATAAGTCTTCACCAAACTCACCGCGTCGCGGCGTTTTCTGCTCTGATACCAAGTGTCACGGAGCGGTGACCCCGGGTCGCGTTCTGGGCGCGAGTTCCCGCTCGGGACTGGAAAATCCAGGACAAAAGTGAAAACAGCGAGCACTTACTGAATGCTGCACCTCAAGACCTATAGCTCAATAACAAGAGAAGGAAGCTCAATATTGTAAGAAAGCTTTTGTAAAGATGATGTATCACTTCTTATTATGAATACAATATAGTTTTTGCAAACTTATTTTCATCAAGTATACCATTGTTTTTTCTAGTTTGTACCATCAATGTTTTTGTGAATGCATCATATATGACCCTGGGAGCCTAGGGGAGAGTTCCAGAACAGTGCAAATTTTGAGCTTGCAGCACAGAGCCCAAATTCGCACTGTTTTGGCACAGCTTTCTCAGCCCTTCAGGAGAAATTCTGATACATTAGATGACAAATAATGTATTTTTACACATGATTAAAGGTATTTTTATCTTATAAATTACTATTTTTCATAATCAATGTACTCAACTTCATTATAAATGCATCAGAAATGATTCTGAGTGGCTGGGGGAGTAGTGCCAGAACAGTGCGAATTTTGAGCCTGCAGCACCGCTGCTGTAGAGCCCAAATTCGCATTATTTTGGCACAGCTTCCTCAGCCCTTCAGGAGAAATTCTGATGCATTTATTCTGATGCATTGGATGACTGGAGAGACGGAAGACTCTCTCACTTGTAGCAAGAGTAGCATGATCCACGTATAGCTCAATCCAATGGGATTTGCATCCCTTTCGGAGCTAGGGATTCAACCCGTACACCAGTGCACGAAAGCTTATCCACGAATGGAGAGAATGCTATGACTACCATCACATGACACTAGACTAAGCACACACACAAGCTCAACTTGCCCTCATTCCTACACACCCATTCATTCACAAATACAAGCAAGAGGAACACAATCACTATGCACACAAGCAAAGAGAAAGACCTCACTCCACTCCTATCTTCCTACAAGCATGCACACACTCAAGCATCAAGCTTCCATGAAAGCTTCAAATCAGCCCACATACACAAAAACGAAATACTAAAAGCATGCATAAGAGTAAAATGATTAGAGAAGAGGATGAGAAAGACTCATGACATTGCTATTGATTCAATGAAGAGATTTATCTCATACAAAGATGTAGATGGGGTGAGAGAAGAGTCTTCACCTCTATGGAGAAGAGGGAGAGTAGCTCTCTCAAAGCAGCTCTTGCATGAACTTAGCCCAAAGTGTACCTAAGCTCTCAAATGAGCCACTTTTTATACAAAAACTCTAAAACTCCCAAAACTTCCCATGTGGGATTATTCTCAAGCCCACTCCCACACTCATCTACAACTTGGAACTCTTTACAAGAGCCCTAAATAAGAATGTCACTTGTTTTTTTGCTTGCATCACCACTCGTCAACGCAACACTCCCCCTTCCTATTTTGCGCACGTCCTCGAGCGCAGTAGAAGTAAAAGCTGCAAAAAAAACAATGGATACAAGTAAAGCCTTTTATTGAAAAAAAAACGAGCAATGACAATTGTGAGGTGAAAAAAAGAAGAAAGAACCTGCCTCTATAGCTCTTCCACCTCCCAAACTTGGAAAAACTACCACGAACGGGGCACCACCAGCCACCACCGGCTGGAACACTCTCTCAACATTCGCCACCCACCCACACCATAAGACAGCTCAAAACCATGAAGGACAGATGATTATTCCACAAAACACACAGCACCATACACACTGTATAAACACAGCAAATACACCAAAGACCAGGACTCTGGCCAGGATTTACTGCCAAGGGAATACACCCTTGCGTCTGACGACCAAGCCTCTGTCTCCCGGTCCCTGTAATCTCCAGAGGGCGCCCACACCAGCAACCCTTCTACACTTTCTCTGTAGCCCGGCTACTCTCTGTCTCTAGCTGCTACCTGCCAATTGTCGTAGGCGAGCCCCACTGTCTCCAGCCCACACATCAGCACCACTTCTTCATCCAACACACACAAAAACCCAAGGCTCCCTCTCTGGTCAGCATCCACGCACTGCCTGCAATCATCGCCCACACAAGACCAGCTACTCTCTCTAGAAGGCGCCCACACCAGCTAACCTTCACTCAGCAGCTCCCACTCTCTGTATGTCGTGACCAGCAGCTTCACCAACCACCAGAGCCTCGCACAATCCTCAGCACCACGAACCACTACTCACCGCAGCATCCTCAGATATCTAGCCCAAGCCACATCTCACGTACCCTTCCTCACAGCAGCCCTCTCTGCTGCTCCAATCATCAACCCTCGACCCAACAACTGCGCCCTGCGCATCCTCTCTTTCTAACTTCCTCTTTTTCAATATTCCCTTCACTCGTACAGGCAGCTCTCAGTCGTGAGCTCTCCATGATCATCTCCCCGACTCAGCTTCTCCTGTACAATCACAGCCCGGCCTGCTCTCTTTTCCAGCTCTGCACAGCTTCTCTCCATTTGTACGTTGGCCCCAGAGAGCCCTTCGACGCCAGCCTGTCTCCTCTCAGTAGTTGCGCTAGAGGGCACAAGGCGACTCTCTCTGCAGTCCTTCAGAGCCCCTAGCTCTTCACTCCACGGTGGTCTCCCTTTAACCAATCGCTTGCCAGCTTCAGCTGCTCTTTACCTTCAGCCCGTCGGCTGCCCACTCGCCTTCACACCTTGGGCGGCTACTCTCTGTCTCCTCGCTTCTGCAGACCCGCCGTAGCTGTCAGCCAGCCGTCGCCTCCACACACCAGGTAGCCACACCTTGTCCCCTGGCGTCTCTCTCTGGCGACCCGTTTCAGCAAGGCGACGACCCCCCAGAGGGTCCCCTCGTCTGCGCCAGCCTCTGTCCTCTCTACTGCACCCAGCTCGCTGCAGCTACGCTGGCGGGCTCCAAAGCGCCTCCACGCTGCTTCCTAGTTGCCCTCTACTCTCCACACCAAGAAGCGACCCCCCTTCTTTTCTCTGCAGTACCTCCGCCAGCTATCCTCTCTCGCTTCGTCACCTTCTCCCATCTTCCAGATATTGACGAGCTGGCGCCACCTTGCTTCTCCATGTGGTCATTTTTTAAAGTGGCCACGTGGATATATTTAATATTTTTTTTAAAAAGTCTCCAAGCCAAATAATGATGGCCACCCACAAATGCTAAAAGAGCCCTTTCTCCTTATACTTTCCCAGACAATACGGTGCCCGCTCAGCTTCCAAATAAATGCGAGAGTTGCCCGCCGTCTTCAGCATCATCCACTTACTAATCATGACCACTTCCAGTTGGTGCTCTGCTTAGTAACCACCCGCACATCACACAATTGCCATAAACTCCAGATCTCCAGTGTCTGCTCCGGAAAATAAAACACGTGCATATTCCAGCTCTCAACAAAATCACTTGGCCTGTACACTTGCCAGGGCATTCAGGGCAAATTTTATTCACACACCACGCACACCAAATATACACTGACCAAAAACACCTCTCAGATTTTAGCCTGACATACTTTGCCCAACCCCTAGCCTGCTGAATCATTTATGATCAGCAGAAAGCATATAACCATGTTTTCCTCCGATGACCACGTTTCCCTCCATCAATCCTCTGAGCATCATACAGTGTAACCAACACATCTCTGTTCCAGGTGATCCAAGAAACTCTGTCATCTTCCCAAGGCATGATTTTCCATCCCACTTCCCACAACACAACACCAGAGCTTCTCGAGACAAAGCTCCTGACATACACACCATCTCGTCTCATCTCAAGCCCAAAATCCCTGATACGATCAGCACCAATATCGGAGAACCAATGCAGCAGCTCCTGCTGAGGGTAAAAATTGATGAAAGCCTCATCAAAAAAAACCTGTTGTGCCATAACACTTTCATGTCCATCAGCATAAGAAGCCTCACCATCAAAACCAACCACCATAGGCAGAACAAACTCCTCTTCAACAGGCACCATTGCCAAAGCATCCACCTCAGTTCCTGTATGCTCATCTTCATCAAAACCACCAAGAGATTCATCCATTGTAGCATCCCTCTCATCTATAGCATCAGCATCATTCAAAGTCTTCTGTTGCTTCTCTTTCTTCATAGCCTCAATTCTGGTCATGGCTTTTTTAACATTTATGCACATCTCATCATCTAGCTCCAACTCAGGCTCATCATCCTGTAGACTGTCTATATCCCACTCATCCCACACAGGTTCATCATCCAAAGACTTAAAAGCAAGCTCTTTCACATCACAGGCATACCTTTGCTCATGATCCACTTGTACCTCCTCGCATTCCTCATGTATGGCTTCTTCTTGTTCAGCAACTTCATCACCAAGCACTTCTTCATCAATAACCAGGGCATCCATCTCTGCATCCTCCTCACTCGATGAAGTATCCTCTGTTCCCTCACTAGTAGTGGTACTGGTGGTATCATCACTCGAATCAGCTTCACTTTCCTCTTCATCATTGACAGGCTTCTGGTTATCCATATTAAACTGCTTCTTGTCCCCTCTCCTGTCATACAGAGTAATGACCCCTTTCCTCCAATCCTGAACAGCCTTCACCGCTCTCAGCCATGGTCTTCCCAAAATAATGGGGAATGCACCCATTCCTGCAGGCATAACATGACAATCCACAAGCACCTTCACATCAAAAGCTTCCAATTCTAATTCCTTAACCATACCTAAGCATTTGACTTTCTGATGATTAGCTAGCCGAATACGAAATCCAGACGCTTCAGTGAAATTAAGACCAAGCCTCTCCACAGCTGCTAATGTGATCACACAAATCTGTGCTCCACCATCTATGTATGCCTCTCCCAGATTCTTCCCTTTATACCACACATTCACCACAGGACATATATCAGGTAACTCCTGAACAGATAGAATAGTCACTATCCCTTTGGCAGGCTCCTTCTCTCTCGGGTTCACAAGTCTTTTCCACTGACGCTTCAAATTGGGAGCTAACTCTATCAATTGCCCAAAAGTAATGTTAGCCTTCCTTCCAGCCATATCCTCCTGCAAACTGTAACTATCCTGCCCACCCCCTAGTGGAAAATCAGTTACCTGAAACTTCCTACGAGGCTTCCTCTTCTGCTTGACCTTCACATCTTCTCCTTCTTTCACTTTTCCTTTCTTCTTGCTGGGCCCTGCAGCATCCTTGCTTTCTCTTTCCTGTGGCATCCGTTTCCCCAAAGGCATCACATCAGCTTCTGCTTCCTTCGTCTTCTCAAGGGTGACCACATCTATCACCTTAGCTTTTCCCTTTTCTTCAGCTGTGATTCCACTCGGACTTGCTTGATCCCTGATATCAATACCGTAATCATTCGACCTGTCAGGTAGCTGTGAAGGTAGTGGGTACATATCACCACCCATACGTTGAGGCTTATCACAATCTGTACTCAGATGACCTAGTTCACCACAATTCCAGCATGTAGGGATGAAATGACGGCCCCTACCGCGACCACGTCCATACCCTGCTTGTCCATCTCCCCCCTCATAATTATTACCTCGGCCTCTACCACGTCCACCACCTGTACTTCCCATTAAATTTAAGCTCAAAATTCTTCATAAGATCAACCATCTGTTTCATATCCTGCCGCAATCCCTCATCAGAACCTGCAGAAACCATAGGTACTCCCTGATTAGCTTGTGGCACCATCTGCATAGCTTGACCTTCAGTGGGCTTCATCCTCTCAATCACTGCATTCATAGGTGTAGCCTCCACTCTACGAATCTCCGGCTGTGCTAAACTGGAATCATCCCCAGCTGATTCATCCGCTGCAGTTTCCAATCTTTTGACTTAGCAATCTCTACCGCATCCTCAAAAGACCTGGGCTTCTTCAATTCCACTTTCCAGCGAATACTCCTCTTAAGTCCAGCTACAAACTTATTCTTCTTCATCATATCAGGCGGCACCTGGTCTTCCCCTAAAGCCCTGCATAGAGTTTCCCATAGCAAAGAAAATTTCTTCATATAATCATCTATTGATTCAAACTCACCTTGTGTCAGAGCTTGCACCTCATGCCAAACCTTGTCGGGGTCTTCCACCTTCTTGAACTTGTTGCTGAGTGCTGTCTTTAATCCATCCTCAGTCATCTCAATGCGTGGAACAGCAACTCTCAATGACTCCTCATAAGCCCTGTACCATGTCCTTGCATCCCCTTTCAAACAGATGCTCAACAGCCGCAACACCTGTACCGACTCATTAATATGGTTGCTTATACATGCAACCTCCATTCTTTCCAAGAAATCTGCCACATCCTCATTCGGAGCACCATAAAACTCTGGGTAAGACATTATCTTAACCCCCAAACTTCACTTCCAAACCCAAAAAAACCAAAAACACCTTCCTTCAATCTCTCACTCTGGGGCATACACCCTCGTAAGAGAAATACCTGAGCTATCCTCTGTGAAACTATACCAGAAAGAGCCACTCCTCAGTGACACAATGCCTGAGCAACTCCTCAGTGGGGGCACCAGAAGGATGTGAGGTGAAAAAAAGAAGAAAGAACCTGCCTCTATAGCTCTTCCACCTCCCAAACTTGGAAAAACTACCACGAACGGGGCACCACCAGCCACCACCGGCTGGAACACTCTCTCAACATTCGCCACCCACCCACACCATAAGACAGCTCAAAACCATGAAGGACAGATGATTATTCCACAAAACACACAGCACCATACACACTGTATAAACACAGCAAATACACCAAAGACCAGGACTCTGGCCAGGATTTACTGCCAAGGGAATACACCCTTGCGTCTGACGACCAAGCTTCTGTCTCCCGGTCCCTGTAATCTCCAGAGGGCGCCCACACCAGCAACCCTTCTACACTTTCTCTGTAGCCCGGCTACTCTCTGTCTCTAGCTGCTACCTGCCAATTGTCGTAGGCGAGCCCCACTGTCTCCATCCCACACATCAGCACCACTTCTTCATCCAACACACACAAAAACCCAAGGCTCCCTCTCTGGTCAGCATCCACGCACTGCCTGCAATCATCGCCCACACAAGACTAGCTACTCTCTCTAGAAGGCGCCCACACCAGCTAACCTTCACTCAGCAGCTCCCACTCTCTGTATGTCGTGACCAGCAGCTTCACCAACCACCAGAGCCTCGCACAATCCTCAGCACCACGAACCACTACTCACCGCAGCATCCTCAGATATCTAGCCCAAGCCACATCTCACGTACCCTTCCTCACAGCAGCCCTCTCTGCTGCTCCAATCATCAACCCTCGACCCAACAACTGCGCCCTGCGCATCCTCTCTTTCTAACTTCCTCTTTTTCAATATTCCCTTCACTCGTACAGGCAGCTCTCAGTCGTGAGCTCTCCATGATCACCTCCCCGACTCAGCTTCTCCTGTACAATCACAGCCCGACCTGCTCTCTTTTCCAGCTCTGCACAGCTTCTCTCCATCTGTACGTTGGCCCCAGAGAGCCCTTCGACGCCAGCCTGTCTCCTCTCAGTAGTTGCGCTAGAGGGCACAAGGCGACTCTCTCTGCAGTCCTTCAGAGCCCCTAGCTCTTCACTCCACGGTGGTCTCCCTTTAACCAATCGCTTGCCAGCTTCAGCTGCTCTTTACCTTCAGCCCGTCGGCTGCCCACTCGCCTTCACACCTTGGGCGGCTACTCTCTGTCTCCTCGCTTCTGCAGACCCGCCGTAGCTGTCAGCCAGCCGTCGCCTCCACACACCAGGTAGCCACACCTTGTCCCCTGGCGTCTCTCTCTGGCGACCCGTTTCAGCAAGGCGACGACCCCCCAGAGGGTCCCCTCGTCTGCGCCAGCCTCTGTCCTCTCTACTGCACCCAGCTCGCTGCAGCTACGCTGGCGGGCTCCAAAGCGCCTCCACGCTGCTTCCTAGTTGCCCTCTACTCTCCACACCAAGAAGCGACCCCCCTTCTTTTCTCTGCAGTACCTCCGCCAGCTATCCTCTCTCGCTTCGTCACCTTCTCCCATCTTCCAGATATTGACGAGCTGGTGCCACCTTGCTTCTCCATGTGGTCATTTTTTAAAGTGGCCACGTGGATATATTTAATATTTTTTTTAAAAAGTCTCCAAGCCAAATAATGATGGCCACCCACAAATGCTAAAAGAGCCCTTTCTCCTTATACTTTCCCAGACAATACGGTGCCCGCTCAGCTTCCAAATAAATGCGAGAGTTGCCCGCCGTCTTCAGCATCATCCACTTACTAATCATGACCACTTCCAGCTGGTGCTCTGCTTAGTAACCACCCGCACATCACACAATTGCCATAAACTCCAGATCTCCAGTGTCTGCTCCGGAAAATAAAACACGTGCATATTCCACCTCTCAACAAAATCACTTGGCCTGTACACTTGCCAGGGCATTCAGGGAAAATTTTATTCACACACCACGCACACCAAATATACACTGACCAAAAACACCTCTCAGATTTTAGCCTGACAACAATCTCACACGTGAGCATACGAGTGAAAGGCTGATTAGAGTTTTAAAGAGTGCTAAAAGAGGTGAGTAAAGACTAGTCAAAGTGAGACTAAGTGGTAGATATTGCTATGTAAAGGCAAGTGTGCTTGCACACCACAGGTTATGACCGCAGTCTCAATGTCCTACAAGTATTTAAGTTATTCCTAAGTGGCAAACCTACTCCTAAATATGAGCAATCATGATTGGACCTTTTTTTTTGTGTAAAAAATGAATAAAGAGGAAGGTTCCATCCCAATGAGACCCAAGCAATGGCCAAGAGACCTCCGGATGGCCTTACTTGTCTTGAATACTCATCATAGGGCCTACGGCCTCTCACTCTCAATGGGAATTGTTCCTCTCTTTGGTAAGATGGTCCACATGCATCCCAAATTGGTGTGGGTCCCCTATTACTTGCCTCACCAACCCCCTCCAAAGATCTTGTTACTCGCATTTCAGGAGGTGCATTTATGGGAGGCTGAGTTGGCTCCCCTACCCTCCCCGATTGTCATAGTGAGAGAAACGTTGTTGTGGTGTGATCTTGGTCGCACTTTTGGTGTAGGATAATATCTTGGTGCTAGAGTTGGGCTACTTGCAGTGGTCCACTTTGATGTTGAGGGTCCCTCTCTAATGAACTCTCGTAGGGAAGGAGCAGCAGTTTCTCCAAGAAAGGCTGTCTCTCCTCGTTTAGCTGTATTTGTTGAGAACACTTCCATGAATAATGGTTGTCCTTTCCACGTGAGCTCCCGAATCTCCTTCCAATAATCTCCTTCCAATCTAAGGTTCGGTATTCATTGGCCCATTTATCAACGATTCGATTCTTGTATTCTGCAAGCTTCTCGACTACCACCACAAGTGCTAGAGGAAGATCTAGCTCTGGCAATCTAGTTGTGGCATAATATCCTTCTAAAGAGTCCTTATAGACCTCTTGAAGTGGGTCATCCTGTAAGACCTTTGTCACTGGAATTTGTCGTACATACTCCCATTGGTTCTCAGCCCCCTGATCCATTTTGCTCTTGCCTTTCCTATCCCTTTCCAAATTTAGATCTACAAGAAGTAAATCATCTATGGATGGCTTTGAGGACTGGGCATTGGATGGTCCAAGCATGTCCGGCTCAATGAGCCAATCATCTCTAGACTCCCTTGCTCTGGAAAGCTTTGATAAGTCCAAGAACTCGCTTTTAGAGAGCTCCCCTAATTTGTCTACATTCTCTGGATGATAGGTGACTTCGTAGAAGCGAACACCATCTCCACACATGTACATGTTACCCTGGTCATTGACTAGAGGTGCTCTATCAAGCTCTAAGAAAAAGTCTGCGATCTTAACAAGATACCGTTGTTGTGGATCCCTAAAGATCTCAGCTCCTTGAGCATTCGTGTAGACATATTGAAGTCTCACATTGAGTGGTAACCCCATGGTGTCGGCTTCAAATGGATTAAAAGATCTTGTGGGTGTCCTATTTGGGGCTAAGGGATGACTATTTGACGGCCCTAGATTGTCCATGGACAATGAGCTAGTTGTTCTGGAAAGGGTATCAGATTGGGATTCGGAAAAGGTTTCAGCAATATCTGCCAAATTTCCTACCGATTGGGTCCCACTTTCCTGCGTAGGTACTCTAGAAGGTGCCCTAGGCCCTATGGCGGCACAGTGTCTATATGACGTCCCGACCGCAAGTGCATAAGGTCAAATTTTAAGGTTTTTTTTAATATATATATATATTTATATTTATGTATATATATATATATATATATATATATATATATATATATATATTAAACCCTACCTAACCACTAAATGCAACTAACATGAATATGTGTGTAAATATATTTTTTTTATTTATTTTTATTTTTTTATTATTTTTTTATTTTTTACTAATTACACAAAAATACTAATTATGCACAAAATTACAAAATTTTAAAAAAATGTAAATTACACTAAGTATGTAAAAAAAATTATAAAAATTTTAAAAATAAAAAAAATTACAGAATATGCAAAAATGTGGACTCTTAAAAAAACACATAATTTACAGAATTTTTCTTTTTTCTCTCTTTTTTTTAAATTATTTTTATTGTTTTATTGTTTTTTTTTTTATTTTTATTATTTTTTTTAAATGTAAAAAAGATGAAAATTAACAAAAAAAATAAAAAATAAAAGATTTAAAAAAAATACTAACCTTTTTTTCTTCGGCGCTTTCTCTGCGGATTCGCCGGCCCCTTCACATGCCTCCGTCAACCCTCTTTAATGGCCAGCTTTCGCTTTCTTTTTTTGGCCAGTTCACCAGCTTGGCCCCGTCTTCTGCTTCGCCGCCTTCACAGCTGCACAACACCGCCGGACCTCTTCACACCTCCTTGCAGCCTCTCTTCCTTCGCCTCCCCACCTTCTCTTCAACAAACTCAGCTAGTGCCGAGCTCCTTTCCGTCGTCTCGGCTTCTTCGTTGGCGCGGCCTTCTTTTCCTCCTCGCCTGCGTCTACCTCCGTCTCGGTAACCTCAGATGCCGTCGCCTCCTTGCTCGCTTTTGCTGCTGCGCCACCGTCGGCCACCTCCTCACCGTCTCTTTCGGCCAGCCTTCTACACGCCCCTTTCTCTGCTTGCTCTCAGCTGCTGGCTTTGCAAACTGCCGGCCAGTCAACGACGCATGGCCTACACCTTCTTCTTCACGTGCGTACCAATAACGGGCCCTTCGCGCTTCGTTCCTCCCAGCTACAGCCAGCCTTCGCACCGACCAGCTGCCTCCACGTCGGCCAGTAGTAGCTGAAGCTCGCCGCCTTCGAACCAGTCAGCCACCAACAGCCGCCTTCCCTCCTCTTAGCCACCAGTCAACTCCGGTTGTGTGTTTTTTTTTTAACTTCTTCGCACCGGCCAGTCGCCTCCACGCTTCCACACGGCCGCCTACCGGCCCTTCACCTTCACACTGTGCTCTCGCTTCAGCCTTCTTGCTGCCGTCACCTTCGCCTCTTTCTTGCTACAGCCTGCCCACTCGCTTCTCTTTTTTCGGCCAGTTCTCCACCTTCGCAGCTCTGCAACCGGCTAATATTGCATTAAGCATACGTATTAATGCATTGATGCATAATACGTAATGCGCATAAGCTGAAAGCATGAATGCATAATGTAATAAGGATAAAGCTTATGCAATAATGCATTAAGCATTAATCTATTGCATTATTGCATAATGCGTTAAGCTTAAGCCATAATGCATTAATACATCAAGCACAAGTTTAATGCATAATCAATAAGCTCACACATAATGCATTGAGCTTAATGTATTATTCAGATTTTTGTTTCTAATCTATGAACAAAACATGAACACAACGATGAAAACATCCATGGAAAGCATATACATGAATGAGAAAACATTAGCGGGAGTAGATCTCAACCGCACAAGTAAGTACTAATCTATTTTTTTCTCTTCTAATCACTAGCTCTGAAATTCCACACTCATGCTAACCCTAAACCTAAAAACAAAAAGAAATAGTGGTAGTAATGCAAGCTTCTCAACCGGTTTTGAGTCTTCTCCCCGGCCGCGGCGCCAATGGAGAGACGGAAGACTCTCTCACTTGTAGCAAGAGTAGCATGATCCACGTATAGCTCAATCCAATGGGATTTGCATCCCTTTCGGAGCTAGGGATTCAACCCGTACACCGGAGCACGAAAGCTTATCCACGAAGGGAGAGAATGCTATGACTACCATCACATGACACTAGACTAAGCACACACACAAGCTCAACTTGCCCTCATTCCTACACACCCATTCATTCACAAATACAAGCAAGAGGAACACAATCACTATGCACACAAGCAAAGAGAAAGACCTCACTCCACTCCTATCTTCCTACAAGCATGCACACACTCAAGCATCAAGCTTCCATGAAAGCTTCAAATCAGCCCACATACACAAAAACGAAATACTAAAAGCATGCATAAGAGTAAAATGATTAGAGAAGAGGATGAGAAAGACTCATGACATTGCTATTGATTCAATGAAGAGATTTATCTCATACAAAGATGTAGATGGGGTGAGAGAAGAGTCTTCACCTCTATGGAGAAGAGGGAGAGTAGCTCTCTCAAAGGAGCTCTTGCATGAACTTAGCCCAAAACTTTTTATACAAAAACTCTAAAACTCCCAAAACTTCCCATGTGGGATTATTCTCAAGCCCACTCCCACACTCATCTACAACTTAGAACTCTTTACAAGAGCCCTAAATAAGAATGTCACTTGTTTTCCTGCTTGCATCTTTGTGATCACCACTCGTCACGCAACAATGACAAATAATGTATTTTTACACATGATTAAAGGTATTTTTATACATGATTAAAGGTATTTTTATCTTATAAATTACTATTTTACATAATCAATGTACTCAACTTCATTAAATGCATCAGAAATAATTCTGAGTGGCTGGGGGAGTAGTGCCAGAACAGTGCGAATTTTTTGATGCATATTAGATGACAAATAATATATTTTTACACATGATTAAAGGTATTTTTATCTTGTAAATTACTATTTTTTATAATTAATGTACTCAACTTCATTATATAATCTTGAGTGGCTGGGGGAGCAGTGCCAGAACGGTGCGAATTTTGAGCGTGCAGCGCCACTACAGAACCTAAATTTGCACTGTTCTGGCATAGCTTCCCCAGTCCTCCAGGAGCAATTCTGATGCACTGGATAACAAATAATATAATTTTACACATGACTAAACTTGTTTTTTCTTATAAACTATTGTTTCTCACAATTAGTGTACTCAACTTCATTATAAATGTACCATAAATGATTCTGAGTGGTTGGGAGAGCACTGCCAGAACAGTGCAAATTACTGTTTTTTTACACATGATTAAAGATATTTTTATCTTATAAATTACTATTTTTTATAATTAATGTACTCAACTTCATTATAAATGCATCAAAAATGATCCTCAATGGCTAGGGGAGCAGTGGTGGTGGCAGAACAGTGCAAATTTTCAGCGTGCAGCGCCCGCTGGTAGAGTCTAAATTCGTACTGTTCTAGCATAGCTTCCCCAGTCCTCCAAGAGCAATTCTAATACATTGAATGACAAATAATGTAATTTTACACAAGATTAAAGCTATTTTTATCTTATAAACTATTGTTTCTCACAATTCGTGTACTCAACTTCATTATAAATGCATCAGAAATGATCCTGAGTGGCTAGGGGAGCAGTGCCAGAATAGTGCGAATTTTGAGCCTGCATCACCGCTGCTCTGCAGAGCCTAAATTTGCACTGGTCTAGCATAGCTTCCCCAGTCCTCCATGAGCAATTTTGATGCATTGGATGATAAACACTGTATTTTCACACATGATTAAAGGTGTTTTTATCTTGTAAACTGTTTCTCACAATTAGTGTGCTCAACTTCATTATAAATGCTCAACTTCATTATAAATGCATCAGAAATGATCCTGAGTGGCTAGGGGAGAAGTGCCAGAACAGTGCGAATTTTGAGCCTACATCGTCGTTTGCAGAGGTCAAATTCGCACTATTGTAGGCGGCACAACTTCCTCAGTCCTCCAGGAGCATTTCTGATGCCTTGGGTGACAAATTGGCACATGATAGACACTCCATGTTAAACAAACATGATGACACCGAGACATTGTAAGAGAAACTTTAAATTTTAATTATAAGAAGGTTACAAATGAAAGCCAGATAGGCTTGTTACAAAGGGGGGTTTGAAACAAAAGAGTTGCTTCAAAAAGAAGGTCAACATCTAAGATCTCTAGATCGTGTCTCGCTCACCTCGAATGCGCCGAGCTAGTTACATGTCCTTGGCAGATATGGTAATCCTCTTTGCATGTATTGTAAGGATGTTGGTGTCTTCAAAAATCCCAACAAGGTAAGTCTCGGAGGCTTCTTGCAATGCTTCAAGGGCAATCCCCTGCACACGGAATTCTGTTCTATATCGTTGGAGAATCTCCTTCATTGTGCGAGCGAAAGGGGCTCTTCTTATCAGCAACTCAGTGTTCCTCTGATAAAACTTGATTTCTTGATTTATTTTGATGCTTGCAATTGAGATTGGAGAATATGGGTTTACCAAGCTCCACTTGTAGTCAATCTTCTACAGTATCCTAACAAGCCAAGCTCTCCTTCACCAACAAATTGCATAAAAGATGATAAATCACAGAAAGGAGGGTTTGCTCTTAATGGAGGGTCAATTGGATAGAGATGCCCATCAACCCAAAGATCTACATTTTTCTCCTTGGCTATCCTACGAGCTTGAACAGATTATGCATCAGTAGGATGGGTTTTTTTAGAGCTGCCATACTCTTCAGGAATACGAATGTGTAAATCAACCTTCCGTTTTCTAGCTTCACAAGGGGCTACACACACAGCTTGCAAAGGCTTCATAGCTAAGCAGAGGAAGAAGCTAAAGCAGAGAGATCCTCAAAGGGAGAGAGAGAGAGAGAGAGAGAGAGAGAGAGAGAGACTGTTAAAACTTTGCTGTTGGAAGTTTAACACAAATCCGTTTTTCTAAGTAGAAAATGATATTTTTGATATACAAATATACTAACATGGAGTTTCTGATCAATAAATTACATTTATGAGAAAATTTTAAAAATAATAATTTTTGGGGTCCCCACAATTTCGGGATCTCATGGATGTAGTGGTTCTTGAGACAGTTAGTTATATTTATGGGGTTGTGGGGACCTAACAATTAGTTATGGATGTACTGGCTCCTGATAGGCTTCTGACGTGACCCTTGAATTACAATCTTTTTGGAGGAAAAATTTTATTTTCATCATACATATTGGTTGGGTGGTGTTTATTCCACCTAAATACGAGAATGTTTTGTGATGTGGAAGCGAGATATGGTGGGAGGTAATGAGAAAGGAGACTTTAAACTGACAAGAAAGATTCAATTTGTAGAGAGTGAAGATAAAAAATTCATACATATTGGTTGGGTGGTGTTTTTTCCACCTCAAAATGTAAAAAATTTAAAAAAATCACTTTTTGGGGCCCACCTAAATACGAGAATGTTTTGCTGATGTGGAAGGGAGATATGGTAGGAGTTAATGAGAAATGAGATTTCAAACTGACAAGAAAGATTCAATTTGTAGAGAGTGAAGATAAAAAATTCAAAAAGTAAGAGAGAAAGTATGAGAAAAGTCAAAAAGTAAGAGAGAGAGTATGAGAATATTCCCTTTAAAAAGTGAAACTAGGGGGTATGGCTGATGTGGCAAGGTAAAAAACAGGGGTCATCATACCCTTTGTCTCCCTTATGCCCAACTTTTTAAGCTCTAATCCCTTAAAATTAGGAATTCTATTAGGAGGCCCTTTTTGGGTCCAAAAAATTCCTAATGTGGTATGGCCTTGAAAGAGCATGTTCCTACATTGGACTCCTGGCTTGCCTGGTGGGAGATACAGGTTGCCCACTTGGGAAATCTCATGAGTGTTGTAAGTCTCTTATAAATTGACCATTACTATCATGCAAAAAAAATGTTCTTCTAATTGGCTATTTGAGTATGGGTGGTGTAGAGAAAAGAGGAGGCCATGACACCTCGTACCAACCTAGGAGAGAGTCTCCATGGTAGTTGGCTTCCTGGAAAAGGATATAAATCAAAATTTTTCTTGTATCAGACATGGAGAATGCAATCTTGCAAAGTTTGAAGGAGCATGCCATGCAGCTAGCGGCCAGCACATTGGTGAGGACCAAAGCTTTGAAACATTGGGTGATCAAATAGGAAATAAAACCACACCATCCCCTCCTAATGTAGTCCATATAGTTGGTGACACGATGTAAAATACACCGCTATATTGTGCTCTAGGGCCTTTGCATGGGGATCGAGAGAATGTATAGAGGAAGAAGCGAAAATCAACCACTCTCACTAATCTATGGGTTAATGGGTCTCATCGACCTGGATTTGTAATGGTTAATAGGCAAAGGAAACATCGGGGAGGACTCATAAGTTGAATTTGTCTGCACACCAGACAACCAACATGGGGGGGGCTAGGCACAGATGTGAATGACACACCAATAGAAAACCATCGTGGGGGTTTAGCCACAAAAGCACCACCAACAGCTATAGAGAGAACACCCAATGTGGAAGAAAATGACTCCTTGATGGTTGAGCAAAGCTTGGCAATAAGGAGAATTTGTATTAGCTGTAAAATAACATGCATGGGAATGTGTGGTCCAAGGACAAGATGTAAGCAATTCTTGTATGCTTGTGGTGATGGTGTGCTAGCTCCATGTTTATGGGGGCAGAGGAAGCACCAAGTCCATGTGGAGTATGTGATCAGTGGATGTGGTTCTGTGTGATGACAAGCTTGACCACACAAGCATGATCACAACATAGTGAGTCCTACACCACTAGTCCCTTTATTTGGCTAGTGAAAACATGAACAAAATTGACAGTTAATGAGATCTACAAACTAGAGTCTACAAATTTTAGATTGGAGAAAGTTACCCACACCCACAGCATGTCACAACCAGGGGATCATGGAAGCAATGGGCAATGGACTGACATAGAAGAGAGAGCCTCAAGTCAATGAAAAGCTAAGTGGAGACATGGAATATCAAAGGCAGAGATGTAGAAAATTTAAGATGCTACTACATAACAGTATGGGGTCATAGAGGAGACAAAGGTTGGGGTGGCACATTCCACATTTAGAGTAATGTATTTCGTGACTAACAAGCATGGCAGGGAGTACAAGGTGCACATCAAGATAGACCCTGAGTGCAATTGTCTAGATTTCTAATGAAGAGTTCATGGAAAGAAGTTGTATCTTGCTTGCAAGCACATCTACTATGTGTTGCAAGTGCTAGGTCTACACCACAATGAGAACATGTTTATATATGTTATACCAAAGAAAGACATCATTTTGTTGCATGATGCAGGACTTGTAGATTCTAACATGACACCTTTTGCTACATTAGGACATTAAGTACTTCTTAGGATTTTCTTTCTTATGTTCTATTTAGGGTTTCATTCCCAATGTTCTATTAGCTGTTATTTATCATGCCATATGAAACCATGTTTTTTTTTTGGTTTCTTAATTATTAGCAAGTTATTTAAAGATAGACAATGCTACTTTAATAACTCAATGGTGACCATGATTCGAGACATAGAAGGTAGATGAGATTTGGAGAGAGAGGAGGTGAGCTCAAGTTACAATTGAAAAACATATAAACATGCTTACCTAGCCATAATCTGAGAGAGGAGGTAGCTTACTCTAATGTTCGGGTGAATTATGTCTTCTTGTAAAAAAGAGCGATTGTCCTTACCTTTACCTTAATACGCCTTGTTGTACAAAAGAGTGATTGGCTTCAAAAAAGCTTATCAAAAAAGTAAATATGCTCATATAGTAGTACAAATAAGAGATTGACTTCAAAAAAGCTCACCCATATAGGAAACAAGCTCACCATAAGAAGATCACCAAAAAATATTCCCCTCATCCGAGCTACCACAAAAAAGTTACATTACATCCAAAATGCCTCTTGCTAATGCTAAATAGGCTATAAACAGCCATGTACAAGCCACCGTCAGACCTTGTTGACGGTCCAATATGGAACCTAAGGCACTCGAGGATGGCATGAATATGCGCAGATCTCCCAAATCCTTTATCTCCAACTTTCTTTTGAGAAGACTTTTCACATGCTCAATCTCATCCAAGTTGTCACCCCCAACAATAAGATCATCTACATAGATGGTGATCACAATATCCTTAGCACTCTTGCACACATATAAAGAGTGATCTGCATCTGCCATATGAAAACCAATAGTGACAAGATACTCAACAATCTTGTCATGCCATGCTTGTGGAGCTTCCATACAAGGCCTTATGAAGCTTACATACATACTTTGGGTGACTTGTATTCTCAAAACTAGGTGGCTGGTCCATATGCACTTCTACTTGCAAGTCACCATGCAAGAATGCATTTTTTACATCCATCTGATGTATTCTCAAAACTAGGTGGCTGGTCCATATGCACTTCTACTTGCAAGTCACCATGCAAGAATGCATTTTTTACATCCATCTGATGTAAAAACCAACCTTTAGCTGCTCTGCAGCCACAACAATCACAACTCTCACAATTGCCATCTTTGCAACTGGGGCAAATGTCTCCTCATAATCAATCCCATGTGTCTGCGCATATCCTTTGGCTATCAATCTAGTCTTGTACTTGCTTATGCTACCATCACTATTATGTTTCACCTTATACACCCACTTACAACCAATAGCTTTCTTGCCTTTAGGCAATGGCACTAGATCCCAAGTCTCATTTTCATACAATGCATCCATCTCCTCATCCATAGCTTTCTCCCAACACACATTTCCAATAGCCTCATCAAAACATGTGGGTTCTACAACCTATACAACTTTTGCCATATAAGCATAGTCATTAGAGAAAATGTGCCAAGTCATCCTTCTATTACGAAAAGGGGGATCGTGGAAAACTCTATCCATAGTACCTCAAAACTATATCATGTAACATATCATTGGAAAGATCTTGATGAGAGGACTCTAACGCACCAACCTCCGACAAATTTGGAGTTTTTATGCTCAAGTTATGGCCTCCCCACCAAAAAGTAACCTCAAAAGTTTCGTAATAACAGAAGCCTCACCCTCATTGGTCCTTATGGAATATTCCCTAGAATCTCAAAGAGCTTAAAAGGCCCAAAAGTGAGTCCAAATTTTCCCTAATGGATGTGCCACATAACCATCATAAGTTAACCTTTACACATGGTTTTGGACTCTTCCAGATCTTTGTAACTTTGCATTCATGGCTTCCATAGCCTTCTTCACACCAGGTATCCTCATTACTGCTCATCTCTGAGCCACTAAACTCTCCATCAACAAGAGAATGCCCTCCATAAATATCAGGCATACCAAGGGGCTCAACTACTTTCTCTTTGCCTTCATGTGATGTACCAACTATGTTTCCAGGATTGATATTACACTTGATTTTAAATTTTGATGAATCTATAGATAAAAGGAAGGCATTGTATATATTTTCTTGTAAATATTTTGTGGTTCTTTTTTTTAGGGTATATATCACCTGGACCAAAGAGATCCTAATTGTTGGTATGTAAATACAAGTCGCTCCTCAATCTAAACTTATATTTCAAAATCAAGATGTTGAAGAAGAAATGCATGGTGGACAATAAATGGAAGATGCAACTAACAACAATTAATATGATGACCATGATAACAATACCTCTACATCTTCAAGTATTGCACTACAACAAAGATAGGGGTTAGTGGTGGTTATAACGTGGTTCTATGCATTAAGCTTAATGCATAAAACTTAATCTATTCATTAAGCTTAATGCACAAAGCTTAATTTATGCGTAGAGCTTCATGCATAGATTAAGCTCTATGCATAGAGATTAATGCATAGATTAAGCTCTATGCATAAGTAGAGCTTAATAAATAGATTAATCTCTCTATGCATTAAGCTTAATGCATACATAAGCGCTATGCATAGAGCTTAATCTATGCATTAAGCTTAATGCATACATTAATACATAGATTAAACTTAATGCATGCATTAATCTTAGTGCATGCATTAAGATCTATGCACGCATTGAAATCTATGCATAGATTATGATCTATGCATCGAGTTTAATCTATGCATAGAGCTCTATGCATAGAGCTTAATATATGCATGCATTAAAAGATCTATGCATAGAGCTTAATCTATGCATTAAGCTCTATGCATAGATTAAGCTCCCATCATAGAGCTTAATGCATTCATTGAGCTCTATGCATAGAGCTTAATCTATGCATGCTTAATCCTAAGCTAATCCTAAACCCCACCATAGAGCTTAATCTATTCATTAATCTTAAGCTAGATTCATGCATGCTTAATCCTAAGCTAATCCTAAACCCCACCACCCAAGGGTGCAATAATAGGTAGATAAAAAGCATAAATGATTAGAGGGCTTACCTCTTTTTTATGAAGTTGAAGGAGAGGATTAGAGGACCTACAAAATAAAATATTGAGAAAAGTAATTAGTAATGCAAAGCCTGAAAGCTTAATGCATAGATACAAAACCCTAAAGAATACAAGAAAAAGAGAGCTTACCTCTATATTTTCTAGCTAAAAGAGATGATTAGTGCAAGACCTACGCAACATAAAAAGGTAAAAAAGTGACTAGCAACACATTTAATGAGCTCTACCTACCAAACACAAGAAACATATAAAAGACCAATACATATTAAGCATAGAAACAAAAAGGAGAAGGAGAAGAAGAAAAAGGATAAGGTTAGTACTCTATGCATTATTCTTAATCCCATTATGTTTCTTATTAATCATTAGATTAAGCATAATAGAAGCAAACCCTAATCATTATGCCACACCATCACTTGTAGAGTGATGGATAGGAAAAGAAAGGGGAAGAAGAAGAAGAAGAAGAACCCTAGATAAATGCATTAGAATAAACATAAGACAAAAATACCTTCAAGAGCTTACACCATAACCATTTGGTGATGAAGAGGAAGGGGAAGGTAAAGAGAAAGAGGAATCTAAAGAATAAAAATGCATGTGAGGGGAGATAGATTGATGGAAGGGAGGAGTCGATGTGCAAGAACTCAAGGAAAGGAGTGGAGGAATTTTTTTGGGAGAGAGAAAGATAGGTGTTCATTGCGTCATAGGTTCGAAAACTTAATTTTCTCAGCATTGCCTCCTATAAGCCTCGCTTAAAACAATGCCTAGCGGTGCTTATAGTGACGTTAATAGCGATGCTTATAGTGACGTTTATAGCGATGTTGGGTAAGTTCCAAAGAGAAAACTATGCATATACCATTGACACTACTAGACTTAGTGCATGTATTCATATTCAATTTTTTAATTTCACACTTTTTGTGCCCAATACAGATGTCTTCTACTAGTTTGGATAGTAATGGGTCACCATTAATTGGAGGTCTAGAGTGGTTGCAAAGAACAATCCCTTGTTCATGTGTGTTTGTGTACGTGAACGTTGAGTGACATTGGAGCATATTAGAAAATGCGAATTGTTTAAACCAATGCCAGCCAACTTGATGATGCAAGCAAGTTCCTCGGTTAGTGTATAAACTTATGAGATGAAATGTAAACTCATGGTTTGGTTTATGTAATGTTGAGTGTCATTTTTAAATATGGTTCATTAGGATGAGGAGGGCATGGACATTTGTGCACAAGTACTACACAAATATGCCTCATTATTCTGTCACACTACTGGGGGAAACTTGAGGAAGGAGTACAAGCATTGTAAAGGAGCACGTGGAAAGTGGAGCATGTTCAGTACACTTGCAAGACCCAAGATTTCCTCCACAAGAGATAGAGGAAGAGGATGTCATGGAGGAGATGATCATTCACTTTCTTCAAACCGCGAGGGTGAGGAAGAGACAGGTCGAACTTTGAAACACATATGAGAGAGAGGATGTGTTACACAAGGAACACATATGAGAGAGAGGATGTGTTACAAGGAACACATATGAGAGAGAGGATGTGTTACAAGGAACACACCATTGTACAAGGGTACAAAGTACTCAACTTTGCCAGCATGCTTGGAAATCCTCAAATTGCAAACAACATATGAATGGTGGGATAATAGTGTGAAGATGCTCCCAACAAACAATTTGATGCCTGAAAGAAGAAGTGATGCTCGAAAAATACTTTCCAAGCTTGGTATGAAAAGATGCAAGGGAGAAGAGAGCTTGAGCTCTTTGCAACAAGCACACACACACACTCACAAAACCCTAAGGTGAGAGACTGAAAATCTTCTTCTTCTTCACTCAACACTCAACACTCCATATAGAAAGATAAGAGTACTCACATATGAAAGGTACTCAACCAAATACATAATAGGGTTCTCTATAGTGTGAACCCAACTAAATGAGCTGGCGCTATAACTATGCCAGTCTCTAGAATGGCTGTCACATAGCATGTCATCCCACTGGCTGCATATCACCCATGATCTCACCAACCATGCCAGTGGTGTAAGTGTGGGGCCTATCCCCCCCAGGGTGATCAGTGTCCACCGCCTCACTAGATGAGCTCGATATCTCAACACTCCCCCTCGAGCTCAACTCCATTTCATGTACACCAAGCGAAGCCCTGAATCTGCGGAGCTTCTCTGTACCCAATGCTTTGGTGAAGATGTCAGCTACCTAATCCTCTGTGATCACATAAACAAGGTCAAGGTCTCTTGCCACCAAGACCTTCTCTCTGACAAAATGGTAGTGGACCTCTATATGCTTTGTGCGAGCATGAAAAATTGTATACTGCTAATGTTGTCACAGAAAATGACAACTTGTCTATCCACTGATAGACCCAAATCTGCAAGTAGCTTTCTCAACCAAACTACCTCACATGCTGCCACCATAGCAACACCCCTGTACATGGCCTCTGTACTGGATAGAGCAACCGTAGGCTGCTTCTTGCTGCTCCAAGTCACAACAACACTCCCCAAAGAAAACATGAAGCCACTAGTAGATCTTCTATCTGAGATACTACCAGCCCAATCAGCATCTGTGTACCCATGTACACATATCTCTGTCCCAATTTCATAAAATAGTCCACAATTCAAAGTAGACCTCACATACCTCAATATGCGTCTCAATGCATCCAAATGCGACTTCCAAGGAACCTGCATAAACTGACTCACCAACCCAATAGCATAGCTCAAATCTGGCCTGGTGATCGTCATGTAGATCAAGCTTCCTACTATGCGCCTATACATAGTAGGATCCTCCAAAATCTCTCCTGAATTTGCACTTAACTTGCCATTCTGATCCAATGGCATTGAGATAGGCTTACAGCCTGTCATAGCATACTTGGACAACATGTCCAAGCCGCCATATTGTCTCTGCAGTAATGTGGTGACCTAATCACCTCAATGCCCAAGAAATATCTGAGCTCCCCCAGATCCTTCATCTCAAACTTATGTCTAAGCAAGAACTTTACATCAAATATCTCTACATCATGGTCCCCCGTAATGATCAAGTCATCTACATAGATGACAACAAGCACAACCCCTCTATGACTGTGTCTCACATATAGCGAGAAATCTGCATTGGCTACATGAAAGCCAATAGTGACAAGATATTCAGATATCTTGTCAGACCATGCTCTTGGTGCTTGTTTTAAGCCATACAAGGCTTTCTTCAATCTGCAAACATGCTCGGGGTGACTCACATCCTCATAACCAGGCGGCTGTAACATATACACTTCTTCCTGCAAATCCCCATGCAAGAATGCATTCTTTACATCCATTTGATGTAGCGCATATCCTTTGGCTACCAATCTAGCCTTGTACTCGTTATGCTTCCATCACTATTATGTTTTACTTTGTACACCCACTTGCATCCAATGGCTTTCTTGCCTTCAGGCAATTGCACTAAATCCCATGTCTCATTTCCATATAGTGCATCCATCTCCTCATCCATAGCTTTCTCCCAACACACATTTCCAATAGCCTCATCAATGCATGTGGGCTCTACAACCTGCACAACCTTTGCCATGTATGCATAGTGATGTGCCACATAACTATCATAGGTAAACCTCTGCATAGGGTTCTTCACTCTCCCAGATCTTCAGAGCTTTTCATTCATGGCTTCCATAGCCTTCTTTACACCAGGTGTTCTCATAGCTAGGATCCCAAGCTCCTCATCAAGGCTCATCTCTGAGAGCCACTAGACTCTCCATCAACATGAGAATGCCCTGCAGAAATGTCAGGCATACTAAGGGACTCAACCACTTTCTCTTTGCCTTTATGTGATGTACTAATCACATTTGCAGGACTGGTATTATGACGCAGCCTGCCACTCCATGGTCTATCCAACTGAACCACTAGATGAGGACTCTCTTGGTCCACTCAAAGATTGTATGATTGCTGACTTGCATTCTGTGCAACCACATTTCCACTCACATCAGCACAGCTTCTTTTTCAGTAGCATACCAGCTGCTCATCTCATCAAAGACAACATCCCTGCTTACCCTCAACTCACATGTAGTAGGGTTATATAACACCTGTATCCCTTTTGCTCAAGGGAATATCCAATAAACACACATTTTTTAGCTTTTGGATCCAGCTTAGTTCTCAGCTCATCTAGCACATACACATAAGCAATGCATCCAAAGACTTTCAGATGAGACAAATCAAGTTTTCTGCCAGTAAACCTCTCCTCTGGAGTTACATCATGTATGGCTGCAGTTGGAGTCCTGTTCATGATGTAAACTGCTATAGAAACAGCCTCAGCCCAATAGCTATGCGGCATATTCTTCTCTTCCATCAATGCTCGTGCAATCTCAGCAATGTGCCTATTTTTTTGCTCAACAACAGTCTCCATTTTGTTGCGAAGTGTACCTGCATGTAAACTGTCTCCGAATACCATTCTTCTTCAAAAATTCAGAGAACTCATTGGAGAAGTACTCTCCCCCTCCATCTGACCTTAGGCACTTTACATATTTCCCTGATTACTTTTCAACCATAACTCTGAAATTCTGAAAATGAGTGAACACCTCACTCTTCTCCTTCATGAAGTATACCCACACTTTCCTTGTGTGGTCATCAATAAATGTCACATAACACTTACAGCCTCCTATAGACATGGTCTTCATCATAGGACCCCATACATCTCAATGCACAACATCTAGTGCATTTCTGCTCACATTTCTATCACGTGGAAATACATGCTTTGTTTGCTTTCCAAATTGGCATGCTTCACATATTTTCTGCATACCTTCCACTTTAAACTTTGGCAGCCCCTGTCACAATTCCTTTAGTCTGCATAGACTTCATTCTCTACACATTCACATGTCCAATTCTTTTATGCCAAATGTCTGTGTCTGCAACAATTCCTGAACCATTTACAAACATCGCAGCACTCACTTCAGGCATGTTTACATTCAACGTAAACATTCTGCTCACTCTGTTGCCTTTTGCAACCACCAACCTGCACTTGTCTTTAAAGTCTTCAACATAACAACCATCAGGATTAAACCGAACTTGCAAACCGTGCTCAATCATCTGGCCAACTAAAACCAGATTCTTTGTTATGTTCGGAACATGAAGTACATCTGCAAGGTACTTCACTTTGTCATCCTGCATAAACAATGGCACATCTCCAACATGGGCAATTGGATGAGCAGTGTCATCCCCTGTTTCCACAAAACTTGGTTTTTCAAGGTTTTTCATCTCCTTGAACCACTCCCTATGACTTGTCATGTGGTTCGAAGCACCTGAATCAACGTACCATACATCATCTTTATGTGCTGCTTCTACATTTTCAGACATGGCATTAATGACATGCTGCATAACAAACAACCTTTCATTATCCTCATCGTTTCTGCTCGAGGATGCATAGTTGTTTTGCTGCAATTTTCCATTTTGCATGTTAGCCTGCTTCTTATAACAATTCGCCTGCACATGTCCAGGCTTACCACAATAAAAGCATCCACGTGTATCATTATACTGCCTTTGCCAATTTCCACGACCTCTTTGACTCCCCCTACCTCTGAATTGGCCTCTTCCACCTGCATGTTGTTGTTGTTGTTGTGAATTCTGGGACTGTTGTTATTGCTGTTGCTGCTGCTGGCCATAATTCTGATTACCTGTTCGGCCACCTCCTTGACTGCATCCACGGCCTCCTCTACCTCGTCCTCTTCCTGAACTTGTGTAGAAGGCCTGTTGCTTTGAACTATTTTTGTTTTGTGAAGACTGTTGGTCTTCACCCAAGCTGTTCTCTTCTACTATCAACATAGACACCAAATCTGTAAAATTGGGAATGTTTTCCTGAGTCTGAATAGACATCTTGAACACCTTGTTTGTGGCCCGAGACCACGTAGACAGACTTCCAACTTGTCATCATCATCTACTGAAACACCAATAGATGCAAGGAATTCCACAATACCCTTTATCTTTAATGCATAGTCATTCATAGACATACTCTTTTTCTCCAAAGTATGAAGTTCATTCTTTAACTGTATCTTTTGTGCCTTGGTATTTGTTTCATAGAGTTTTACCAAGGTGTCCCACGCCTCCTTGGGGGACTTGGCATCCTGTATGTGCCCAATCATGGTGTCCTGTATACTGATAGAGAGCCAATACATAACTTTGGTATTTGTTTCATAGAGTTTTACCAAGGTGTCCCACGCCTCCTTGGGGGACTTGGCATCCTGTATGTGCCCAATCATGGTGTCCTGTATACTGATAGAGAGCCAATACATAACTTTTTTGGATCCTTGGTTCCAATCCTTGAACTCTTTCACGTCTGCAGAGAGCAGTTGGATTGATCTCCGGTATCTCTGGTGCCTCTTCATGCTCACCTTCTATATAGTCCCAATAGCCCTTTTCCATTAGGAAATTTATTAGCCTGAACCTCCAAGCATGGAAGTTGTTCTTATCAAGCTTCTCAGCAACAACCTGGGTTATTCCATCATTTGACATCTTGCCAGACACACAAATTTACCAGAAACAGCACTCTGGTTTGTCCTGCACAAACTGCTATATTTTCTGCAGCGGTACTGTACTAGACTCAAATGTCACAACCAGTGACCTCAATGTGCATACATACACCCAATGGCAATAGTTGACCTCCTTCTTGCATCACACACAGTGTCTACATAGCCAATCTGTCTTCCTGCGTTCTTAAAATAGAGTTCTACAGAGAACAGTGCTCGAGATCGCCTGCTTTCTGAAAAACGAAGGTCGAGACGACGCGCCCGAAATGCGTTTTTGGCCCAAAAAAATTCTGTCCGATTGGACACAATAGTTTCCCTATACCTTTACTCCCGCGAAGAAAGATCCTCAATCAGAGATCGTTTGCTGGTGCCTCCTGTAGAGCTCCCGACAGGGTGTAGTTGCCAACACAAATAGGGAAGAGTGGTTGAAGCTCTTACCCTTGTACCGCTTCCTGTGCTTCTCTTGCTTGCAGCTCAGCCCTTCGCATGAACCAGGCTCTGATACCATGAAAAGATGCAGGGGAGAAGAGAGCTTGAGCTCTTGCAAGCACACACACACACACTCACAAAACCCTAAGAGAGAACACACAAGGTGAGAGGCTGAAAATCTTCTTCTTCTTCACTCAACACTCAACACTCCATATACAAAGATAAGACTACTCACATATGAAAGGTACTCAACCAAATACATAATAGGGTTCTCTATAGTGTGAACCCAACTAAATGAGTTGGCGCTATAACTATGCCAATCTTTAGAATGGCTGTCACACAACCTATCATCCCACTGGTGCATATCACCCATGATCTCACCAACCATGCCAGTGGTGTAAGTGTGGGGCCTATCCCCCCAGGCAGGTCATCAGTGTCCACCGCCTCACTAGATGAGCTCGATATCTCAACATGGTATGGATTACACTCAAATTCATGCATGTCGTAATGATTGTGTACTATTCAGGGGTGCCTTTGCCAATGTTATGCAATGTCCAATTTGTGGAGAGGATCGTTTAGGAAGGATTTAGAGGGTGAAAAAAATTCACAAACGGTATTGAGGCACTTTTCTATTACTAACCTCGCATTCAACATTTCTTCTGATGTCAATCCATTTGATGAGTTAATGACATGGCATGTGAACCTTCATTCATTCAATGGCATGATGAGGATTCCCACCAACTCACCGGCTTGGGCTCACATTGAGGATGGATGGCCAAAGTTCAAAGATGAGCCTTGTAATTTACGACTTAGATTGGGTATGGATGGGGTGAACCCAATTGGATTGAGGTCTACATCATGGTCCACATGGCCCATTGTTATTGTGAATTACAATATTCTTCCATCATGGATGTCCATCAGTCATGTGATGCTTGCGCTTCTTGTGTGCCGCCCAAGAAGCATAAGGTAAAGAACATGGATATATACCTTGAGCCCTTGATTGATAAGCTCGAGCAATTATGGAGAGGCATAAGGATGCATGATGTTTCTCATCCAATTTCATGCTACAATGCAATGGTCAAGGGTATCTTGATGTGGACTATGCATGATTTTTCAGGCTATACAGAGTGCTCAAGTACGTTGCACTCATAAATTGATTCTTATCTAAGCATGCACAAATGATTTATTTATAACTCTAGTAATGTATTGTAACTTTCAATTCTTACATGCCAATTTCATAGGTCTCTAACTTCAAGATATGATGCATGTCCAATTTGTGGTCCATCGCTTGTATCCAAGCAAGCACGAGTACTAAAGATAGTGGTGTATGATAAACATCATTGATTTCTTCCACCAAACCACCCTAATTATGCTCCATCAGACGTTTCTCTGATTGTGATGAGAGGTGCAGAGTGGGAAGCCATGTGGCATTTGCCTCCTACAATGCCATTGGAGGGAAGGAGAGTGGGGCGAGAGATGGAGGGTAACTTCCATTACAATACCTGGTGGGCATGAAAAGGTACTCAATCTTCTATCGTCTACTATATTGGATAGAGTTAAGAATAAATTATCTTTTGGATCCAATGCACATTTTTAAGAATGTGGCATCAATGATTTGGGACCATGTAATTGGTAAAAGAGATACCATGCAATAAGGGATGACCTAAATAATATCGGACACATGGAAAATGCATGTCCAAGGGTAGTCAATCACAAGGTGGTTTTACCACCAAAGGTGTGGAGGTTGATAAGGCAAGAGAAAAAGAATGTCAATAATCAAATTTCATCTTTTCGTACACCAAACAGTGTAATGCACTCATTAAATGGTGTATTTACAATAACAAAGAAGAAGGGTAAGCATCAATTGTATGGTCTTAAATCACATGATTGGCACAAGATGATGCAGGTACACACATAGCTATATCTATTTTTTGGGCACACCTCGGTTTATATTGTGTGGACTCTATATTGATCTTTTATTGTTTTTAAAAATTGATTTCACTAGTTCATACTTCCAATATCAATTGGTGGGTGCAGAGAAGAGAAAGCTTGGAATGCCATCTATAAATTAGGTGGACTCGTAAGACAAGTTTCAATCAAAACTATAGATTTATGTGTTTGATATAACATATAGTTTTGAAATTCTCTATTCTTCTTTAATTTTTCATTTCTTCCTTTGTTGAACAGGTGGATGGTGTCAAAAGAGATTCATCTAGATTCCATTGAGAAGGCTCAAGTTGAGTCAATTGAGGCGATGTGTATGATTGACGGCAGCTTTGCAAACAAACATACTCACAACTTAATTGCACCTTCTAGTACATTTGGTGGATAAGGTGGCTATATGTGGTGTTCATAGCCGATGGATATTCTTTCTTGAACGCTTCATAAAAACCTTGAAGGGATTTGTGAGGAAAAGAACAAGGCCAGAAGGAAGCATGGCAGAGGGATGGTTGGTGCAAGAATCCCTCGTATACATCTCAAAATATTTGAAACAAATTAATCTGTCTGTCTAGATTCATGCATAATGATGAGAATGAACAAATGTTGTCACATGTGCCACATGAAAAAAGACTCATTCAAAAGATGGATGAGTCCATGCACAAAAAGGTCATTACATTTTGTCTTCTTAACACTTCTGTGATGGAAAAGTGGATTGCGAAATATGAAGATGTAGGAAAGATAAGGATAGGGAGAGAAGAGAGAAGAGAATTTAAGATATCAACAAAAAGGAACATGGCATACCCACCCAACCTAAAGGCTCTTCCAAAGGATTGTAATATTGAATGGCTTAGAGAAACCCTAGAGCAAGCCAAAAGGATGGAAGAGGAGATTACAACAGAAGAATGGGAGTATGCAAGGGGATACGACTACCATGTAAGTAAAGATGTTTTGCTAGGATATATAATATTGAATACTAAATTGCTTACATATTAGCTAAGTATTAAATATTTCCAATTTGGTTGCAATATAAAGTGCATAATGCAATGTGGTCAGAAGGTCGACATTTTCGATCTAGCATCGCTGAGGGACGCTAATAACGTCACTTATAGCGATATAACGTAAAACGCCACTAATAATGCCTTCACTTATAGTGCAACTTCAACACTAGTAACTTGCATTTAAGCTACAGGTGACCTTACAGTAGTAAACTTTCTTTCATTTGAAAATTACATAGGCATTGCTCATGTGTGGTTCCTGCTTTTGTAGCACTTGCAAGGGTCTTGATATTTCAAATGCTTGTTACTTTGCATACACTTGGCTGATTCAAAGTTTTAGAGAACGTGGTTGTAATAGCTAAAACAATATCATGGTGTACTTTGCTGAAAGTATTGCACTTTAGGCACTTCTCATTCTACCAAAAAAGAAAAAAAGATGTATTTTTGAGTTCTTAATGTCTATTTAAAAGTGTCAAGTATCCGCATGAACTATTTGTGTGCACAAGCATATACACAAAGATTATTTGGTGCACAGAGGACCGAGGTCTCTGATTTCAATGTGAAATTGTCTCAAAATCATTGAATCGTGCATCGCAGAATGCATCGCTGATGCGGCGGCCCAGCAGATTGACGCTCAAGAATTATGGGGGATCATTGAGCTCCATAGCCCATATGGCCCAGCAACACCCAAAGATGAGTGAGGAACTCTCCACCGAGAGTGAGTTGCTGGAGCTGCTCGACGGGCTTGTTGGCGGCCGCAGCGCACATAAGTATGTCCACCCACACATCTGCAAGTAGCCTCCATCGCACCTCGCTTGGTAGGGCTTGCACTAGGCTTCCTACCTTCATCCCACTCCTCAGATTGAATGGCAGGTCAATGTTATTCTGTGCCATTGAAATCAGCGTAGGTATAATGAACTCTGCATTCCAAGTAAGTGTACGCATGTCCCGTTCTGTCTCAGCAGCTACCTCTCTGGCAATGTCAGCGTGGCAAGGCAGCAGCTCTGTTTTGTACACAAGCAGGTACATCAAGTATCCGGAGAGGAGCTTGCTCATCTGCTGCAAATCTATGAGGGTTATTTCTTCTGTGCCTGCAGCCTGTGCATGAACCGATTCATTGTTAACATGTAAGCTTGTGTCATCCAAAATTTGAATATTCGTGTGTTGAAGATGAGCAACTGCACCGCCACGCTGCAGGTGATCAATGGTTGGGTGTGCTGCAAGTAGCTCACACACGCAGGTAGCCACGTGCCAGTTGACCACAAGATGCTCAAAGTCCAAGTAACCGCCGTCACCCAAAGCAGCCAGCAAAATGGGCTTGTGCCTATTTTCGTACCTGGGCAAAAACCATGCTGGGTGAGCTAAATCCTGGTTTACGCCAATTTCTTGGCAAGTTGTCAACACTTTAGTAAGCACATAGCTTCTGAACTCATCCACAGCCTGCGTGCTATGCTCATACTTGGATAGCAGCCGATTACGACCGAACAGCCTTGCCATCTTGGCATTGACGCATCCCCATGTGTATTGATTGTCCGCATCCACCATTGCATACTGCCCTATCCTGTTTCTCCAGTACTTGTGCCTTGCTAAACGACTGGAAAGCCTGATCATTCTCAACAAAGCAGCCAGCCAGAAGCCTCTCAAGCAGCAGCACATGCTCCACCGCCCTGATCTCTTCTGTAATTTCTCACCCACAACTATATAGGTACATGCTAGCCATACTCTGCTCCAATCGGATAGAGCCATCCTTGCAAGCTGGTAAGCTTCTATCACCAGTGCAGCTGCTATGAGACTGAAGGTTACCTTTCTAGCTTGCTGAATGGCTTGTTGATGAAGATCTAGATAGCCTGCAAAAATGAAGACACTGGATACCAGCAGCAGGATAGTGGTAAATATTCTGAAGCTTACTCCTAGCTTTGAGAAGGCAGTTCCGGCTGCTTTGGTGTAGAGGCTATCGAACAGAAACCTCAGCTCTGCATCCAGCACGAATATAATCTCCCTCACATTTTGGAAAACGTGCTTTTTCAGAAAGAGCTCGCGAGTTTTCTCTTCCCTCCACTCGTACATATAAAGACTGGAAAGCCTTCTCTTGTACAGCTTGAACAGGGCAAACCCCACACACAAAAAGACTATGGAAGGTGTTCGGCTCAGTTGTTGAGAAGAGAGGATATCTTGCAGAGTGACAAGTTCAGGAGTGGCCATAGCAGCGTCATGAAAGTTATGGATATAGTTAGTCTCCCCTGCCTGCAAGAAATTTCGCAGCCACTGCTTTTCCCCTCGGATAATGTAGTAGTAGGAAGGAGTAGGATGCGGAGTACGTGAAGCAGGTAGGCTCTGGGAAGAGGATATAGGGTTATTGATGCCGTTAACTGCACCTCTGATGTCTAGATCGAGGCTGGCCTCTGCTAGCATGTACCTGTAGATGGGGAGAGTGGATTCTATGACATCGGCACGCGAGGCACGCTTGAGGGCGAGGGTTCGCTCGGCATACTTCATACTGCCAAGGGCTGTGAGGCAAATGCTGAGCAGCACATACGTCCAGCCACGTGCACAATTGGCCACCACATAGACGACGGTGGCTACTTGCAGCAGCATGATAAGGCCGTGGCGCTGCCATAGCTCTGCATCTGCCATTGCGTACGCAGAGATGTTGTCCGGCGCCCCCAAGTGCAGCAGCAGCATGGGCGCCCAGATTGCATACACCTCCTGCATCAACCAGCAAGCACTTAAAGAAGATTCTGAAAACTCTCGACACAAGAGTCGCATATATATACACATTTGTAACTGAAGCTCTCACAAGCTTGAAGTGTAGTATGTGTCTCTCTGGGCAGCTTGAATTCTGTGCTCTTCCATCAACAATTTTTTAAGGGACCAAAACAAGAGATGCTACTGCCAGGTAGATAGCAAGGACATCAATAAAGCATTACCTTCATAAATTGTGTATTTAATTGCGTGGCTCAATGTATAAAGGAGATTAAACTTTTGTTATGTGCAAGTGAGTCGTGCAAATCTTGACATTTTGTTATGTACCTACTTGAATGACCAGGTGCAAGCATTGAGAGCAAAATAAAAGTTGCATAGTGTTTAACAAAACAATTGAGAGAGATTTATGAGGGATTTTAAAGTAGAGACTGTTTTAATGAAGGGCTGAGTACAGCTTCTTGAGAATCAACTTCCTTTCACAAAGTTTCCTATTAATCACCAGAGCAATAACTTCGAGAATAAAATTGAAGTTGCACACTCTTCACTAAAGCAATGAAAAACACACATTGGAGAGTAAAGACAGTTTTAAAGGGGTGAAGGAAAACTGGTGGATTCCTCAGAATCATGCACAAACTTCTCTTGTGGCCACTTAATAACATCGACTTGATGTAAATATAAACAAGGATTGTGGCCACTTAATAACATCGACTTGATGTAAATATAAACAAGGATTGATCAACTTTGATGCTCGATTATATTAACAATGAGTACAAAACTTGGCAAATCAAAGTAGATGCCAACACACCTTCTGAGTTATACCACCCACAGCGGCTTGTGCCAAACCTCCCAATGCAGTGGTGGCAACGTAATCCGACCAATTGTAGGCATTCCAAGCAACAAATCGGCATGCCATACTCCACTTCCTCGTCCCACCCGTCAGCAGCAACAGCAGCTGTAGGAGCAGGCTTCCCATAACAGCCATTGTAATCCACCATTTGCTCAAAAAATCAACCACCTCCTCCTCCTCGAGGTTAACTCTGCTAGCCATCTTCATCTCTTTTCCTTTGTGAAATGACACCAGCTTCTACATGCAAACCTTTGAACCTGCAAACATGATCTTTTCCATGACTGTATTCACAATTGGATACATGCAAAAAATTATGATTTCAGTGCCCTATTTTCCTTTGAAGGGATAAAAAAAACGTTGGCATCATAGAGACAGAGAGGAAAACAAACTACTTAATCTGCTGGTCTTACACCAGTATCCCACTTCTTGTCTTGAAGCTTTTAAGGGGTAAACTACATTTTTGTTCAATAATAGAATAGTTGACATTTTAGAGTGAACCTTACATTATTTAATGTTAAAAATAGAAGGTGCCCAGATGCTACCTGTCCCCCCCATCTTCTGCCTCAGCTTTCCCCCCTCCACGATTTTTTCTCTCTGTCTCTCCTCCTCTCTCAATTGTAGAGGTAAGACGTCTTCTCTCTGTCTCTGCTTCTCTCGAGGTAAGACGTCTTCTCTCACGCGCGTGTACACAGAGTATGGGATGGAGATGGATCCTTCTCTTTCTCTCTACAAGCAATGGAGAGTGGCAGAAGAGGTAAGACGTCTTCTCTCAATTGTAGAGGTAAGACGTCTTCTCTCACGCGCGTATACACAGAGTATGGGATGGAGATGGATCCTTCTCTTTCTCTCTACAAGCAATGGAGAGTGGCAGAAGAGCATGCACCATAGCCTCTCTCTGTTTCTCTCTCTCTCTGTGATGCGACCTTGCTCTCCCCTGTACGCACGCTTTATAGATTCAAGTAGGAGGGCATGCAAGCCATGGAGTAGGCTCGAGTAGGAGGGCAACGCGGAGTAGGGAGGACCATGAGAAGAGATTGGCGCTCTCTCGCTCTCTCTCTCTCTCTCTCTCTAGCTGCTTGTGTGTGTGTGTGTGTGTGTGTGTGAGAGAGAGAGAGAGAGAGAGAGAGAGAGGGCTTAGTAAAGAAATCAATGGGTAAGGCATAAGAGTAGCTTTTTAGTGACAGGTAAGTTCAACTATTTGACGGTCAAAATGCCCAAAAATTGGCATGATGGCCATCAAAAACAACTATGAGTCTTGGAGACCTATTATACTAAGGGTGTAGAGAGAAAGAGAAGGATCCATCTCCATCCCATACTCTGTGTATACGCGCGTGAGAGAAGACGTCTTACCTCTACAAGCAATGGAGAGTGGCAGAAGAGCATGCACCATAGCCTCTCTCTGTTTCTCTCTCTCTCTCTCTCTCTGTGATGCGACCTTGCTCTCCCCTGTACGCACGCTTTATAGATTCAAGTAGGAGGGCATGCAAGCCATGGAGTAGGCTCGAGTAGGAGGGCAACGCGGAGTAGGGAGGACCATGAGAAGAGATTGGCGCGCTCTCGCTCTCTCTCTCTCTCTCTCTCTCTAGCTGCTTGTGTGTGTGTGTGTGTGTGTGTGTGTGAGAGAGAGAGAGAGAGGGAGGGAAAGAGAGAGAGGGCTCATCATTGCGCTTGCCTTTCACCTTTCTCTTCAGTGATCGTGCGATGATAAATAGTGCACAATGCTTGCCTTTCAAGCTCACGCTCTAGATTAGGAACGATGGTTGCCATGGATGCCAAATATTATGACACATAGCTCTACCAAAGCTGTGCTACTGCAGGGTGTTCACTCCAATCAGTCGAGTGGCTAACTTGTAGGTTTTGTCCCATGGCTTGGCCAATATTTGGAAGGTAGTACCTCTTTGTGGTACTCAGGTGTGTGTGTGATTAGTATGGTAGCCGGCGAAATTTTCGTGTGCAACTAGGAATAGAATAAGACCTCATGAAAAAAAAAGCAACTATGATGCCACCTCATTGGCCCACTGGTGCCACAAAATTGACTTTTTAAGAACTTTAAGAAAAAAACATTTTTGAGTTTGAAAAGAAAATTCAACTTCATGATCATTAGCTAAAAGATAGAGCTATTCACATTCACATAAAAATGGAGAGAAGTTGAGGAGGCAATTTCACATGTTTTGGTCTTGCTATATAGTGGATTTAACCAAAAAGCCACTATGTGACAAAGTTCTAATGGATGCCCTTGGATTCTATTATGTTGTGTAACTTACAGTTTGCTATGGTCTTGTATTCTAATTGATCAATTTCATAGCAGGTTATAGCATTTTGTCACAACCTCAAATGGTCATAACAAAGTATGTATGTAAATGAGCCTCCTTGAGTTTATTACTAAAATATATACTTTGGATCTCATCATTTTGCTTATAATAGAATGTTATGAATGAATCTATAAGAAAAGTTCTTATCCTTTGTGGTGTCAAAACATGTAAACTCTACTTTTATCTAAAAAAGCATTCATATGGAAAAATTAATTTATAAATTTTTTCTATGAGATGATGATAATAAATCATGCAAAAAATCTTTTGTAAAAGCTAATTGTATCTTTTCTCTTTAGAAAATATTTAGAGAGAGTAAAAGGTTTATTTTTTATGATGATAATTAGTTTGAAAGTTGAATAGTTTGATAATGATCTATTCTTAAGTTGGTAGAGTATATTGCTTAAAAGATTAAGTTTAACAATGTAAAAGCTAGTTTTAGTTAAAGGTTAAAGATTGGTGTGAAATGGGTGGGTTTTCTAGGAAGGTTTCTTAATATCCACACTTGTAGATTTATAATGACCTCCTAAACTCATTATATGGGCCACACACACTAGAGAAGAGGGTATTTATGATAAAGTGAAGTAATAAAGAAAAACATAAAATACAAAAACGTAAGTTTGTAGTGATTATTTTTAAATAAGTATAAGGTAAAAGAATTTACCTTGCAAGGAGAGACATCAAATTGACATCAAATTGACAAAAAAATATTTTCTAAAAAGAAGAAGTCCCCATTCATAAATATCCAATGCTTTTGCAACCTGTTTTGAAAAATTAAAATTTAAACTACTTGGTATTGAACGTATGTTGGGCCCTCTTCTTGTGCCCACCCCTAGGGCTCATTCACATAAATTCATTGGTGGCTGCCCAAAAGTTTTGGCACAATTCTTCCCCTCTCTTAAAAACTCATTTTTGAAGGGCGTATAGCATTTTTTTCCTCTCTCTTGAAGAGTAGTTTTATTATCAAGGTCTTAACCTCCTTGGAAGGGTGGTCTTAGCAAATTATAGCAGGCAAGGAGAGAAGGTAGGTTAGGTGGGTTAATATGGCAAGTGCTTGCGGAAAATAGCATTCACGTGTATGTACACCGGCTAAAAATTGGAAAAATCGGCCATAGATCTACGAAGCCTTTAAGATTAAGGCCCAAGGTTTCATCAATTTAGTTGAAGTACAAGCATTTTAAACTAAAACACTAGTAAAAAAGGGTTCACATTTGCATTTGGTTGATTTTGTGGTTTCCATCAGCTCACAAAAGACGCCCTTCGTGCAACTCGATGGCAAAGCGCTGATTCACACATACATACATGCAGGGCAATTATATGATTTTTCAGATCTAACTGTTGTTTGAAAAGATAAAAATCGGAGAATTCTTACGCTTCTTTTGTGCCAAGATGAAAAGCCCTTGGAGAGTTGAACTGTAGAAGGACGTTGAGAGGTCGTTTAATGAAGACAAAGCAACACCAAGGTTGTGAGAAGGGGGCTGAGCACTGAGAGACCGGAGAGACATTTTGAAGGACAGCCCTGCCTGTTGCTTGATGCTTTGCTTGGAACTGTAGAAAAGAATACTTTAAATACAAGTTAGAGAAATATACCTTTACCTTTTAGGTTTTGATGGTTTTGAAAGTGTGCGTTGCGTCCTTTGTGGACTGCGAAACCGTATTCTTAAGAATGGCAAAAAAAATTCACTATTAGCAATCTTTTTATTTTGGCTTGCCTTTTAGAGATTTTGAAAATAAACCATATTCAGACGGCTGCTCCATTAATTAATTAATGAGTCTTCGACTCATTAATTAAATAATAGGCCTAACGTTAGGCCTATTATTTAATTAATGAGTCGAAGAGAGAGAGAGATGATGATGATGATGATGATGATGGATTTAACATTGAAAGGAGGTCAATAATGACCTAAAGGCACAAGAAAACATTCCAAAAGGAGCATTTGTTATAGAATGGATAGGATTGGAACTAGATCATAGGAAAGGGAAATTTCTTAGACGGTGTATTTGGTTACGAGTGAAACCTCTGATTTTCGTGTAGCAAATTTTCGATGATGGCCTTGCTATTTCAAAAGATCACCCACTTGCTTGCTTTACGAGCTGCTCGTACCTTCTCAACTTTGGCTCGCTTTTGCTAGAGTTGAGTGTGAGTGAACTCCTGTATATTAACCACACATTTGTGCCTTTCAAAAGCCTAGATTGTTTATCTTGAACATTGATACGAGCTTCCTTTGTCTTAAATTAGTGATTGCTACAATCTCGATGAGATAATTTGACAACTTTCTTAAGCTTCCATGCTATTAGTGATGCCAAAGCTTGGCTCACCTTGGTAAATGTCTTCAAAATTATCTTTTTTGGACCACCAAGCTTGTGGAAGACCTTTAATGCGCGCGCGCGCACACACACACACACACACACACATATATATATATAGATTGAGAGAGAGAGAGAGAGAGAGAGGAGTCAAGGGGCAACACCAAGCTTTTTTGGACCACCAAGCTTGTGGAAGACCTTTAATGCGCGCACGCACACACACACACACACACACACACACACACACACATATATATATATATATTGAGAGAGAGAGAGAGAGAGAGAGAGAGAGGGGGGGGGGAGTCAAGGGGCAACAAATTTAGCATTTTCCATTTTTGTAGACATTAAAACTATGTTTAGATGTCAAAATTTTTTGAAGGCTTTCTAAACTAAATAACTAGTTTCAATGATAATTAAATTTTATAGGTGGTTTTCACAAAACCAATTTGTTTTAAAGATAGTTTTATTGAGAATGATGTTTCATGAAAACTTCTTACATAAAGTTTTAAACCATTTCTATAGCTATGGTATAAGACGAAAAAATTATTTATTACTTTCTCTTTATTCTAACTTTTTCCCATGAAGGTAAAACATCTTTTATGACTCGATTTTTATGAATTGGGCTCTATCATCTAAAAGAAAACCTAAGTTATATTATTTTCCTTTTCCTAAAAGACACCATGATACATATTTGAAAATGTGGCAATAACTTTAAATAGCCTATCTTTACCACTTACACTCAATTAATGGCAAGGTTCATAGTGTAGAGGTTTTATGTCATTATGATTGCATGATTATCAGTTTTTCAAAGATTGCTTAGAAAATGTAAATCAAGAAGAATGATTGAAACTCTTACGCTGCCAAAAGTTTTCCACTTTTATGGTCCTTTTTCCTTATTATGTATGCATGGTTATCTATTCTTCTAGATTTGAAAAAATGCTCCAATCTCTTAAATTGTAAAAAATCCCCACTTTCACTATATTCTTGCCTTTAGGTGAGAACCAAAAAATAAGTGAACACTTCTCTAGATTTAATGCTCAAACCCCCCTGCATGGTGCCATGCCGTCACACCCCCCACCCCCTGCTGACGAGTCATCCTGTCATACCTTACAACCCCCTCCTGACGAGTCATGCCGTCATACCTTACAACCCCCTCCTGTGCACGGTGCCATGCCGTCACACCCCCCACCCCCTCTTGACGAGTCATCCTGTCATACGTTACAACCCCCTCCTGACGAGTCATCATGTCAACCCCCCCCATGTGGACTGTGCTATCACACCCCCTTGTGCTACGCCGTCACACCCCCTTGTGCTACGCTGTCACATCCCATCCTTATGGGCCGTGCCCTCACCCCCGGGTGTGTTCTAGGCCGGTGCCCCATTTTCGGCGGCGATGAGTTCTCGTTTGGTACACGATGTGATCAAGGTAGATGATGGCATTACCTACTCGAGTGTAAGTGTGTGGCTTGTACCAATATAAAAGATCATTATCTGGGTGTGCCAAGACAAGAAACGGGCGAAGGCCGACTCGATGGGATGATCTCCCAAGGGCCAGCGCGTTGCCCCTCTGATGATGGGGCCATGCTCAAGGTGAGATGTTGGAATTTCATCGATCGTCACTTTCGTGCCTCACCTTGGCTTGGTCTTGGAATATTCCATGCACGATGATGTGGAGGGTGTTGGAAGCGTCGTGAGACCACCGGGCTCATGGGGCTAGTAGCATATGCTCATGGGAAGAAGGAGCCACTCCTCTAGTCCCAACCCACCTCTCCCTTTGTTTGTTTTTTTAAATCGACAAGGGGGGCGCTTTGACATCGTGCTTCCGTGCCGTGTCTCACTTTGTGCCATTCTATTGAGCGTTGGTGGCCTGGGTGCCTCCGTGCAGCATAGCACAGGCTTTCATGTGACTGCCTTAGCTGGTTGGGACACGGATTCGGTGATGTTACTTTGAAAAAAATAGAGTGCTCAAAGCATGCATATTCTCTGAATACATTAGCATAGAATAACGTAATTGTATTTTGGTCCTATTGTGTTGGTCTTCAAGATCAGAGTAATGATTGATAGGGACAGTTCGGGGCATTCATATTTTTGTCAAAGGTGAAATTCTTGGATTTATGAAAGACGAACTACTGCGAAAGCATCTACTAAGAATATTTTCATTACTCAAGAAAACGAAATTTGGGGGCTCAAAGATGATCAAATACTATCCTAGTATCAACCATAAATAATGTCGACTAGGGATTGTAGATGACTCTACCAGCACCTTGTGCGAAATCAAAGTCTTTTAGTTCCAAGGGAATTATGGTTGTAAGGTTGAAACTTTGATGAAAGGGCAACACCCAGGAGTTGATGAACCTTCCATCATCAACGAGAAACGTCATCACCAGTGCTTAATTTGACTCAACACGGGAAACTTACATTAGGAAAAATGGAAGCTCATTTTGGGGCCCTGTAAGAAATTCACTATTTTCTCTTTTCTCTCTCTACAAAAGCAAGAAAATATGGATACTTGCGTTAGAAATGTCAGTGTGAAAAGGAATAAATATATTCTTTCACATGCTTTACATTCAATGTTCATATAAGAGCAACACTTTTTTGTGCAGAATTTGGTGATTTTGACACCGCAAACGCGTCCGGAACGGCCCAAAACCTCCAAAAACGGCACTGGAAATGCTGGAATCGGACATTCGGAGGCCCGGAAACGGCCAAAAAAGGCCCCAAAAGTGGATTTGCATATAAACGCGATTTGGTACCTTCTTCCCGGAGGCCCGGAAACGGCCAAAAAAGGCCCCAAAAGTGGATTTACAGATAAACGCGATTTGCAAATCCACTTTTTGGGGCCTTTTTTGGCCGTTTTCGGGCCTCCGGATGTCCGATTCCACCGTTTCCAGTGCCGTTTTTGGGGTTTTGGGCCATTTTGGACGCGTCTGCGATGTCAGACTCACCAAATTCTGCACAGAAAATAATTTTTTTAAAGATTCAAATTGGATCACCTTATTAATGTGATGCTTCTACGAACATACAGTACTATTTCTTTTTCTTATTTTCATCTTCTTTTGTTGAATTTTCAACGTAACGTTGGCCCACTCCTGATTGGTTGAGAGCCTATTTTCTCTCTCTTCTAAAAGGCCCCAAAATGAGCTCCCTTTTTTCCTAATGCCCGGTCTAGACATAGTAAGGATTGACAGATTGAGAGCTCTTCCTTGATTCTATGGGTGGTGGTGCATGGCAGTTCTTAGTTGGTGGAGTGATGTGTCTGGTTAATTCCTTTAACGAAAAAGACCTGATCTTGCTAACTAGTTACATGAAGGATTCTCTTTGCGGTCAACTTCTTAGAGGACTTCTTAGAGGGACTATGGCCATCTAGGCCATAGGTTTGTTATGCCCTTAGATGTTCTGGGCCGCACGTGCACTACACTGATGAATTCAACAAGTTTACCACACCTACACCGATAGGCCTGAGTAATCTTTTGAAATTTCATATTGATGGGGATAGATCATTGTAATTATTGATCTTCAAGGAATTCCTAGTAAGTGCAAGTCATTAACTCACTGACTATGTCCCTTTTCCCTTTGTACACACCACCCATTGCTCCTACTAATTGAATCATCTGATGAACTTTTCGGATCATAGGGTGACATTGGTGAAATCGTGAGAAGTTCATTAAGCCTTATCATTTAGAGAAAGGAGATGTTGTAATAACAAGGTTTCCGTAGGGTGAACTTGCGGAAAGATAATTAACACACATCCGAGAGAACACCGTGAACCATGGATGTACCATCAAAGGGGGGGTGTTTGGAGGCGTGATTTCCCACACCTCACCCCTATGCTTGAGCCATGATAGTGGGCGCGAGGTGCTAGGTTGGGGATATGTGCCTTGTCGGCCATGCCGATGCGGTGCAGGGAGAGGGATGCCTCCATCCTCCCCTGTCATGTGGGATGCCTTGTCGGCCATGATAGTGGGCGAGGTGCTAGGTTGGGGATATGTGCCTTGTCGGCCATGCCGATGGGGTGCAGGGAGAGGGATGCCTCCATCCTCCCCTATCGTGTGGGATGCCTTGTCGGCCATGCCGATGGGGTGCAGGGAGAGGGATGCCTCCATCCTCCCCTGTCGTGTGGGCCTCCCCCCTTTCCCATGCCATCGACATCTTGCCATTTGTGCCTTGTCGACCATGCCGATGGGGTGCAGGGAGAGGGATGCCTCCATCCTCCCCTGTCGTGTGGCCCTCCCCCCTTTCCCATGCCATCGACATCTTGCCATTTGATAAGACTTTCGCCCCCCCTTGGGGAGCATGAGGCACCCTACTAAACAAGCGCTAGCCCTCCCTCTAAGAGGATCAACTCACGTAGAAAACGACTCTCAACCACACTGGAAATCTTGCTCTTACAAACGATGAAGAACATAACGAAATGAGATACGTAGTGTGAATTGTATAATTTCATGAATCATCAAGCCTTAAACCCAACTTGTGCCCATGGCTCACCTAAGGGCATCGCCTACCTAAGGGCATGCCTACCTGAGCATCCTCACATGACCCCCATGCCCTGCCCTCTCCCTCCTCGGAGGGGAGGGCGTGCGACAGAGGTGCCTGTCCATGCACACCTCCCCCTCCTACCCCATGGGGACATGTTTTTCCGCTACATGCTCTACTCAAAGAAACTCCTTAGTTTTGGTAATCATTCCGTTGTATATCACCATCTTGTAACTTGTGCTCATCAATGGAAAATGAATTGTAGATCATTACAACTTGATTGAGTGTAATCCATCCTCGTCCTATCGAGTAGGACTACTAAGTGGATTGATTGTGCTAAAGTGGTACTTTAACCAGACTGAGCTTCCTTCCACTATCCACCAGCACAGTAAGCAGTCGAATGGCGATTTAAAGCTTTATGTAGAAGGATATGGTAAATATGAGGTTGAATGGCACCTGGCTGCAGATCTTAAAACCTTGAAATGCATGTTTGGTATTTCCCAAGGAGCAATGGCCAAGTATCCTTGCCTGTATTGCATGGCCGAACGAGGTGTCTCCAAAGGAGGAAAAGAGAGAGAATGGAAATGCCTAAATGTAAACAGTAATAGGCGTCAAGCCGCCCCAAATCATGATGCTCCAGGAGTGGATCCTAATTGGGATCCAATTCTTGCTATCCCTTCATTAGAAACTCAATGGAGTCTTTTTGCGCCCTTTTATTTGCCATTGCCTAATGGAGGTGATTAAGAAATAGACAAATAGGGAGATTACATGTGGACTGAAACCAATGGTTTGTAAGAGCCTAGAAGGTAGTGGTCAAACTTAGAATAATAGGCTAAATAGGCCTCCGATCAGTATTCAATCTCTCTCTTGTAGCAGTGGTCAAGATGAGGATGGGCACTGGAACATCAAACAGTACGAGAAGTGGAGATGGATTACGATGCAGCCTAGCACAAGAGGAACCCACAAGGTGTCAAAGCGATACGTTGATATACAAAGTCACCATTGGAAAGGGCGGATATTGGAGCTCAAACAAGATCGTGATGGAAAAAAGCTAGCCAAGGTCCAACATGTTTACAAGGCAACAGAGCTGACACTAGTAGACCATGACCAACGTCAACGATTTCTTGAAAATTGTAAGTCATTTCACCACTTTATATTCTTGTTTTTAAATCAATTGTGTGCTAATAATGGTATACTAAGCACTGCTTTGATTGTTCTTGGGTTCCTCTACGTAGATATTTTTCCCTCAAACTATATGGAGGCAATTTCAAGAACCTTTGAAGCATACCATGTGGAGCTTGGTAGTTTAATCTTTGGAGGGTGTCCAGCTGCACAACTTCTTGCACGAAACATCTTCTTTAATGAGGATACATATGTGGTTCCCACGATAGCAAATGGTACTGGAAAATTAGTTCCAGAACCTACACCAACTCTCACATCTATTGAATGGCCAATTCCAAACAATGCTTCAGTGGCCATGGCTTGTTTGCAGATCGAAAGCAAGGTGCAAAATGCTATGAAGTGCACATATGGATCTCACAAAGCAACCATAACCTGCTTCATACCTCTACACCTCTTTGTGTACCTGTTCCGTACAAGTGACACACATCGCACCCCAACTTTATGGATTGCAAAGGGGGAGAGAGCTCTCACTTGTTTCTTATCACCTGCATGGGATAAAAAAGTTGTTCAACACAATGGAGACACCATCAAATTCGGAGTAATAGTTGAGAAGGTTGTGATGCGCTACCATATTGCCAAGCAACAGTTGTCCATTGCGTTTCCTTACAGGCGATGGAAGCTTACAAATGGAGAATGGGAGGCATTAGACTCCGACACAACCTCTACAGAACAGGGTGTGCTACATATATCCATGCAAGGTGGGAATGTAGAAGATGTTGCTGTGAATGATGATTTGCCAACTTACGTGACTACTTAGTTCTTCGATTCTCACTGAGTGGTGATTTTGCTTTGATAATCAATGGAAGAGTAGTGCGCAAAAGGCAGGAACGATCTTTTCTTTGTAGAGAAATTACTTTCCCTGGCTGTGTAGCTATCAAACAACCACTGGATATGTAATCTTGGATTGAAGTAAATACAATTTCAATTTTTTTGCCTCACTGTCTTATTAAGGTTTTTCAATTGTCTTGTGCAAGTTTTATTTTTTTGTGATAGTGTAAGGTTGGTCACACAAGCATCTGTGGCTTGAGCCACTAGTAAATTAGAAATGACCTTGTGATGGAAGGATACATTCTTGCTTTCGCATACCATTTTTTTTTAAAAAAATTGTACTTTAAAATTTTAAAAGTTTTTAAAAATTTTATAACAAGGTCGCCCATTTATAAACGATACTTTACTCATTTTCATCAATTGACAATTACCGTTCTCTCCTAATACTTGCTCTCAATTTCGCACACCTTTCTGTATCACACACTCTCTCTTTCTTGCAATCACTCATAGTCATGGCACCTCTACTTGATGCACTTATTGCACAGCTAGGAAAGCTTGAGCTACTTCATAGGGTTGATGAGATCGTCCCTATGTTTGAGGGAGCAATTGATGTGCGTGCAACAATGCATCTACACGCAGATGCTTTTACAGATGTCATTGAGTATATGGATCAACACATCAGCAGGTACTCCATCATATTTGAGGGTGATGAGGGCCTATGGGTTCCGGTTGACCTCATCAAGTTTCAGGGAAGACAAGAATTTTAGATTCCACCTATCAAGGTTTTTAAAATCCCTCACAGAAAAGGACTACAGGAATGAGGAGGAAGACTTGCTCTTGGATCTACAAATGGGCAACATCGGCACTTCTTTCATGAGCTGGGACATGGTTTTGGTCCTTCTGTTAGAGTGTGGCGAAAGAAAGTGGCAAGGAAAAAGAAAAGGGCAAAGCAAAGCTAATGGAGAAGGTCCAAGAGGCCCATGCTGAGGAAGAGAATGTTACAAAACAGTGGGAGGCCTCAATGGCATTGGTGGCTCTACAAGAGAATGTCCCCGAGGAGGTTCCGGACCTACTTCTAGAGGGCGATGAAGTACTTGAGGAGGTCCCAGACCTTGTTGTCATGTCTTTGCATCCAATCATTATTGATGGGAAAGAATTTTTGTTTCTGGATGACATTGCCAAGACACTCGGGTTTCGCGAGGATGAGGCACTGTCTATTATTGCCATGAATGCTGGGGGTCAAGACAAAGGGAAAGTGAAAATCTCTTTTGAAGATGACAACCTCACAAAAGCGCTTACATACGATATTGGTAGCAGTTCCTTGGAAGATGTAGTGGCCAAAGCGCTCGTTGAAATAAAGCAAAATGTGCAATTCTATGAGAGTGTAGCTGCCTTTGAACCACACATGCCCTTGATTGCTGGCGATGCTCAAGACCAAGGAAGCATAAACTTGACAAATGAGCAACTAGTTGCAAGTGACGATGCAACTGAGGTATGTCCTAACTTCTTAGTTGTAAAGCAAATTATTTTTAGTTGTATCATTTCACGCTTCCTAACTTCTATATTGACATGTTGATAGACTGCTTTTGAAGTGGACAAGTTTGCTATGCGCGTAGGAGGAACGCAACCAAAGTCAGAGGGTCGAGATGCATCTCTTTGGCACTACATACCTGACCTCAGAGCCGACATAGTGCGGGTTTTTCATTTAGACTATTCAGAGATCGCCTATGCCGAGCTCCTAAAATGTAAAGCACTTAGTGCAGTCTTGTCGGAGGACCCCTTAGCCTCAAACATAAATAAATGTATTTTGGTAGTTAGGAAAGCTACCTTGTATTGCTTTACGGGCAAGCATCCCAGCTCAGTTTTAAGCCAATGTGCCCTTTCTCAGGCTTAAGGAATCAACGAGCCAAGTGATATATTCCAAAGCTTAGGCCAGAAACTAGCCTCTAGAACTCTCTGAGCTCTTCCAAGAGCTTATTAAAAAAGATGTAATGCAAACTTCTCTTCCAAGTTTAATAAAAAAATTTTGTTGTGCATTGTAAGTTGTGATTTTTCCTGGCGTACTTGTGATATACCATTTCAAGCCTCGCAATTTCAAGCTTTTGTTCATGTGTTAATAGAAAATATTGTTTAGGATTCATTTTAAATGTGATCGTGATTAAAAAAGGTATTCGGGATTGGGTTAGAGCGGTACGAAAAAATGTTGTATTTATAGATGTATACACACTCACATATATGTATATATATGTACATATATGTATATATATATATACATATATATATATGTGTGTGTGTGTGTGTGTGTGTGTGCGCGCGCGCGCATATATATGTGTGTGTGTGTGTGTGTGTGTGTGTGTGTATACCTATATATATATATAAGATTTTGGGACTATTGAAAGATATATATATATATATATATATATAAGATATATAGGATATATATATATATATATATATATATATATATATATATAAGACATATAAGATATTATAAGATTTTAAGGCTATTATAATATATATATATATATAATATCTTATATAAATATATAAGATTTTGGGGCTATTAGGGCACCTAAAGAGCCCTATAGGCATCCCAAGATCCAAAAAAAAATTAAAAAATATTAAAAAATAGCCATGTGGGCTACAGCACAAAAATCTGCATTTTGACCTGGTCAAACAAGCGATTACCGTGCCGTAGCGCACATGGCATTTTTTTATTTTTTTATTTTTTATTTTTTTGATTTTTTTGGTCTTGTGAGGCTCATAAGGCCCTCAATAAGGATCTCTAGGTGACTTTATAGACTCTACCTTTTTTGTGTATATGTGTGTGTGTGTGTGTGTGTGTGTGTGTGTGTGTGTGTGTGTGTGTGTGTGTGTGTGTGTATATATATATGTGTGTGTGTGTGTGTGTGTGTGTGTGTGTGTGTGTGTGTGTGTGTGTGTGTATATATATATGTGTGTGTATATATATATGTGTGTGTGTATATATGTGTGTGTGTGTGTGTGTGTGTGTGTGTGTGTGTGTTTTCTTGTGTGTATAGTGCTTTTATATTTTTTTTAATGAAATGTTCATTGGCACTGAGCATACAAAAAAAATTGGACTCAACAAAGAATTTAACACAACTCAAAAAGCTTACATTAATGTTTGAAAATGTTACAAAGGATTTTGGGAACATTACAAAAGCTTGTAGGGAGAATTACAAAGTGGGTTAGCCTATTGAGGTAGAAGGCTATGCTCTAAACGTAGGCGTAGGGCTAGGGCCATATCTACAGGCTTCAAAGTGACTCTCTTGGCATATACCATACACAGCACTGAGTCTTCAAAAATGGAAACTACAATATCTTCAGCAGCTTCTTGAAGAGCTTCAAGAGCTGTGCTCTGTATGCGGTCAACCCTGTCAGTAAATTTTTCCATTGTTTCTCTCACCAGTCGAGAGAATGGTGCCTTGGGGAGATGAGAAGATCTGTGCTTTTCTGATATTTCCTAATCTCTCGTAGCGCGACTGTCCCTGGCCTCCATTTTCTCTTCTTCTTTGTAACCGGTGGAGGCGGTGGTGGTGGTCTTTGATTCTCCCACGGTGGTCGTTCAGACACCTGAACTTCTTTTTCTTTTGTGCACGCTCTTCCTCTTCTAGCTGGTCTCGAAACTTTCCCTCCATTCTTTTGCCACACATCTTGACTGGACGTCTGGATGTTGTGGCTGCTTGCGGCTGTGCTTGGCTTGCCCTCCTTGCGTCCTCTTTGGGCTGCTGTCTCTTTTGCATTTCTTTCTCCCAAGCCGCCCTCACAAGAGCAAACTCTTTGTCAATGGTATCTTTCGTGATGCCATAGGACAAGAGCTCAACCTCCCTGTTCTGTAGGATAACCTCTAGCTACTCTAGGGTGTTGGCCTCAATATCAATCTCGGGTGGTTGCCCTTGACCTTCCTCGACTTCTTTTCGATGCCGCTCTTCTTCCGCTTCTCTACTACGCTCTACTTCTTCAGCTTCCTTCCTGCGCTGCGCTGCGCTTCTTCGGCCTCCTTCCTGCGCTCTTCTTCTCTCATCTCCTTTGCCTCTTGCTTTGTTACTATAGGTAGATTTGTCCTTTTTGCTGTATAGCAGGTAGTGGGCCGAGTTGATCGAAAAACCGCTTGTCTTGCTCCTGTTCTTCTGGCATGGCCTAGGTATGTACGTGTGCGAGAGATAGTGGGAGAGCAAGAGAGAGTAGAGCACAAAGAAGAAAATGAAATGTGGTGGTTATAAATGAAAAATGACTTAAATATGTCTATAAATATATCTATCGAGAAAGTATGGCCCATGTGCATACAATATATGCTGCATAGAAAATTACAAAAAGTCAACAAACAGTATGAAGAACATACTACAAGGACACAAGAAATATAACATTACCATGTAGTGAGTAATGTGTGTTTCTCCCCATGCCTCGACCATTTCTTTTGTAAATCTACAAGTGGCTTGTTTAAGTGCCTCAATACCATGGTCATCCAGGTGAGGTCGCTGTAGAAGATCGACCATTTTATCAGACGCATCCCATACACGTGCACGTTTTAGGCCAAGCCTGGCATCATTTCCTCGATATGTTGTAACATCACATATCTTCTTCCAAATTTCAAAGTTAGTGTGGCTATGAGAACCCAAGTGATTTGATTAGCAAGTGTCTTGCCTTTGATCCACCCGTGCAAATTTTATTAGAGTTGTCTTGTGTAGGGTTTGATTTTCTGTCCTTTGTCAAGACCACTGCTCCAGCATGTAGTCCAATAGAGGAAAGTACACGCTCTAGTGCAAGTATTGACTCTTCTCGTCGACCTTCGGGCTCCATGTTCCAGACATAGTTTATGTGGAGCATCAATAGCTTATCCAAAATCCTGAGTCTTGCATGTAATGTACACACATGCACTTGACATAATGGAATGTCCAAGATTGGGTTCCAAGCATTTTCCTCCTGGTCATGACTAGGTGTGACAAGAGACGACATGTTAAATGCCGGACCGTTCAAAGTACCACCTCAAGGTATCATGGTTCTCTTTTGGGAGGACCCATGCTGCTTTTTACCACCAGATGTTCTTCTCTGATTGAATGCCGTAGTAGTCTTGCTTATGCCCTTGACCCCTATTATTGCTGTCTTCTAACTCTTGGGTCTCTAAAGGCTTTCCTCTAAGTGCTCGGCTCATCAAGGTTAAACTAACACGCTCCGGTCCTTTGACCTTTAACCACTTGACATTCATCCAGCTTCAAGACAAACACGGCATTTCCACCTGTCTCTTTAAGTGTGAGACCATAGTACTGAATCATTGCTTTTTGTAGCACTTCCATGTCAATGTAGACATTGTTATATGCATTGTATTCAAAGGGTTTGTTTGTTGGCATTGGCATAATATCCTCCACCCACTTGTACCCATTAAACATGGATGCAATATCACCATTAGCACACTTCTTTGCCATCTGTAAGCTATAAAGTGTTGGAAGCAAGGATTGCGTAACTCCCTTTGCTCGCAACCCTAAAGTGATTGACTTGTACATTGCTGGCTAATACTTTGCTGAGTCACATATATCAAGCATCTCTTTGGGTGTGACAATTTCTTTGATTTCCTTCAAGAAATGTCGACGAAGGGTCTCCCGCAGCTTATCATTACTAGAACCTGTTATCATTTCCATGATATCCTTCTCCTGAAGAAGGACATGCTGAAGAAGGGAGACATTAACATTGTCCTCAGCGTTGTTACATCCTAGTATAGCTGTTGCACATGCCCTACAATCGCAAGAGTCACCCATGAGAGATGCTTTATTCATTAATTTCTTCTCAAAGTTGCTATAATTCCTACAAAATTTTTTACCTGGTTGTTTGAATACGCCTCTTGCATGCGCCTGTTGTCTTAGAAAGTAACCCAACAGCTTTACGTTTTCTTTGTCTTGCTTGATATCCAATGGGAAGGTGAATGAAATGGTGAACACGACGTCGAAGATTACGAGTGGAGTGTTGAAGACAAACATAATTATCGGCGGTAAATTGATTTATTATGCGCACGATCCGCTAAATTATTCTTCTGCACCTCAAGCTCCTCTGAGAGCTCTTTAATCCTCTGCATCAAACTATTGATCTGCTTAGTCGACGTCGCTTGAAGCTGGTCGAAGGCAAATTGTGTTTGCCTCTTTCCAGCTGCCTCATCTAGCCACAACATGTGTAATCTCCTACAATAGCCAAGAAGCCCATTGAAACCATCACCAACAAACTTCAAAAAACTTGTAATGCTTTTGAATATGGTGGAGGAGCACCAGATATTGGATCTGATAGATAAAGATTTCGATCAATCCAAAGATCAATGGCCTTTTCTGCTTGCATTCAAAGCTGATCGTATGAAATATTGGGTGCAACATGCCTACTGCGTAGGGTTGCGTATTCTGTCTCCAAATCAACCTGAAGAAGGCAGAACTTAGAAGGCTTATTGGTGATGTCTTGTAGTGCCATCTACAAGAAAGTAGGCTTGTAAGCTTGGGTTGAATAGGAGTGGAAGGAGCAGGATATGGAATCAAAAAATAATGGGAAGAATGGAGATGAGGGTTGCTTCTCTAGAGCTGCATTGTGGATAGAGAAAGAAGCCGCAAAGGGAGCCAAAGAAACATAGAGGGTTGGCAATGGTGAGAAGGAAATGCAAAGGAAACAATGCATCATGGGAAGCTTCTTTAGTGCAAGCTATGGCTGCTAAGCAATATAGAGAGAGAATACATCATGGAAAGGTTCTTCTGTGCAAGTCATGGCTACTACTGTGGGTTTGGAGAGAGGACCAAGTATTGTAGAGAGAATGCTCCTGGTAAGCTTCTTCTCCTTGCAAACCATGGCTACTACTGTGGGTTTGGAGAGAGAAGGCTCATTTAGGAGTACAGATCTGCTAGCTATGGAGAGAGGACCAAGTATTGTGTAGAGAGAATGCTCATGGTAAGCTTCTTCCTTGTTGCAAGCCATGGCTACTACTGTGGGTTTGGAGAGAGAAGGCTCATTTAGGAGTACAGATCTGCTAGCTATGGCTTTTGGAGTAGAGAAAGAAGCTTTTTTCCATGGAGAAGGAGTGCAGGGCATTTTAGAGAGAGGATGTAGAGAGAGAAAGAGATCTGGTGCACACACAAAAAAGGGGGGAAGAAAGTGACAAATTTTTGGAATGTTTGGAGTTCGAAAAGGTAGAGAGAGGCTATGATAACTGACTGACATCCCAAAAGTAAGCTTTAAAGTCACCTAGGTGGCCAGATCTAAGAAGATCTCCTTTTTTTCATTTTTCTTATTTTTTGATTCACCATAACACATGGAGCCGTATTGAGATTCTAATGGCCCGTCGTCTGCTTTAAGCTGAATCGAATCACCATAAAGCAAGATTCAATGGCAGAGGGCAAACAGTCGAAGAATAAACAAAACAATCAAGGAATATACAAAAAACTCACAAAACAATCAAGTAATATACAAAAACTCACATTTCATGCGTGGAATGGATGGAGACTGTCGTGTAGGAGGTGGAATATCGGTTCAGTAGTGTGGGGGTAGTCGAAAGTTGGAAGGAGGCAAACAGGAGGACGGACAAGGCGAAATCGATAAGAGGACGAAAAGGTGGCATGATTAACGGCTTTGATTAGTCTTTATAGCGTGTACACGTGTTAGGTACATGGCAGGCTGCCACACGTGGCATTCATGGAATGGCAGGTGAAAAGGCGACGCTGACATGTCGCATAGCATTAAAAATGGTTTTTAATTGCCTCTCTTGGATACCCATCCGGTCATATTCTCATTTATCTCCCCACCAACGGCCTTCATCTCAATCAACGACTATCTCCGCCAACCTCCTTCATCAATCATCCTCCTTCATCATCCTGTATCAAATGACAAAGACAAACCTCCAACCTCCTTCATCTCCATCAAATATAATGACAACCTCCTTCATCTCCATCTCCTGCGACCAACGTTGATTCGTTTTCCTGGTATTTTTATCTCTTTTGTGCTTCCTTCTCCTTTTGTTATTTCGTTCTCTTGGTTTCATTCTTGCAGAACTCCTTGCTTTGTTTTTACATGATAGAAACATTATGGTGAATTGAAAACCTATGACTCCTTGCATTATGGTGAATTTACTCTCACCACAATACGAGGAAGACTATTTTAATTCGTTTGGCACCTCCTCTCTCAGTATGCGTACATGAGAAATATCTTTATTTGTAATTCACCATAACATGAGAGGCGGCGCCAAAGGATGCAAAAGTCCTCATGTAGCGGCGGTGAATTGATTCACCATAACGCGAGCGAAGGTCCCATAGGAAGCACAATATGCCTCCTCGCATTATGGTGAATCGATTCACCATAACGCGAGAAGAGGTCCTACGAAGCTGTAATTTTATTGGCGCGTTAGGGAGAATAGATTCACTACAATGCGAGGAGGAATACCTGGCTTCCTCTGGCATCTCCTCTCGCGTTATGTTGAATCCATTCACCACACAGAGATTTGGTGTTTAAGATTGTCTCTTGATTCATTGCTTGAACTAATAATTTCCATGTCTTATCTACACCCTTGAATTTAGCCATGGTGCAAGTTCAAGTCGAGTTTGATGTGGACGAAGAGATTAAAGAAATACCTACAACTCGGTTGTATGACTTCCTCTACAAATGTGGATGTCATGATTTGCACCCTTCGATTTCGTTGATGTTCAATTGCGATTTTTCTCTGGAGGATACACTTTCTAGCCATCCCGAATACTTTGAAGAGGCAAAGCAAGAGTTTGATGAGCTCACAAATAAAGATACAGTGATGATTGATGGGAAAAACTACATTCATTTTAATCTCAAGGTGTCACCGGAGAAGAAGCAGAGAGGTTAAACAGGGATTGGCACAAGGTACCATGTGATAAGAAGAGAGCTTTGCCATGCCCTTTTCACAAAAGAAAATGCCGCTTGATGGAATACTCTTATGCCTTCTTATGCTTCTTGCACATGAACGTGCAATTAACAGATGAAGAATGTACAGAGCCGCATGCGACAAATGAAAGTAAAGACACGGTTTCTCGTCAGGCTAGTCCTATTGTTGAGGATGTTGCTGAAGAGGAGGACACTCCTCATGTGATTGAGGAGTTCAATGTTGAAGAAGAGAGGAAGCTCAGTGTGGCGTTTGATATTGAGGCATTGAGAGAACAAAACACTGACGTAGGCCAGCCTGTGAGTTCTCCCCCATTCCAATGCCATTGCTCCCCTCCTACCAAGTAGGAGATTCAGAGTATATATTCTTGATAGACATACAACATGTATTTAACTTAAGGGAGGACCATTGCATAGCCTTCATAGCCCAAAATTTGGAGGTTGATGACAATTTTGTAGATGATGATGGGATAGATAAGTATTTACTAGTGGTGGATAGCCATGTGAAAGACACCGAGTTCCTATCTGCTGCAGCAACACTAAAGATGATCTATGCTGATGCCCTTAAATATGAAGGAAAAGATGCCACAGAGGAAGAGCTACAAGAAGCAAGGGAAAGACTGAATATTACCAACATGGGAGTTTTTAGGGATGTGCCAAGTAAGACAGCGAAAACCGTTCCTAGTTCGAGCACTAATTTATGGCAAGACGCCTTGCTTGAAGCAGATGAGAACCAAGAGGTTATTTTCTTTTGTTGTGTTTTCGTACTTTTGTTGCGGATTTGGCTTTATCAACTTTGTCCTGGATTGTTTGGTGATGTTGTTTCTGGGCTAATGCTCCTTTATTTTTTCAGTTGGAAATATATGAAGACACATTCCTCAAACGTGCTTCAGGCAAGCGTATGGCAGGATTGGGCGCCACGATTCGACACTAGGAACATATATACATCGCCTAAAATTCCCTCAAATTATAATATTTCATGCTAGCTTCTCCAAGGACAATGCAAGTTTTCCTTTGATGGCGATAAAGACTCTATCCAGGTATCTAGGTGGCTATCACTTAAGGCTGAATGCAAACAAGGCAATACTTCTGGCAAGTAGCTGTTCGATTTTTTGGGGAGGGACCAGGAGTAAATTCATTGAGATGTAAATATTAGTTAACATATACTGCTTACGGCTTGGCATGTGGAATCACAGATCCTAATCTGTTGAGTGATTGCGGGAAGAAGCCTCTTCTTAGAACAGCAAGGCCAATGGTCCCTGTTGTGCCATTGGTAGAGGAAGAAGAAGATGTTGTAGAAACTTCATCAAAAAGGGCTCAGTTGGGGGATGTCTCTGCTCCACAACAATCGATTTAGACTCTTCCAGTTGTTAAGAGGTTTCTTCAAATTTCTCGATACTCTTCTTGCTTACCATTAAAAACTATGAAATGTATATATATTGAAAACATTTGTATGGGACATAGATGAAAGCTCTTGTTCTTTTAAAATCTTTTGAAGTTACATCATTGTTTTATAATATGTATTTCAATGATCAATTTTCTTCCACACTCTGCCCTGTCTTTGTCGTTGTCTTAGCCATTCAGCATGATTCTGCCTCCCTTGTGTGAGGAGACATATATTGATCGTCTTCGTTCAGCCTGCATCTCTCTTATTGCACATGACACAGCTGATTTAGACTGTTTGATCTTCACACGAGCCCTCACTTGAATCCACCTATACCACCACTGACATAGTTGCTTCATGGGATTACTTTTCTTCACTCCTCCTCCATGTTGAGTGGCCCTTTGATAGACACAACGTGCTTGCCAATGAGATCTTTCCATGCCGTGGGTAGACCAAATCCCAAGGCTTCCACACTCTTCTGCAAAAAAGGGTCCATGTGCATGCAAAATGTGCTACAAATGCTCAACAACAACAAGACATTTAGTATCGTCGTACAATATATTTTGAACAACAATAAAAACTCAAAGCTGTAGGTATTCAAGTAATAACCATGTATTGTGTCAAGTTTGTCGCACCCCATGCCTTTTCATAGCTAGTGTAGAACTATGTCACAACTGCCTCAAATTTCTCAACATCCCCATCTTCAAACTAACCTGGCTTTTTGCAACAAAGCTGCTAGGCGATCAAGTGCCAACCACACTTTGGCCTTTGTCACCCTTGCTTGTCCTCGATCAGGTACAGCTGCATGAAGCTTGCTCCACACCTCAAAATCTGTACCTGTGACCTCTCTGGGTATGATTAGATAAGAACTTTCTGGCTTTTGCACCTCCAAAACATGGTTTGCTAGGAACATTTCCTGTCTTCCCTGATCTTTTCAAGTCCTATTCAATCTTCACTTGACCACAATGTAAACCTGCATCTGAAAGCACTTGCTCTATTTTTTTAATAGTTCTTTCACTCTCTAATGTCGGTTTCATAATCCATGCAAATTCGATGTACATGTAGACTAGTTTCTCAATTATTCTAACCAGCGCATGCAAAACACAAATATGAACTCTGATCACATTAGGAACTCAATGGAGTCTTCTTGGGCCCTTTAATTTGGACGTTTAGTGAAATTCTTAAAATGCTAATCATTAGAGGGCAAAGATGTTATTTCTCGATTCATGCTGAGGAGATAAACATTTTGTTTGATCCTAGAACTGAAGTCCACGACAAAGTGCTCAGATGTGTTTTAAGGTATACTCTTTTCTCTATCCTCTCACAATTTTTCATTCTTGGCTCTTAAAAGTTTATGCCTAACTCTTGATATGTTTTCTTGTGAAGTTTTGTTATTTCGCAATTGCCCGAGGATGTACAGCATCGGGTGTTCCAGATTGATTCGCTAGTGTCAACACTTTTGCTAGTAGAGTCAGTTCCCTACCTTAATATGCTGAACTGGTTTCGGGAGGTCCAGCTGGATGTCCAGCTGGATGATGCTCGAGTAATTTTTTTGGCATATCATGAAAAGTGAGTTTGTCTCTATATCTCTCTTGCATGATGTTTATACGAATCACCATACACGAGTTATATAGTGCTTCCTTTGGCACGTGCTCTCGCTTCATAGTGAATGGATTCACCACAATGCGAGGAGGCATTTTGTTTTTCATCTGGCTTGAAACTAATAGAAATCTATTTGGATGTGATGTAGTGCCCATTGGAGTCTTGTTCTAGTCGATGTGCAAGACAATGTTATTTACCTTGCAAATTCGACATCTGGTGTCCACCCACGGCAATGTTTTGCTGTGAGTTAAAATCATTACAATACATATTATTGTTTAAGTTAGAAGTCCGGATTGATCAGGATATTGATTGGTCTTTGTTTGCAGTGGTGTCAGGAAACTAATGGCCGCTTATGAGAGCTTGAGCATGGACATCGACACCCTGGAGCGAGCGACCATTCGAAGGGTTAGTGTGTCCAAACAAGATGATGGTTATAGCTATGGGTGGAGGGTTGCTCTTAATGCATTGTTGTTGCTTCTACTACGGAGCATTTTTCAGCTCCCTTCAGAGGGATGTAAGCATTTTTCAGCTCCCATACGCATGCGTACTCTTGTTTATCTTCTTCTATATTGTCATGTTGATCTTATGCCTTGATGAATTGTGATGGCAGTTTCCATCCATGTCTCGTTACGTGGACCTAGACGTCCAAATGTTTAGGGAGGAAACGATTGCAGAAATGATCGAGGTCGCAGAAGCATTGCCTCCAGGTTCCAGTGATATATAGTTTTTTCCTTATCGATGGTGTTGTTGGATTGCTTCTTCCAACAAATGTACTTCACTCTGTAACATGCTATTTGTAAATATGCAACTACACATGTACATTTATATTTTTTTACACATATTTAGTGTTATTGGAGAGAGAATATCAATTGTAAATGTACTTTTAATTTGAAATTAGAGGATCAAATTTGTTACTATGTTCCTTTACTTCTTGTTTTCTTACTTTAGGCCTTTTTGTGTACATAAAAATTCAATTGGGAAATTTTTACCTTCAATACATTGTTTTAAACAATAAAGCATTACAAAAGCAATGTCCTGAATAGATAAGTTTATTGCATATGGAAAATACATTATCACCGTATACATATACGTGATTACATCATATATCTTCTAGTGCCTCCAATTCATGTGGGGCTGCAACATCTTTACTGATGCTCTCTTCTTCTACTTACCTTCCGACCATCGAGCTTGAAGCAAAATTGATCTGGAGGATTCTAAATAGCTACTTCTAATTCCTTCCTAACATATTCAAGAGTCCAATTCTCTTCCACTTCCAATGTCAATGATGGGTTACCCTGTCGAATCATAACTATATCTATCAAGCAAGAGTGGCTGCCATCTCTTGTATCTTGGTCCATGCTTTCCCAGTTGTTGTTGATCCATCGCCACCTTCTATAAGTAAATGACATGCACAGATGTTGCCTAGCAATATAGTATCTGATTCCAAAATATCATTAGGATAATTTTCCAAGTATAATCAAATAAGCTTTGTAACTGTTTCACCAAAAGACATTTGAATGTTATAACACTCACCGAAATGCAATGTCGGAGGTGTTCAATCGACATTCGATCAAATCATCTCCCTTTGATGATTTCACTCTCTTTGTCAAACAAATGATCAAGCCAGGCTGCTTCATCTATATCTTTGCACATAAAAGTTGTTCTAGTTTTTCTCAATTGTTTACAATCAGAAAATAAATCAACAAAGCATGCAATTGAAACAAACAAACTTAAGTGGACATTTCTTGCACCAATGCTAGGCTTCATAGCACATTTAATATCATTAAACATTTTGGTCCTGTATGACTCTATCACTTCTGTATCAAGCAATGGCCACTCAGGACTATCAAGTGCAGGTAAAGGAATACGTTCCAACTTTCCACGTCGACTCGATTGACTAGACAAGGTATAAAATAAGTTATAGAAATATGTTCTACTTCTTGCGAGATCACTTAGTGCACGACCTTCATATTGAAGTTCTCCTACCTCACCATGTACGACATTCAAGAATCCCGTCAAGCATTGTGCAGGCCTGGAGATTGGATGGGTACAAATCTGTGCAAGGAAAAAAAATGTATATCAATCAACTTATTTGTAATATTGGAATACAAAACACAAGCACTTACAATGTGGTCTGTGTCTTGGCAATGGTCCCACGTTGATCTCTTTTTGCATGAATACATGCTGGATCAACACTTCTTTGACAGTTTTCCCTCCTAATGCCATCTTGAAGTCAAGGATCCTTCCTTTCCAATGTTTGGCCAAGTCTTTAGATGCCTTTCCCTTCACTCGGTAGTGGCCACGTTTTCCTGGCTGCATAGTGACCCAAGAGTACTTCCTGTATACTTGTTGGGGAATCCATTCTTCGTTCTCGTCTTTTATGTTATATACAACACAACAGATGAGATACTGCTCCTTGCTCGTTTCAGTCCACTTTCGGTTGCCATGAGAGATTAACAGACGTATGAGAAAGAAGAAGTAGCAGAAAGTGGATGACTGAGCTAACCACTTTTGTGGATCAAGGAGGGAAGAAGAAATGAGGAATGGTGTGCCCTTTTGGGCGCCAAGATGTTTCGAGTTTCAAAAGTGGAACCAAGTTGAGGGAATAACCAGGAGATTGGGTATCTATCTATTCCAAGCATTCAAAATCATTAGTTCTAGGGGTGGTGGAAAGAATTTTTTAGTACTCCACGTCTAACACAGGAATGTGGAAAACATTCTTTTATTGTGTTAGGTGCTAACAAAAAAAACGGTTTAAAATATTTTAAGACAAGGTGATGGTTTTTTTAATATTTCATGAAGATAAGAGTTTCTCCACATTTTAGGTGGGTTTGTATAGAGGTCCCACCACCATCGGTGAATATCGTTGCTAGATTTCATGTCACTCAATCTATGTGTCTATTATTATATTATTATTGAAACAGCCCTCTTTTGAGTCCAGAATTTTTCTATTGCTTTGCTTGCTTTGAATTCTCTATCATTAAAGCCTTGACATACACATTTTCTAGGCCCACCATCATCCCCACCCTCATCTACCATGATTGAAACTCTCTTTATACCCACACATTTGTCAATATTGCTCCTCTTGTGTAGGATTTAGAGTCAATCTTCAGCAATATTGTCTTCATCTGTCAATGGCAAATTGAAATGAACCACGAACATGTTGAAAGTATGGGTCGAGCTCTCCTAAATGACAAAATAACTCCCTAATTAGACACTAATCTAAACTAATTAAGCATGACTAATATGACTAATCTAAGGTGGATGGAGCTCAAGAGTGCTCATGATGAGTGAAATGTTAATGAACTCAAGTACAATTAGGTTAAAAATTTGAAACTTGTACTCATAGAGAGACTTGAGATTTGTGCAAGTGATTATAATTCATTGCTTGAAATGGGCCCCTTTTATATGAGGAGGTACACCCTTGGGCTTGTACATCAATGTGGGATAAATCTCTTTGCTCATGTGGCTTCATGCTAGGATTTTCTCATGTGGCTTCATGCTAGGATTTGCACCTTCTTGGCTACTCATTCCCACTCCCTACCTCTTCCTTGTGCTCTTTGGCACCACATTTCTCAACACCCCTCCTTGATGCCAAATCTTTGGGCTACTCAACGTGTTCAGAATATCTTCACTCCCCCTTGATGGTGACTTGATCTATCTTTGAGGCTTAGAGGGCATCTCTAAGAGTGAGGTAACCCCCTTGATAGAGACTTGACCTATCTTTGAGATCTAGAGGTCTCTTCTAAGAGTAGGGTTACAATAAGCATTACCCCCTATGGGTGCTCAAATGGCTACGTCGGGTAGATACACTTAACAAATAAGATGAAATGCTAAGATGGGTGTCTACTCATATGGTGACCCCTCTTTTACAACACATGGCTAGGGTAGTGGAGGAGTTCGTAGGTGTTGCTTTGTTGCCCCTTTTTTGGATGCGTGCTCATAAAGGTCGCTTTTACGATAGATTTCAAAAATATTATTTTTTATGAAAGTGTGGTTGGTGGATAATTTTGTTGATGATATCAATGATGATAATCTAGATGATTTCTTTATCACATTGCTTGATGCCATCAAGGACTTTGTCACCAGCCCAAAACACGCATTTTAAAACCCACAACATAGTGTTTTGATCATGTCCTTATTGAGGCCATTTTTTTTAACACCCTCATGTGAACAAACCATTCACACTAAGGGTTTTATACCTTACAGTTCTTACACCTTACTGAAAACAAAACCTTATCTTCGAATTTTTTTACATTGTTTCAATGAAGGAGCTACCTGAGATCTACTGTTGCCATTTTGTTTTGCTGAGTTGGGTGGATGTGTTGAATGATCTTGCCTCTCTTCTTTTAGTCTATAGATTTTCACCATGCCCATGCATGATTTTGTACTGGCAAATGTCATCTCCTTCGCTTGTTGTAGCAGTTGCCTATGTTACAAATGTCATAGAGCTGCTGATGTTTTGGCCCGTTGTGTGCTACGTGAGCTGGTTGAGATATTGAAGTAGTTGCGAGACTGCCTGCTACTACTGCTTGGTGTGATTGGCTACTGTGTCTGGCGAGATGACATCTATGTAGCAGTAACATATTGTGGGCTAGTAGAAGTGATGAAGACGTGCTGCAGTTTGCTCGTGTTGCTTGGCTTTGTAGTTGTGAAAACTCTCCGTTGAGATGATTTGTTTTGTTGATTTATTGGCCGCCTCCTTCTTCTTCTCAACTAGCTATGCTTTTCTTTTCTTTGGAGTTATTGCTCTCCTACACTTTCTATAGAGCAAGAGGTTTGCTACGCTTGAGTTTACCCTTCAAGATCTATACCGTGGTGTTTGGCTATTGGTGATTGTTGAAGTCATTGTTCATGCTTGTGAACCGTAGAGTTATTTTGTTATTTTGCACAAGAGTTGACTTGGATGTGCCTATAAGATTGCTTTTACAAAGCCCTCTGATGGTCTTCTTTCTCTCCAAACTTGATTGCTTTGCTTTTGAGATTAAAAAATTTAGCTTTTCATTTCCCACAATCTCTCTCTCTTTCAAGATGAAAATAAGGAATAAAATGAATAATTTGGAAGGGACAAGAATGAATTTGAGAAACCCTAATATTAATAAGACTGCTAATCACAATAAAATCTCTAACATTTGCTTAATAAACTGAACCTAAACTAGGAGGACTAGACCTAAGCTCTACCATGTTAAGAGTATGGATCGATCTCTCCTAATGATAAAATAATTTTCTAATTAGACACTAAGCTAAACTAACTAAGCATGATTAATATGACTAATCTAAGGTGGATGGAGCCTAAGAGTGCTCATGATGAGTGAGTAGTGCTAATGAACTCAAGTACAATTAGGTTACAAGATTGAAAATTATACTCATAGAGAGACTTGAGCTTTGAGAAACTGATTATAATTGGTTGCTTGAAATGGTGCCCTTTTATATGAGGAGGTACACCCTTGGGCTTGTACATCATTTTGGGATAAATCCCTTTGCTCATGTGGCTTTATGCTAGGCTTTGTACCTTCATGGTGGCTACTCATTCTCACTCCCTACCTCTTCCTTGTTCTCTTTGGCACCTTGAAGAAGATGCGGGGGTGGGTGAAGGAGATGAGGTCTTGGAAAAAGAATTGGGGGAGGAGGGTGATTATAATTGGTTGCTTGAAATGGTGCCCTTTTATATGAGGAGGTACACACTTGGGCTTGTACATCATTGTGGGATAAATCCCTTTGCTCATGTGGCTTTATGCTAGGCTTTGTACCTTCATGGTGGCTACTCATTCTCACTCCCTACCTCTTCCTTGTTCTCTTTGGCACCTTGAAGAAGATGCGGGGGTGGGTGAAGGAGATGTGGTCTTGGAAAAAGAATTAGGGGAGGAGGGTGATGCTATGGATGGGGAGTTTGGTGACGATGTTGGGGTAGGTGGTACGAGAGATTGGTTCCTCTCGATGAAGATGTTATGCTACAGCAGATTGAGGTAGACCGTCCCTATAGTGGAGGTCAAGAAGTTGGAACGGGTTTTAGTTGATTTTGCAGCAATGTGATGAGATATGGTGGATCAAATGCAAGGATAAACATGATTAGTAAAAGTAATTAGGAGGTGATTAAGATAAGATTAGTGTGCACAATTAATCTAATAGCTTAATGTAGGCATGGATACTCAAAAACCAGCAATTAGGCCAATGCCTCAATTTATAAATTTTACATCCACAAGATGCCAAGCATCTAATCTCATTGATTTCTCCTTGATTTGTGCCACCTCCCCTACATCTAGGGGTACCTTTTCCTAGATTCTTTCCACACCCCTATATTCACTCATGCTACCCTTGATTCTCTCATTCATTATATTCTTTTCACCTTTTCACTGTGCTACCCACTCAATTATAGACTCCCTTTTACAATCTCTTGCTAAGGACTTGTTCCCGCACACACCCATTCACTTGCATATTTCAACACCTCCCCTCAAGTAAATAATTCTAGCACACTTGGGCCCTATACCAAGTTTCCCTCTTACTTGGTAGCCCATGACTAATGCCTCAAGTCCCTAACTCATAGTCCTTGACACTCTCTCTCTATGTGTCCAAGGCTACTACAAGTGCCCGTGACCTTGACTAGAGTGCTCACACATACATCTACCACATGGCCTACATCATCGGGGTGGCTCAGAGGTGGTTTTACTCTATTGAGGCAGGTTACATTGGGTTGTGAGTTTTCTCTCTCTCTTTCTCTCTCTTTCTTTCTCAGAAAAGATGTCTTGACTCCTCTACCTTAGGAGTCTCCATGAAGTTTGCCGATGTCGGTCCTTCTTCATTTGGTTTGTTGTAGTAGTCTCTAGCCATGTGTCTTGGCTTCCCACAATTGAGGCAAGTGAAGGTTCTTCCTCCTTCCCTAACTCTTCCTTGTCCTCGTGCTCGTGTGAAGCCTTCTTAGGTATAGAATGCTTTCTCCTCTCCAGTTGTTTGTTCCAATCCTTTCTTCTCTTTGACCTTGTTCTCTTGCTCTGGTATAGAGCTCCTTATATCTCATGTAGCTTCAAAGCTGGTACATTCTTTAAGGTTGCCACAATGTTCTCATACTCTCCCTTGTCTACACTCTTTAGAAGAACTGCTAGTGCCTCGTCATCTTCTACTTTCTTCCCAATGGCTACAGATTGTTGTTTGATGCTTTTGTATTTGTTCAAGTGTGTGGTTAGAGGATCACTTTCCTTCATGTGTCAAGTTTTTAGAATTGCATTAGCAAATTTATATTTGAATTCTTTGCTTGAGTGCTAAATAATTTATCAAGTTCATCCCATGCATCTTTAGCTTGTTGTATCCCTGCAACGTGGTGAATGATTTCATCATTTAAGCTAAGTGCAATGAGCCCTAATGCTTTCTCATTTATGTTCTTCTACTCATTCTTTTCATTCTCCACTAGACATTCATCTCTTCCCTCAATTAGCCCTCATAGATTCTTCCTCATGAGCAAATAATTTATCTTTGTTTGCCATGTATGGAAGTACTCCATGTTGAACTTAGCTATTTCTTGTCCACTGCTCATCATGAGATGATGTGAAGGGGGTCTTACCTCTTGATCCAATTCAAGACTCAAGGGCAGTGTCTACCCGTTTATAGCTCCATTTTGGTGTCTACCCGTTTATAGCTCCATTTATAGCTATTTCTTGTCCACTGCTCATCATGATGATGTGAAGGGGGTCTTACCTCTTGATCCAATTCAAGACTCAAGGGCAGTGTCTACCCGTTTATAGCTCCATTTTGGTGTCTACCCGTTTATAGCTCCATGTATAGCTATTTCTTGTCCACTGCTCATCATGATGATGTGAAGGGGGTCTTACCTCTTGATCCAATTCAAGACTCAAGGGCAGTGTCTACCCGTGTATAGCTCCATTTTGATTACAACAGCATGAATACACCAAAAATTGCATAAAGCCAAGGGTAATTGATTTGTACTGGTGGATGATGATTATAACAGATTTACAAGCATGAATACACCAAAAACTGTATAAAGCCAATGGGTAATTGATTTGTATTGGATGGTTGGGATATCAAACCAACTTTAAATTGTAATCTAAAGTGATATAGATATGTATCAAATACCCAATGGTAAGTTTGAACCATCAATTGCACCAAAATGTAGTGATTAGTGCTAATTAAACATTGATTAGTAAAATTAATCCCCTATTTTGTGTGCAAAATATAGAGTGTACGAGGAGGCCATATCTGGTGCCTAGAGTTCAAATGAGCGCAAATCCTTTCAAGGGCATCAAAGTCACTTGTAGATTTGATGCAGAGCTTGATTCCACTTCTCCTTAAAGAATTTCTAAAATATGAGATCATAGGCTTGTAGAGCACCCTTGAAAACCCCTAGGGCGAAGCGCAATTAGCTTGATTCACCTATGGGAGTGTAGATCTAGGGTTTTCTCCAGAAAAAACGCACCGACGAAATCGTGAATTCCTGTAGCATCCCTTGGCGGTTTGCGATTTGAATTGATGGGTTGATGCATGGAGAAGCTAGACAGCTATGGCTAGAAGCTTTTTGCCTAATTTGATGGCTGGAGGGAGATCAAGCCCCTCCACCAGCTACTAGGGGTGTAGAGGTTTAGTTAAAAAGAACTTTAAAAAAAAAAGAGATTAACTCCTAATCATGAGCAGGGTTATTATGCTAAACAATTAGATGAATCCTAGGCTATGGCTCTGATACCAAGTTGATTTTGTAGCAATGTGATGAGCATGGATACTCAAAAACCAGCAATTTCTCATTAGGCCAATGCCTCAATTTATAGATTTTACATCCACAAGATGCCAAGTATCTGATTTGTGCCACCTGGGGACACCTTTTCATAGAATCTTTCCACACCCCTATATTCACTCATGCTACCCTTGATTCTCTCATCAATAGATTCTTCTCACCTTTTCACTACTACCCACTCAATTACAGACTCCCTTTTACAGTCTCTAGCTAAGGGCTTGTTCCCGCACACACCCATTCACTTGCATATTTGAACATGAATGATGGTGATGAGTGGAGGAGTGACTTCTTGGCATGGGGGAGCAGTGGCAGGTACAAAATCTTCATTTGTCAATGAGGACAGTAACTTGGCCAGAGGCCTGGCCAGAGGCCCTGCTGGCCAGAGGCCTGCTGGCCAGAGGCCAACTGTAGGGTAGCCATCCTTGCATCCCAATCAATGTTGCACCGGTTGTGTCCCATCCAACTCCTTTTCCTAGGAGTATCTCTTCATGCATTGTTCCTACAGGCATTACATAAAACTTCCCTTCCAAGGGATTATTTCCAATGTGGAACAAAAGTGTGACTGTGCCTAAGCAATGAACTTCTTGAGCTGCCATTGTTGTGGCAGCAGTATCTTTCAGTACAGGTTCCTCGACGGAACGCTATGTCTCATGAGAAATTAAATTGTAATTAGTCCTTGTGTCTACAAGAGCTAATTTTTGGGAGAAGCTCATCGGGGTGGTAATTCCTAACCATAACCGATCAAGCTTCACCTCCAATTGTAATTAGCCCTTGTGTCTACAAGAGCTAATTTTTGGGAGAAGCTCGTCGGGGTGGTAATTCCTAACCATAACCGATCAAGCTTCACCTCCAATTCTTCCTCTTTTAAGTATACCACTTGGGCCATGTTGACCACTATATTTCTCAGCCTAAGCTTGGCTTGCCTGGCTTTAGCCTCTTGTTGGGCCACGATTTTCATTTCTTCATGGTGGTTATTTTTTCTTTGTTTTTTGTTGTGAATCACCCTTAGGGTATTTTTGGTTAAAGGGCCATAGTATCATTTTAATAAGCTATCGTTGAAATATCCCACCATTTCGACACCGTCGAGTGTCTCTATGTGCAGAGCACTTTGCAGGGTTATCTCAGTGGACTAGGAAGGGTCTTAAACCTCTGAGCTTGAGTTTCTTTTTGTGTGTTTTTGTGCTGAATAGGAGGACCATGTCACTCTTATTCATTTGTTTGTCTTTCAGCACGTTGTTGGACCATTGTTTATGCCTTAGCTTCTTAATAATCATGCTATATATAGCTAGAAGTCATGTTTTGTCAAGCTTTTTAGCTCAAAAAGGTAACAGCCTAAGACATTCCCCGTGAGTTTCTCTTGTATAGCAATGCGTAAGCTGGGGACCAAGAACTCCATTGGCATATCTACTTCAATACCATAGGTCAAATTAAAGGGTGTGGCATTGGTAGCTACCTTGTAGGAAGTTCCATGAGCCTAGAGTGCTGCCAATAAATTTTGTTCCCAATCGTTGCGGACAGCTGGCCTCAACAGTTTTGGTGAGAATGACATATAAAACCTTGTTCTAGTGCTTTTAGCTTGGCCATTAGCTTGGGGGTAGTATGGGAAGGACTTCCTACTATGAGTGAAAAGGAATTCTTGTAAGAGGAATTGGATTAACTCATTAATGAGGTGCATTCCATTATCGCTCATAAACTCAAGAGGGAAACCGAAGCATGTGATGAACTGACTCATATAGGAATTTTCCAGTCAACCGTGCATTAGCTTTATGCGTATCAATGAAGTGCATTCCATTATCGCTCATAAACTCAAGAGGAAAACCGAAGCATGTGATGAACTGACTCATATAGGATTTTTACTTTAGCTTTATGCATAGCCCAAGTTTTAACCCATTTGGTGTAATAGTCCGTGGAAATGATTATATATCTGGCTTGAGTGTATCTGTCCGTGCGACTAATAGGACCAATGAAATCAATGCCCCATTTTTTGAATGTTTACAAGGACACAACAGGGTTTAGGGGCATGCTATCCCTAAAGAGGGGGTTGCCATTCATCGCACCGCTTGGCATTCATCGCACCGCTTGATGTATTCTGTTGTGTTATCCCTAAAGAGGGGGTTGCCATTCGTGGCATTCGTGGCATTCATCGCACCGCTTGGCATTCATCACACCGCTTGATGTATTTTGTTGTGTTAGCCCATTAGGAATTTTTTGGACCCAAATAGAGCCTCTTGGATTAACTTTTGATTAGGAATGGACCAATAGGAGGAGGATTGGTGGGTGCACATTTTTAACTTCTTTGACCCTAGGGGGCCTAGGCTTTGGTTTGCTAATGGGGCCTAATTACTACTCTTATCTCCCTACCTCTCCTGGGCCCAAACTTAGAGGTCCCCCCACCTAGAATCGCGCAGATTTAAAACCCTAAAAATTTAAAAAAATTTAATTTTTTCCCAAAAGTGTGTTTTCCCTCTCAAACTTCCCCCCAACATACTCTAGGTTTGGAAAGCTCATTTTGAACCTCTTTCTTCTTCTTCTAAGCTCTCCATTGCTGTAGAAACTCCATACCACTCAAGCTCTTTCTCCTTGTCAAGCTCCCTCAGTCTCAAGCTCCCTCTTCCTCTTTCTTCCTTTTCTAAGATCTCCATTGCTGCGCAGAAACTCCATCCCTCTCAAGCTCTCCCTCCTTCTCAGGCTCCCTCCCTCTCAATCTCCCTCTCTCTCTCTCTCAAGCTTCCTCCCTCTCTCTCTCTCTCAAGCTTCCTCCCTCTCCATTGCTTGCTACACTGAAAACCCTGAACTTTCTCTCCTCTCCACTCGTCTATTGTAAAAACAAGCTTTTCTTTTCCCTTCTTCTCTTTTCTTACCACCATGGCCTCTTCCAGTAATGTGAGAAGACCTAGGGAGAAGGTGGAAGAGCTTGTGCTGCATAACACAAGAGATGAGAATGGAGTTTGGGCTCCAACAAGATTCAGGGGGTTGGGGCTTGGGTCTACATGCACCCAAGCTCTAAGGGACCACATCGAGTGCGTCAACTAGGGAATATGCTACATCATTGGAAGGGGCGGCTACAAAGCTTCAAGCATACTAAGAAGGAAGGACTGGTTGCCATAGTGCAACATGTGTATACCCTTGGAGACCTGTACATTCAAGGCCAACGACTAAGGTTTCCTTCAAATTGTCAGTGTAACATAAACACAGCTTTAACATCATGCTAATATTGGATTTTTTGTTTCAAATTTTCTTATGTCTCTCTGCAGATACTTTCCCCTCTAATTATGTTGAGGAACAACCACTCCAAAGCCTCACTGGATTTTTCTATGCTATGCATGTATCCATTGGAGAGGCAATGTTTGTATCTCAAAGCCCAAGTGATCTTGTACAGAACAATATCTTTTTCTTTTCTCACTCATATTTTGTAGATAAAAAACCAGGTTTATTTGGCAACGTAGAAGAGATCCCCAACCCCCCTCTTAACAATCCCGAATGGCCCAAACCATATGCTTGGACCATCTTATGCTTAAAGTTTAAGATAGTAAGTGATATCAAGACATCACTCAAGTTTTCAAAGGCATCTAGGTCAATAGGTCTAAATTGGTTTTGTTCTTTACATATTTTTGTGCACATGTTCAATTCCATGCCAATGCACCAAACAAAAACAATGTATATTGTAAAAGGAGGTATGGTCTGACCAAATTCAAGGATTACTAGGAGAGGGTTGGGAGGTTAATGAGGGGTCACATCAAGGTGATGTGTACAAGTGCAATGTAGTAGATTCTACAGTGTCTTGCAGGTTCTTGAAGGCATGCTCTATTTTGTACATACGTCTGCAGCACTACCAAAGATGAATGCAAAAGCACGGGACATGGATCCCACTTCAAGCCTCACAAAAAGAAATTATGCTTATTGAGGTAGCTGTGATGATGCAAAATGGATGGATTGAGCGAGTGGCAGCAAGCAAGCATTGGAGCACCTAACAGACCTACGTCAACACTTTAGCATCATGGACTTTGACAATGTGGAAGAGTTAAGTTTCAAGTTGATGAGAAGAAAGGTATATCTGATTTCACTACATGTCTAGAATTAACCCTTACACTTTCTGGTTATTGTGCCACTTTCTATATTTTTACAGATTGGGAAGCGTAAGGAGGGGACAACCATGGGAATTATGTATAGGAAAATATTTTGATTTTTCCTTTGATTACAGAGGGTGGTTGAAATTGACGCATTTGTAGGGAGAGGCGGCAGTAGTAGCAGAGACCAGGCCAAGGTCCATGGACATGATGTTGCGTTGGCACACTATCTTGGTCGGCTTCTTGTGGATGGCATCGCCATTATCCACAGGGACTACACCCCTCACTCTCTTCTTTTTGAAAGCCGTCTCTAAGGTGCTCTGTGTAGCCTCTATGGCACAGAGCACCAAATGTATAGTTCTAATTAAAAAATCCCTTGCCTTCGATGTTTTTGGTTCTGGATTTAGGGATAAGCTTCTTGCTCGTATAGGTATAGCCAAAAGCATAGGCATAGAGGATCCTGAAGAAATAGCCCAATCACTCCTTGAGCACACTCTGCCAATAACAAGAGAAGGAAGCTCAATATTGTAAGAAAGCTTTTGTCAAAATGATGTATCACTTCTTATTATGAATACAATACAGTTTTTGCAAACTTATTTTCATCAAGTATATCATTACTTTTTCTAGCTTGTACCATCAATTTTTTTGTAAATGCATCAGGGGAGAGTGCCAAAATAGTGCAAATTTTGAGCCTGCACCGCTGCTGTAGAGCCCAAATTTGCATTGTTTTGGCAGAGCTTCCTCAACCCTTCAGAAGCAATTCTGATGCATTGGATGACAAATAATGTATTTTTACACATGATTAAAGGTATTTTTATCTTATAAATTATTATTTTTCATAATCAACGTACTCAACTTCATTATAAATGCATTAGAAATGATTCTGAGTGGCTGGGGGAGCAGTGCCAGAATAGTGTGAATTTTGAGCCTGCGCACGGCTGCTGAGCCCAAATTCACACTGTTCTAGCATAGCTTCCCAAGCCCTCCAAGAGCAATTCTGATGCATTAGATGAAAAATAATATATTTTTACACATGATTAAAGGTATTTTTATATTGTAAATTACTGTTTTTTATAATTAATGTACTCAACTTCATTATAAATGCATCAGAAATGATCCTGAGTGACTGGGGGAGCAATGCCAGAATAGTGTAAATTTTAAGCCTGCAGTGCCACTACAGAGCCTAAATTCGCATTGTTCTGGCATAGCTTCCCTAGTCCTCCGGGAGCAATTCTGATGCATTGGATGACAAATAATGTAATTTTACACATGATTAAAGCTGTTTTTATCTTATAAACTATTGTTTCTCATAATTAGTGTACTCAACTTCATTATAAATGCATCAGAAATGATTCTAAGTGGCTGGGGGAGCAGTGCCAAAACAGTGCAAATTTTGAGCCTGCACCGCTTTGCTGCTGTAGAGCCCAAATTCGCACTGTTCTGGCATAGCTTCCCCAACCCTCCAGGAGTAATTCTGATGCATTGCATGACAAATAATGTATTTTTACACATGATTAAAGGTATTCTTATCTTATAAATTACTATTTTTCATAATTAATGTACTCAACTTCATTATAAATGCATGAGAAATGATCGTGAGTGGCTAGGGGAGCACTGCCAGAACAGTGCGAATTTTGATCCTACAGCGTCGCTGCAAAGCCTAAATTTGCACTATTCTGACAGCTTCCCCAGTCCTCCAGGAGCAATTCTGATGCATTGGATGACAAATAATGTAATTTTACACATGGTTAAAGCTGTTTTTATCTTATAAACTATTGTTTCTCACAATTAGTGTACTCAACTTCATTATAAATGCATCGGAAATGATCTTGAGTGGCTAGGGGAGCAGTGCCAAAATAGTGCGAATTTTGAGCTTGCATCGTCGCCCCGCAGAGCCTAAATTTGCACACTGTTCTGACATAGTCATCCAGGAGCAATTCTGATGCATTGGATGATAAACACTGTATTTTCACACATGATTAAAGGTGTTTTTATCTTGTAAACTACTGTTTCTCATAATTAGTGTGCTCAACTTCATTATAAATGCATCAAAAATTATCTTGAGTGACTAGGGGAGAAGTGCCAGAACAGTGCGAATTTTGAGCCTACATCGTCGTGCAGAGGTCTAATTCGCACTGTTCTGGCACAGCTTCCTCAGTCCTCTAGGAGCATTTCTGATGCCTTGGGTAACAAACTAGCACATGATGGACACTCCATGTTAAACAAACATGATGACACCGAGACATTGTAAGAGAAACTTAAAATTTTAATTATCAAGAGGTTACAAATGAAAGCCAGATAGGCTTGTTATAAAGGGGGGTTTGAAACAAAAGAGTTGCTTCAAAAAGAAGGTTAACATCTAAGATCCCTAGATCGTGTCTTGCTCACCTCGAAAGCGCCGAGCTAGTTACATGTCCTTGGCAGATATGGTAATCCTCTTTGCATGTATTGCACATAGTCCAAGGAATCCGAATGTAGTCCAGTCTGTGCCGTTACCACCGCCAGTGCTGACCACAACCTCCACATCCAAGGATTACCCCAATAAACCAGATGGGTTGTGAGTCACATAGTGCGTGTGGGGATTATGAAGAGGAGATAGACCCCACTGCTCCATACGGGATTGATACGTTTGAAATGATTCCCCAGTACTACATGAAGGATCATTTCGGGCAAGTCAAGCCTGTATATCAAGTGGCTGCTCTCGCCACAAGAGGGCAAAACCTTAATACCTTGGCGAGGAGACCACCTCTTCAATGCTATGATTGTGGTGGACCGCATCGTGTAGCGGAGTGCCCTAATAGGCTACAGAAGATCGCTACTCAAATGCAACCAAATCAAGGGAGCACATCGGGAATGCCGGTATGTAATCATTGTGGCATAGATCATTTGATCGCTCAATGTCCACATAATCCTAATGCACCCAAGATTACGCCATTGAATTTGGTTGAGGTCACCAACCAAGCACGAGAAACCACACCCATTGTACCCGTGAATGTAGTTACACGGTCAATGCTTCAAAATCAAAACTACATTCTTGAAGAGGGATACTGCATCAATCGCTCAGGCAAAGAAAAAGAAAACACGGCGAAAGAGATCGCTTAATGCCACGAGCTCCAAGCCCAGTTCAAAGACTAACATAGGGACACGAGACGACCCCGTGTATATGAATGATCTTGAAGATGATTCTGATTCAATAGAAACCATGGGGACCAAAGCCACTACCTTAAGGGAGGAACCCACTCGGGAGCTCAATGAAGGAGAATCAAGCGAGTACATAAATAAGGGGAAACAGAAGGAAACTTTCCAAGCCCAGTTCAAAGACTAACATAGGGACAGGACACGACCCCGTGTATATGAATGATCCTGAAGATGATTCTGATTCAATAGAAACCATGGGGACCAAAGCCACTACCTTAAGGGAGGAACCCACTCGGGAGCTCAATGAAGGAGAATCAAGCGAGTACATAAATAAGGGGAAACAAAAGGAAACTTTCTTGGCCCAACAACCAAGTCAGTTAATGCCCTCTCGACCACCCAAATTGACTGAGACTCCCCAAGACAAGCCACGTGGGCCAAAAACCCTCAAGAAAAAGATTGGAACTTACCCAAACCCAGTTGAGGAGATTGAACAAGTGCAACACTTAAGGGGTTTGGTGGAAGAAACACAAAGAGAACTGGAGCCAAACCCGAGAAAAATCAAAATTCCAGAGACACAGTGTTTCCTACGCAAGTTCAGCCTCACCGGAACCATAAACCATTAGCTATACCTAGTATCATTCGGGAAGAAAGTGAGGATAGGACATCAGAAAGTGGGCAAACACCCTTTTAGCTTGAAAGAATGTTTAGTGAGGGAATGCCTGACCCCATCGAAGAGGAAGTGATTCCATGTTCACCAGTCCCTAGTCAAGGGGCGATATCTCGAAAAGTACCGTTGAATGTGTCCGAGCTAATGGATTTCATGTCCTCTGAAATCAGAACCACGATCATATCCAAATTATACGAAGATCCTGAGCTATTCTTAGCTCTTCGGGCATTTCTCAATGGAGAACTAAAGGCGGGGCTACTACCACAATTTGCAAATATGGATAGACCTGACACGCTTCAAGATGAAGAGGAACATTGGGATCTACAACCCAACCTAGAGGAAGACTCGGTCGTTGAAATACCTGTGAACAAGTTGGGACAGTACTTTAAAGGTGACGAATCTAATGCAACCCTCCCCATTACTACCAAGGGATTAACTTTAAAGGGAATCCTTGATGGTGGTGCTGGCGTGAGCATTGTGACTAAAAACTGTTGGGAATCTATGGGAAGACCTTACCTCGAAGTCACAAACATAGTGGTTAAGATGGCAAACGGAACCATTGCTAAACCTATTGGAATGTTAAGGGACCTTAAGATCAAGGTTCTGGGATACAAGGTAAAACATACCTTCATTATAATGGATTTCTCCAAGCATCCTATGTCATGTCAAATGATCTTAGGACGTCCTTTCATGAGGGAAGCACAAATGGTGCATGACTGGTCAAAAAACCATGTCTACCTACAATTCCAGGATTCTATCATTCGAGTTGATCTTGAGAATGGTCGTGCACATCCTTTAGGAAGCAAGGTTATCATTGATAATCGATCAGATGCCACTATTCACTCCGCCCCATTAAGGTATTGCTATACATGCAAAAAAGAGACTGATGATGGGAAAGATTCTCCTTATATGGATGTTCTACCGGGTATGACTGAGTCGGATAACGTGGATTGGGTACACCTAGCGGCAACCATAGACACATGGGGAAATAGAGGTACAAGTTGGGTAACACCTGAGGGGCAAGATATGCCACCGTTAGTGCCAATAAACATGATAGGTGTTATGCACTTGACTCCTAATGGCAAGAAAGTGGCAAACTCAACTGACAGTAGCGACGAAAGACTCTGACCAATGTAACTCTGAGTATGAATCTCAAGAACAAACTGACTCTGATGGGGGGGATGAATCAAATATTCACCCAAATGTGGAAGCAAGGTGCTCAAGGCCTAGGACAGTGACCTCTTGCAGTTCATCCGAAAGTGAGGGGGACACAAGTGAAGATCGACCAAGTGAATCTGAATCTGATAGAAACAAAAATCAAAAACTTGGTAAGAAGAAAACGAGACATAAGTGCCAACGCTATCGAGCTAATGTACGCACTGCAATAAACAAGGAAAGATCCACTGCTGCAGAATGGCTCAGTTATATAGGAGCCATTGATGCTCATCGAAAGATAGCTGATAATTGGGGACAATATCTCCAAAGTGTCATGTGGTGTATTCCGCAACCTCATGACGTCGCCTAATTAGAAATCGAAGAGAAGCCGAAACTAAGTCGTACTGCAAGAAGGCGGCAAAACCAAGAGTTGGCTCAGCAACAAAAGGAAGCGAAATTGAAAGAAAAAAGCCTGGCACAACAAGAACTAATAGACTTACACCCCGCACCCGAGCATTTCAAATCATTTACCACAGGGGAACGTAAAGTGGTCTACACAAAAGCCCAACGAACGCCTACCCCAATGGGAGTAGCGGTGTCTACGATGGCCCTGCGGTAGTTAAGGAGATAGACTTAGCAGATCCGGGTGAGGAGTCTAAACCAGTTTTTATTGCTCAAGACCTCACCAAGGCGGAAGAAGCTGCACTTACGAAGCTTCTTAAAGAATTCAAGGACATATTTGCTTGGACATATCATGATATGAAGGGTGTTCCATCCTCGGTGGTGCAACACACGATTCCAATGATTAGCACTGCTAAACCAGTCCAGCAATGTCTCTACCCATTGAATCCTAAGTACGCAAAGATTGTACAAGAGGAAATTGAAAAGCTTGTAAAATGTGGATTCATATACCCTATTGAGCACTCAGAATGGGTTTCTCTGATAGTCATCGTACCAAAAAAGAATGGGAAACTCAGAGTGTGCGCGTTGATCTCAAAAAGGTTAATGCAGCCACTAGAAGAGATCATTACCCCTTGCCATATTCTGAACATGTGCTTGAAAGAGTGGCAACAAGCAAGGAGGCATATAGCTTTTTAGATGGGTACTCGGGTTACAATCAAATCACAATTGCAGTCGAGGACCAAGCTAAAACAGCATTTATCACGGAGTTTGGAGTGTTTGCCTTCCGCGTCATGGCTTTTGGCTTGACCAATGCACCTGCAACATTCCAACGATTGATAAACACGGCCTTTAAAGAATATCTAAGGGACTTCTGTGAAGCTTTCTTAGATGATCTTTGTGTTCATTCCTCTTGGGATGAGCACTTGTTGATGTGTTTACGAAAAATATTTGAAAGGTGTAGATTATATCGCATCTCCTTGAATCCTTTCAAATGCCAATTCTGGGTTAAACACGGAGTTATCTTAGGGCATATAGTGTCCAAAAATGGGATTTCCACGGACGAGAGTAAAATCAAGGTCATTCTGGAATTGCCACCACCCACCAACTACAAGGGAGTCCAACGCTTTATGGGCCACGTTGGTTATTATCGAAGGTTTATTCTATTCTTCGCCGAGATAGCTCGACCATTGTATAAGCTTCTCATCGAGTTTATTTGGACCGAAGAATGTGACCGTGCCTATGAGCTATTAAAGAAGGCCTTAGCGAGTGCTCCAATCTTGAGAATGCCTAACTGGGATTTACTCTTCCATGTGCATATTGATGCATCAAACTTTGCTATTGGGTGTGTGTTAACTCAACCTGGAGAACACAAGCTAGACTACCCCATTAGCTTTGACAGTGGTGGCCAGTTAAACGATGCTGAGATGAACTACACCACTACAGAGCGAGAAGGGTTGGCAATGATATATGCAGTAAGGAAATTTCGTTATTACCTCCTTGCCACCAAGTTTGTTTTCTATGTGGATCATCAAGCATTGTTGTATCTGGTAAAAACAAACCATGCTCCACAGGAAGAATCACACGATGGCTATTGATTCTTCTTGAGTTTAATTTCACTGTTATTGTGAGACCTGGCAAAAAACATGTTATGGCTGATCATTTGTCTCGCATACCTAATGGCGAGGCTCCTACGGGGGTTGATGATGACTTACCTGACACTTCCCTATTCTCATGGTGGAGACAATGCCTGAATGGGGTGAGAAGATTATTAACTTTTTGGTTAATGGCTTTCCACCCAAGGAGCTTCATAAAGATCTAGCTCGAAAGCTAATCAAGGAATGCGAACCCTATTGCCTGACCCCCTAAGCCAAGAGGAGTTACATGCAATCCATCAAAAGAAGGCAGCTAAAGAACAAGCTGAGCTTAAAAAGATACAAGCGAGAGTCGAAGCCAAAGAACGTCAACAGCATGCTAGGCGACAACGAGAAGCTAACTTGGGAATTACGCAAGTATTTTTTGAGGAAGCAGAGGAGGATGCACTGGAATCTGACCCACCTCTAAGATACCCAATTGAGTTACAGAGTCCTTACGGGGAGGTGCTATATAATGCATTATTGGATACAGGAGCTCAACACAATCTGCTATCATATGGCGTGTGGTGTCAACTTGGAAAACCACCTTTATCCAAGAGTGCTATCCAAATTAAAGGTATCAACAAGAAGAAAACCCCTGTCTCAGGAATTCTACACACTCCGGTGGCCTATGACAAGGGGACCGTAATTCAAAGCTTTTTGGTTATGCCTGCGGTTACCATGGAAGGGACTATAAACTTAGGGCGCAAATGGATGATGGCCACCAAGTGCAATATCGATTGGGCAACTAGACGAGTCACCACGCAAGAACCAACACTAGGTCTGACTGCTCAAAATCCCGCACCTAAGTCATCCACTCAAATGTTAGATAATGAAAAATCACAAAGTCCAGTGGCAAAACCATCTTTGATTGTTTGCCACCCCTCTAACGCTTCAACGCCAAGAGTGGAAACATGCAGGATGATCTCTAAAGCTTCGCTTACTATGCCAAAAAACACATACAAATGGGTCCTGAAAGCTTCGTTAATAGCTACTTCCCCTGCTCAATCTCGTTCAGCCACCACCAAGAAGCCTCGTAAAAGGAAAGCAGCTACCCACCCAAGAAAGGGCAATGTAACATCGCGATGGATCCCTAAAAAATTATTAGTAGCCCAAGGGTACTACGAGGGGAATGACCAGATTTGGGTCCCTAAACATAAGCTGAATCCCTCTACATCACTTGTAAAACCTTGCAAACCAATTGTTGCCACCCCAATGACAATTCAAGACCATGGTAAGGGAAAGGTAACAGAGTGCTCCGCACCACTTCTTCCAGAGTTAGTTTGGATTCCCAAACGATATCGATCATTACCACCTAGCTCAAGAAGGGGGGAGCCACATGAAGCTTCTAGCTCCTCATGCCAGACACACACTCATATAGAAGTTTCTACATGCTCTACACCTACTCTTGTCAACACCCAACAAAAAACCGATGAGTCTACATCTCCCCTTGTAATAGTATCGTCGGAAACCATTTCCTCCATTCGTCAATGGGAGCGTACACTACCATCTCTACAATTGGATGTGGCCACAAGGGTCATAAAAAGCTATCTGCCCCCACATCACAACCTATGACCCGCTGAACAAATTGGTTCCAAGATGCTGCAACATCATTGCAAATAATATGATCTACCCAAGGAAAGGGGGAGCATGTACTCACGCTCGACATTCTAATGCTTCCTCCTTAACCTTCTTCCCTGACCATGCAATTGCCAAATTCAAGGGGATGTATATATATAGCTTCATACATTTAAAAAACAAACAAAAACAAACAAAAAGAAAGAAAAGAAAAACAAAAAATAGTAAAAAGAGCAAGAGCACAAAAAGAGGAGAAATATCCGTATACAATCAAGAACTAGATTGACCTGTCTCACAAACCTACTGATGCTATATCTGTGTTTGTAGATATGGCAGATGCATGATCATCAAACACTTCATCCACTCCCACCTTTGGTGAGAGGTATCATCTGTACCTTTCTCAGATATTTCACATGTGTTATCCTGTAATTGAAACTGAATGGGATCATATAGATGTACTAGCCAGACAGGAAAATGTTGAGAATTAGAATGGCTAATTCGCCTATTGACCATGACTGACCCCTACTCCGTAGAGGAAATATCCCTGATAGCCCAATGCTTTCCTTTTCCACAAGATGACTATCCTCGCATGGTTACATTCTTGATGAGTTTATGTGGATGGGAAAATGAAAAGGAAATATCTGACAATGATGAATGGACGGATGAAACTCATGGCACTACCACTGAGGTTGACTTTATTTGTTTGGATGATGCGGATAGAGGCTTAGCCTTAGGGCTAGAGCCAGGACTCTACAACATCCTCTTACCGTATCCTCAGTAGTAGTGTGGTGACTGGTAGGTAGGTTAGTATTTTCAAGTTTTTTCTAGTTTAGATTCCTTAAACGAGTCTTGAAATTTTCACACTGATGTGCCTCTCGAGGTATAGTGCTTGTTAGTTGATTGTACAGGTTAAAAAGTTTGAGGTGGGTTCGCTTCCAAGTCCTGAGACTGCCGCAACGTTCATCAAAATATATCTATATCACATTGCAAGCTGTCTCGTCAAATCAAGGAGATCTCCAATTTCAGGTGTAATTCTTCCATGCCCACTCTCTTTAATTTTTTACTGTTCAATTAATTGCATGAACTATAATGCATGACCACATGAAAATTGTCAATGTACTACTTAGTTTTTGAAGTTGCCTGACGTGCTAGTGTGAATCATTAATGAGTTTAACCTTATTGGATATATTCTTGAAAATGCATGCAGTCTTTAGTTAACCTTGAAATACGATTACTTAGTTCTAGGATCAAACCATCTTAATGTTTGACACCTGGTTGTGTGTGTGTTGACCTCTAGGACATAGCTTTTACCCCTTGTCGAAAGGATGTAAGAACACATTTTAGTTCAGGAGCGAAGATCAAAAGAAATTTAAATTTTTTTTTTTTAAAGCCTACAATAAATGGCAATGCAAGTCTATGATGTGCTTTAATGTTGGCCTATCGCCTTATTGATACTTGGTAGGTGAGGAGTATTCTACTCCAGACTGATGCCTTGGTTGGTAGGGGGTAGCCTTGCCTAAGGTGAACTAATAGATTCTTGGAGAATGCTTTGTGTTAAACATGGTACCAGGATCGATGTTAGTTTTGCCTTAGGAAGGTCGCCATTGTGTGTAAAAATTGTCACCTCATAGCAACATCCATTGTGGTCTAACATGCTTGAATTTATACACTTTATATCTTTTGAATTCCAGCATACTTTCACTCTACTTCCCTGTTTTGCAGACGGTCTACCACAACAACCCTCTCGAGCTTACCATACCATAGCTTCCGAGGACGGAATCTACATCAGGAAGGGGGGCATGTTAACCTATGATGGACAATGAGACGTACTATGTTTTACGTCATGTAATTAGTTTAACTATTCTGAGTCATGGGCCGGGCTTGTCGGCACCATATGTTAAGGATGAAGGGATTGGGTGATCGCCGATGAGAGGCGCACCTTGAATATCAGTAGGATAAGGGTTAGGATCAGCCGGCCATGTATGGACGCCCAAGTATGAACGGCCAAGTCACCTATAAGAGTCAAATGTAACCCTAAAATCCTCATTCTCATGTGTTGTGAATACAAGAGTGCTCTTGCCTTATCTCCTTGGTTTCCTTCTCCTGCGTGTGTGTGTGTGAGAGAGAGAGAGAGTGAGAGAGCGATCGAGCACTGTGTAGCGGCACGGCAGCGACGGCGAGGCAGTAGAGCGGTGACGGCGGCTCCTCCTTCACGGCTACGACGCGGAAATCCTTCAAGGCGGCAGCTAAGCGGTGAGTGACACACCTTTTTGCATTCTGTTTGAGCTTGCCTTCCTGGTTGTATGCTTGCAGCCATTCGTGGCTCGCATACGGTGTTCGGCAAGTCCCCCCCCCAGCTACAACCTGTGCAGCAAAAGCGCACAGAAGGATAATGAAAATAAATAGGACCAATTTTCAGCTAAAGCAAAGGCTGAGAAGGTACAAAAATTGGTTTGGAGAAAGAAATCCATTCAACACAGTGAACAGAAGATAGCAATGCCACCAACCGCAACCACCAAGAAGGAGAAAAGAGAAAGCATGCAACCACATGTAAAAGAAACATAACTCAATCAATAGGATTCAGTGGAGGCACTTTTCAATTGGATGGAGGGTAAGATCAAGCACTCCCACTCTGAACTGAAGCGATTACAACAACATATGTCCACAAGCGCCAAGGTACCTAATTGGTTTCCATGGCAATAACAAGAGATGAAGTACAAAAGGTATCCGATTCTTAACAATGGGTACAAGGTAAAAATGTTTGATGTTCATACCATGAAACATGTTCATTCATTTCATGTGTATTCAACCATTCTCTGAATGCATTGTATTGTGAATTGAGTGTTTGAGCATGTAAAGAGCATAGGGTATCAACCTTGCATGCACTAGATCAGAAATGGTTCATGTCGTGAGACCATTAGTGCTTCACATTGTGAACTAATCCAAAATGGTTCACGTCATGAGACCATTAGTGCTTCACATTGTGAACTAATCCAAAATGGTTCACGTCATGAGATTGTTAATGCTGCACGTCATGAACTAATCTAAAATGGTCCACTTTGTGAGACCGTTAATGCTTCACGTCGTGAAATGGTTACATTCTCTCCGCCAATCATAGAATGCCACATGGCATATCTCATTAAGATGGCTGCTCCATAAAATTGACTTCTTTCCTTTTTTGTGCATTTTGCTTGCGCGAATCCTTCGACGATTGCATCGCTCTCGAGTGGCTGCTTATCACTCACAATTTTTCCCAAGGCATCTTTGACCCGCACATTGTGTGCAACATCGACTTGAGGTGGGGACTTGAGGTGGGAGCTTGTGCCTTCACCTTGTTTTCTTTCTTTTTAATGTTTTCTTTCCTTTGTGATTTGGCAGCACGCAAAACGCATGTCATGTTAAGTCTTATGATCGGTGAAACCATTTTGCAAGTGCTCTATCTTGGGCTGATTGTTGCATGTGTGCATACATTCATTTATGAAATGTGCATGAAATTCTCCCTCATTGTGATTGATTTTCCTATAAACTGGCCACCTAATAGTTCATGGCACCCACCTAGCTATTTAGAAAGAAGCACACAATTTGACTCACAAAATGCTGACCCATCTAAACTATTTAGAAAGAAGCACACAATTTGACTCCCTCGTTGTGATTGATTTTCCTATAAACTGGCCACCTAATAGTTCACGGCACCCACCTAGCTATTTAGAAAGAAGCACACAATTTGACTCACAAAATGCTGACCCATCTAAACTTTTTAAAATCAAAGACAGGATTAGGACCTTGCTAACTCACGGGTCTAGAACCTACAATTTCACGGGATTAGGACCCTACTAACTCATAGGTTTGGAACTTGCAATTTCATGGGATTAGGACCCTGCTAACTCACGGGTCTGAAACCTGCAATTTCATGGGAATAGAACCTTGCTGCCTCATGGTTTAAGCCATCTCAAGGTTGAACCATCTCACGTATTAACTGCCTCACGGGCTGAACCATCTCACGGTTTAAGCCATCTCATAGCTAAACCATCTCACGTATTAACAGCCTCACGACTTAACCATCTCACGGTTTAAGCCCCTCGCCCCCGGAAGCCACGGGCGATTCCACCATGGGAAAATCTTCTAACGGGGGAATTACTCTAACGAGTCAAAGTCTTAACTAGTTAAACTGATCTGATCAAACCTGAAGTCACATGGTCAGATCAAGAAGAGACTTGCACTTGGTCCATGGGAATCACCGCTTTTTTCCTCATTTAACGAGACACAGCCCCGCTGATCCCCTCCCACAGAACAAGGTCTTCTCAGGACTCAATCTAACTAACATAACTAATCGCATGTTAATTGTTTTGCAAGAATCCTCCGATCCAGCCGGCCCATGGATTATGTTTTGCCCGGGTACCGAGAAAAAGAGTTCCCAGGCCCCCTAGCTGGCGATTCATGCAAAAATTAAGGTAGGCATACCACGTACACACCCAATATGAAATTGCCATTTATAACATATTTGGCTGGCTTTAAAATAATCCTTGACTTAGGCGGCCTATTTTTTCAGCCCTTCTTGTGTTGTGTTTTCCTCTCCGGTGGTCATTCCCTTGTGCAAAGGGGGATTGTGGTGGTTTGAGGTTTGGAGACATCCTTGGTACCTGTGGTTGGTACCTATGGAGGACACTTCTTCTTGTGAGATTGTGCATATTTCTAAGATTGAGCCCAAGCTTTTGTGATGTGGCAGCACCGACTTCTCTTCATATGTTCTCTGAGTCTGCAAAGCTAGATGGTTCCAACTACACCTTGTGGAAGGTGAAGGTGAAATCGGCCTTGCGTGGCGTGGATCTTTGGGATTGGCTTGTTACACCGGCCAATGCCATCCCTGCTTCCGGTGGTGCGACTCAGGCACAGATTGATATTTGTTGGCAGGCGAATGATCGTCGCGTTTTCTCCTTTCTGATGTTGAACTCTCAGGATTCTGTTCTCTCTCATGTGCATACAGCAGATGCTGCACATGAAGTTTGGAAGGCTTTTTCATATCTCTATGAGATTAAGTCTCTAGGTTGGATTTTGGCGTTGGAAAAGCAACTTATGAACTTATCAGTTTCTGCCTTTCCATCTTTATTTGCTTTCATCTCGAAGATGAAATATCTGCGCGAAGATGAAATTCCCTTGTACAAAGGGGGATTGTGGCAAGGACATCTCTACAGAAGACATGGCTATTTGGCTTCTCTCCAAGCTTCCAGAGAGGTTTGATGCATATTTTCAGTCTCTTGTTTCTTCTCCTTGTCCTGTTCCAATTACTTGGGAGGAAGTTCTCCCCTCCGTTATGCAAATTGAGTCTTGCTTTGAGGAGCAGTGGACTGGCACCTTTGGTGGCCCTGATGGAGCTTTGGCAACGCGAGATAAAGGGAAGAATCAACAAAAGAAATGGAAAGGGGGTTCTGAGAAGAACTCCAAGGATTCCGACAAGGATAAAGACAACAGCAATCGGCTTTCCTGAATGGAGAGCCTTACACAAGAAGTTTATGTTGTGATCAGCCACCACCGGGATTTGTTGTTCCAGGCAAACAAGATCAGGTGTTATATGGTCTGAAACAGGCTCTGCGGGATTGGTACCAACGGATTGATGAGTTCTTTTAGAAGCTCAGCCTGTGCCGCTCTCATGCAGATTCCAACCTTTATATCCTCCTTATTGTGGTCTATGTTGATGACCTCATCGTTCTTATTCTGTGAGGATCCGTTCTGTTATGGATGCTTTGGAGACAAGAGTTTGAGATGACGGATCTTGGCCTTTTGCATTATTTTCTCGGCGCTTTGAGATTTGGTAAACCTCAAAGGGCATTTTCTTCTCTCAGCAGAAGTACACATGGGAGATTCTCGACAGATTTCAGATGATTAGGTGCAGAGACCAGTATCTTCTCCTATGGATATTAGTGAGAAGCTTTCTCTACTTGCTCCAGGGATTCTCGACAGATTTCAGATGATTAGGTGCAGAGACCAGTATCTTCTCCTATGGATATTAGTGAGAAGCTTTCTCTACTTGCTCCAGGGATTGATCAAGGACAGTATCGAGTTCTCATCAGCGGTTGTTTGGTTTGGTTGACCTTCTCCCGATTGGACATATGTTTTGCAGTCAATTTATTGAGTTCTTTCTCATCCAAACCCCGTCATCAACAGCATTGGCGATGTGCTCTCAGAGTTCTTCGGTACTTATGTGGCACTCTGAACTTTGGTATCTTCTATGGCCAAGGATGCACTCTTGTTGGATGGTCTCATTCAGATTGGGCTAGAGATCCAGATACTCGGCGTTCGACTCCTGGTTGTGTTTTTACACTCGAGTCAAGAGCCATTTCATGGAGCAGTAAAAAGCAGCCTACTGTGGCGCTTTCCTCTATAGAGGCCGAGTACCGTGCGGTTTGTTATGCTGCATGTGAGGCGATTTGGTTGCGGAGATTACTGGAGGAGCTCGGCTATCCTCCTACCAGATCTACTCTTATTTGGTGTGACAATTAGAGTTGCATCACCATCGCCAAGAACCGTGTGTTTCATGCTCGTACAAAATACATTGAGATTTAGTATCACTATGTTCGTAAAATGGGTTCTTGGCTGGAGATTTGCATTTGGAGTATTGTCCTTCAGCGGATTTGTTCACCAAGCTTCCTTGGCTCCTCATCTTTGGCTTCTCGGAGTTTGTTCAACATCTGGTGCTAAGAGGCGGTGTTAGCACATTCATCCCCAGTTTCTGCCCATTTCTGGTGTCCTTTTGGTCCCTTTTGCATAGCCCTTGATTGTGGGCTGGCCAGCCCTTTTTTCCATATTTTTTTGGGATTTTTCCCAACTCATTTGGTATTTTACCAGTCAGCCAGCTCATTTGCTCCAGTCAACCAGCATATTCAGTCCTAGTCGGCCAGCACTCCTCACCTATAAATAGGTGGGCTGCCCTCTCACTTTTCATTCAGTCTTGTACATATTTCGTTCCCTCACTTATGAGACTATCTGTGTCTCTTGCTTGGGACTGTTTTACTTCAATATATTCAACATAGTTGCTCCATATCTCTCTCACTCTCTCTTGCACTTTCTATTCAGCACACTCTAGTGCTCCTTTGCTTCCACTCTATGCACTCTTTCACATATTGGCAGAGGATCTAGGATGGGAGCTCATTGATTGACCAAGACTCTGACTGACCAACCTACCATTTAGGCTGCGGACTGTTTTCTCCTCTGGTTCACTTTATGTTCCTACTCCTAATGTGTTATGGAATACTGCCCAAATTCAAACACAAAATCCTCCCTCTCCCAACCCATATCTCTTCCTACTAGTGTTGGCATGCAGTCATCACTGCCTGCACCTCCTTTGGGACCTCCTTTGGGTCTTGCGTATGGGTTCTACCCATCCCACTTATCTTTTAACACTATGCCCTCTGGCACTACGATACCACCCAACATTCCAGGGTATCAGGTGGTTTACCAACCCATCTCTGGCAGCACTGGTGTTTTTTCCAATTATGTGCCCTCTCCAGGGTTTGTCCCTCAACCTGGTATTCCACCTATGCTCAGTACTACCCAAAAATTTATTCCATCTTATGGAGCACCCTCGACAGGTCCTTCACCTATGCCTGGTCGTCCTGGTGGACTGTCTAGTTTCCCTCCTCAACTCTGGATATGGACACCAGCCTTCCTAAACTCCCCCACCATCTTCCTTTCATGTTTCTATGTCCAAAAATGCTTTCACAGAAAAGACTCATTTTAACGGGTCTAATTATAGAACCTGTGCTAATCTTATGAAACAAGTTTTCACTTCCCAAGGTTCCTGGAACCTAGTAAAGGATTTTGAACCAAAACCCCACCCTTCTCTAGTACCTCCTGAAGTCATCAGCCATTGGGAAGCCAGAAATGCCACTGCTATAGTGGAGCTCATGTGTAAGATTCCTCCCCAGCCTCTCAAGATGACCAGCATCTTTCCGTGTAATTAAATTCCTCTTCAAAAATATAAAAGATCTTGTTTCTAACCGTTTTAACATAGAGAGAGAAAATATTCTAGAGAGAGAATATTCAAATTTTGAATATTTTTAGATAGAAAAATTTCTCATATTATTAAAATGAATTCCCCTGAAACAGAAATTCAAAAAGAACTTTCCAATGTGCAATTGGAATTAATTGAAAATGGGTATAAAGGACCTTAGCCTAAGGGTCTAGATTTTCAAAAAATTTTGGATTATGGTCCAATTAAGGTTCCTATGGGCCAATAGCATCAATCCATGTGTAGGAAGGAGATAAATCCAATTTGTAAAAGAAGATACCCAAAAATGAGTAAATGCTCACATAAGATGAAGAGTTGACTATGTACAAGGTTTATTAGTAAGAAACTATGAGTAATATCAAAAAAATGAGATAAATTGGGTATCCAAAAATGAGTAAATGCTCACATAAGATGAAGAGTTGAATATGTACAAGGTTTATTAGTAAAAAACTATGAGTAATATCAAAAAATGAGATAATTGGGTATCTAAAAATGAGTAAATGCTCACATAAGATGAAGAGTTGAATATGTACAAGGTTTATTAGTAAGAAACTATGAGTATTACTAAAAAAATGAGATATTTTGGGTATAATGATTCCATTTTGACACATATGTAAGGAAGGGTAGTCTCTTAAAGGAGGTGCATACTTCACATGCTTGAATGAGTTTTAAACTCAAAAATAATGTGATATTTTTATCTCTCCTCTCTCTTGAACCAAACCAAATCAAAAGGGAACCAAACCGAATCAAAAAGGAACCAAACTAGGTCCAAATCTAGTCTAAATTCAACCAAACTGAAATTGAAAAATCCTAGATATCAGTTAGCTTTGGTTAGAGTCTCCCTCTCCTATAAATAGAACATGAGTCCTTTGAAAAAAAGGAGGAGAATTTTACTATATTAGAACTATGCTAAAATAATGCTAATTTTTACTATTCTCTAAAATTCTCTCCAAATTGGAGAAATTGGAGCTTCCCTCGTTCTTCAATCCCCATTGGTGGCTCCATCAACATACTAAACCAATTGATTGGTTGGGGACCTCTACCGTGAACAAAGAATCAAGCAATTTGTAAGGTAAGTGGTGAATTTTGATCTTTTCTATAATTTCTCAATGTTTCTCTCTTCTCAATCCCTCTCAAGCTTGAGAAGCTTAATTGGAATGGTTTTTGAATGCTATTGAAGTTAATTGATGAATGGTAGTAAAGAATTACATAAATTGATGAATGCTATTGAAGTTAATTGATGAGTGATAATGCTATTGAAGTAATTAATGAATGTTAGTAAAGAATTACATAAATTTTTATTTATGCTTAATTCTAATGGTTTTTATGTAATTTCTCTCTCTCACTCAAGAAATGGTCATACTCATGACCTATCCTCAATCCAAATGAAGCTTTTCATAAAGCTTTTCCTTAATCCAAGATTAATCTATGCTTAAGACCAAATTAATGGCTTTTCCTATGCTTTTAGTTTATGTATTTCATGAATATTGATGATTCAATCCATTATGGATTAATGATCCAATTAGGGATCATTCTAATCATTCCCTTAATGATAAGCTTTATCTTTTAAAATAATTGAGATTTATCAGTCATAGTAGCGGAGCTATGGCAAAATTTTTAAAAAAATTACTCATAAAATAATTTCATTCAAAGCATGAAAAGAGGACTTCCTACCATATTCTAGGAATTATCATCCTAGATTAATTAAAAGATTTTATTATAATCATGGAGAAATTGATTTTTATGTTATGCATAATAAAGATGCATAAGAGAAATTCTTTTATTAAAAGAATGATTTTTTATCATAAATGAATTGTATGCATAAACATATGCATAAAGGATAAATTTTTATATTAAAAGAATGATTTTCATCATAAAAGAATTGTATGCATAAACATATGCTTAAAGGATATAATTTTTATATTAAGAGTGTGATTTTCATCATAAATGGATTTTATGCATAAATAAGATGCATAAGAGAAATTCTTTTATTCTAAAAGTGTAATTCCTACTAAATTGGATTTATGCATGGATAGATGCATAAAGAATTTGATTTTAATTCAAAAGTGTCATTCTCATTTAAAATGAATTTATGCATAGGAAGATGCATAAAAGATTGATTTTATTTCGAAAGTGTTATTCTCCTAAAAATAGAATTTATGCATGCGTAAAGAAATCTTATATCAAATATAAGAATTCTCTTATATTCTATAAATAGATATTGAGATGTGATAGGGTGAGTTAAGAGTTATATGAGATGTGATAAGATTGAGTATGGGATGAGTGAATGTGGATGTATAGATGTGAATATGGATGTGTATGTATAGATGTATGCATGTAGATGTGGATGTATGAATGTGCATGTAGATGTGGATGTATGAATATGGATGTGGAGGTATGCATGTAGATGTGGATGTATGAATGAGGATGTGTGGATGTGGATGTGAATGTGGATGTGGATGAATGGATGTAGATACGGATGTGGATGTATACATGTAGATGTGGATGTATGCATATAGATGTGGATGTATGGATGTGAATGTGCATGTAGATGTGGATGTATGAATGTGGATGTGGAGGTATGCATGTAGATGTGGATATATGAATAAGGATGTGTGGATGTGAATGTGGATGTGGATGAATGGATGTAGATATGGATGTGGATGTATACATGTAGATATGGATGTATGCATATAGATGTGGATGTATGGATGTGAATGTGCATGTAGATGTAGATGTAGGAATGAGGATGTATGAATGTGCATGTAGATGTGGATGTATGAATGTGGATATGGATGTATGCATGTAGATGTGAATGTATGCATATAGATGTGGATGTATGGATGTGAATGTGCATGTAGATGTGGATGTATGAATGTGGATGTGAATGTATGCATATAGATGTGGATGTATGGATGTAGGTGTGGATGTGGATGTATGTATGTATGTGGATGTGGATGTGGATGTATGTATGTGGATGTGAAAATGGATGCATGGATGTAGATGTGGATGTATGGATGTGAATGTGGATGTGGATGTGGATGTGAATGTGGATGTGGATGTGGATATATGTATGGATGTGAATATATGATATGTGATGTGAAGGAATCTGAAGTGATGAGATGGAAAATGATGTGATTGGATGAGTACACATATAAATGGAATGTGGAATAAGTAATGTGGATTGATGAGGGATAATGTGGAAAAATGAGAGTTAATATGGAAACTGTATTTGTAAACTGTTTGTAAATGGCTGTTTTATGTCAAGAATGCTGGGGAAGCATTTTGACCATCTTGTGATTAAGGTCGTGGGTTGCAACTGATGACGGAGAGTCAATGGAGGACGTCTCGCATAGCAAAGTCGGCCGAGGTCTTGACCAGCCTCGGTTTGATTAGAATGGTGAGCTTCCGGTACGGTGGATGAGGGACCAAGGAAGCGGCCTATGAGTGAAGCGCTAGGTCACCTGCGAAGGATTCTAGAGGGTGCTGACCATACGGTGCTCGGGCTCTGGGTCGCCTAGGATACCCACACGTGTGTCGAGGAAGATATTGGAACAAGGAGTAAGAGTTGTTTTCTGAAACCGGGCATGGATCTGGTTGATTGGCCTTGCTGGTCTTCAATGGATGAGTCCATGGCTCTTTATATGGATCTGTTGGTTGATCTTGCTGATCTTCAACGAGAGTCCATCTTGATAAGTGATTATATTCTCGAGTATTATGGGCTAGGAACTATTGAAAAGGCCCCTGAGAGTGGACAGGTGGTGAGCGTTCTGGTTGCCCCAATGATGCCATAGATACTCTGATAAAGGAATGATGGAAAATTAAGAATCAACTGGATAATTTGGAAGATCGTGATCAGTGATACTATGGTTTCATGTTTTAAAACTGGTTGAATCTGTGAAAAAGGCAATTTCATATTGGGTGTGTAAGTGGTGTGACTAGCTTTATTTTTGCATGAACTTCCGGCTACTAGGGGGCCTGGGAACTCTTTTCCCTGGTACCCGGGACAAACCCTAACCAAATTCCTAATTGGATCCCATCACTACAGTGGTTGGGCGGTTGGCTAATCCATGGGGTTAGGCTGGACTGATGGATCCGTAAATCGAGACTCAATTTCTGTTATTACGATAGATAAAGTAAATCTCGGATAGAAATTGTACTATGGATAGGAATCAACGGCTGTGCCTCTTGAATGGGGAAAAAAGCGTTGATCCCAATGATCCAAGTGCGAGTTTCTTCCTTGATCTGACCGAGTATCTTTATAGATGCAGTCGGATCAGCTTGATCAGTAATGGTCTTGACTACGTTAGAGTAAAAAGTTATCCTGGTGGAATCGCCCGTGCTTTCCGAGTAAAGGAAGTTTTTTCGGGTTTGGTTTTTTAACAACCGACGGATTAGTCTCTTGTCCGGATATCCGTGTGGTAGGCGAGGCCTCGAGTGTGGGACCCTGGCCCGCGCAAGATGTGCTACTTCCCCTGCTAGCATCCGAATCTATCGCGTGGTGGGGACAAGATCTCACAGTTGGTATCAAAGCCAATTGGCTAATAAAGATCAACTGAGAAGACAAATATGTCAAAAATTTATCAAGAAACACAAAAAGGTTGTAATTGTGTGATATAATTCATACAATTTGATATTAAAACTGAAATTCGTAATTTGATAATTAGGTCTTCAGATGGAAGTACCGTAATTATATAGAATCCCTGACTTGCTTGAGGCCTAGACATGATGGTATTTACCTTATAATTCCAAGGGCCGTGACTACCCGTATATACCGAGAGTATAACTACAGCTTTTTACTGACAGTATATACGAGTAAATCTAAAACTTGAAATTATAAGCGTTAATGCTATCCAGATGATGATTTCAAATGTGGTTGATATGATTTTTAATTCTGTTTGAGAATTGATGAATTGATTTGGATTCTGATTGAAAAAAGATGATTTCTGAAATTTAGTTGAAATATAATAACCTGAGCGAAACCACAATGAGGATGAATGGGACGAGTCCCTATGATGATATTCATAACCGGAATGATGATAATGAATTCAGCAAATCACTATGAGATTAGTGGATTGTACTGTCAGATTGCTACTGTTAACACTTGACCGGTAGATCAAGTTAAGGGATGACAAATTGAGAACTTGCTTGACTGAAATTCCCGTGGAGGAATGTTCAAAAGGAAATTTTTCGGTCTAATGGACCATTATCATGTTAAAGATATGAATGATATGATCTGAATGAATTGTTATTTAATGATGAGTTCTATATAAGGGATATTTATCCCAGTATTTTGTTGGGTTGACCAGAATATAAGGAACCCCAGAATAAAATTGGATCTTAAGAAAAAGAGTTGTCCTCTACCTTGCGAGATGAGGACATCTCGCACTTTTTTAAGTGGGGTAGAATGTAAGATTCCTCCCCAGCCTTCGAGGTATACAGGAGTAAGAACCTCCCTTTTTTATCTTATAATTATTCTCTCTCTAAAATAAAAGAAAGATTCTGTTTAAAAAAAAGGAAGAACCTTTCCCCAGAATACTTTCTCAGGAATCCCACCTGTTTTAAGGATTCAAAACAATGAGTTCAGAAGTGAGAATCGGTGTTTTGGATATCAAGGTTTTGGTCTTCATTCAAGTACGGCCCAAAAGAAGTTCTTTATCTCTCTTGGGAAGTATAAGAAGTTATCCCCCAGATATTGTGGGCCGTATCTGAATTCAAAGAAAGTAGGTGATTTAGCCTATGAGCTTCTTTTATCTCCTCATCTCAAAGTTCATAATGTATCTCATGTAAGCCTTCTATAAAAATTTGTGCCAAACCCAAATCATGGAAAGACGGTAAAACTTCAGTGGCAAGATACCGTTGGCTTCTAGGTTACGCTAGCTCCTTCCTTTATATAAGTCATAACTTTTAATTGTCGCTCACAGTAACTTACTTCCATCGATCTCCTTTCTTTCTTAATCTCTTTCATGGCTTGGCAGCAGGAATTGGTTTTATCCATGATGATTTCTCACCTTCAAGACGCAAGCGAGTCTGTGAAGAAGGATTTTATAGAACTGTATGAGCGCTCACTTTTCCCTCACTTGGAAACTTCTGTAGCTCAAACCAAATGGCGAACTTATCAAGACATAACTAGGATAACACCGTGGGGTCAGCAGCACTTACAATGTCCGCTTGGCTATGGTTATTGAAGCTTTGGGTTTGGGTCCCCGATACTATTGCGTGATGAGATCAAGGCATATTGGGTTTTCTGAGCGGGTCTTCTTACTGGCATGTTTTCTTCCTCATCAGAAGATATGCCTTTACCCCGTTTTTGGCTTGCCTCTCAGAGATCCTTTTGTTAGATCACCTCATACCACTGAGGTAGGTGCTGCAATAACCAGCCGAATTATTTCCATAGACGAGTTACCTTATACGTGTGCAGCTTGTGAGTGCTATTTTTGTGACCATATGATGGACGGGCTTATGGAAGTGTAAAAAGTTCTCCTATCTTTACTGTATATGTTCCAAGAGTGAATAAAGTTGAAATCTTTGTTCTTGTCTTGAGTCTTGCTCTCTTGAGACTTCTTGGTGGTTAATCTTAATTAAATTTTTCTCTTAGTCTCATATTCGTGCATCTTGCGAAATTACCCCAATTTGCGAGATAAGGACATCTCGCGTTTTTCAAGTGGGAGAGAATGTAAGATTCCTCCCCAGCCTCTCAAGACGACCAGCATCTTCCCGTGTAATTAAATTCCTCTTCAAAAATATAAAAGATCTTGTTTCTAACCGTTTTAACATAGAGAGAGAAAATATTCTAGAGAGAGAATATTCAGATTTTGAATATTTTTAGATAGAAAAATTTCTCATATTATTAAAATGAATTCCCCTGAAACAGAAATTCAAAAAGAACTTTCCAATGTGCAATTGAAATTAATTGAAAATGGGTATAAAGGACCTTAGCCTAAGGGTCTAGATTTTCAGAAATTTTTGGATTATGGTCCAATTAAGGTTCCTATGGGCCAATAGCATCAATCCATGTGTAGGAAGGAGATAAATCCAATTTGTAAAAGAAGATACCCAAAAATGAGTAAATGCTCACATAAGATGAAGAGTTGACTATGTACAAGGTTTATTAGTAAGAAACTATGAGTAATATCAAAAAAATGAGATAAATTGGGTATCCAAAAATGAGTAAATGCTCACATAAGATGAAGAGTTGAATATGTACAAGGTTTATTAGTAAAAAACTATGAGTAATATCAAAAAATGAGATAATTGGGTATCCAAAAATGAGTAAATGCTCACATAAGATGAAGAGTTGAATATGTACAAGGTTTATTAGTAAGAAACTATGAGTATTACTAAAAAAATGAAGAGTTGAATATATACAAGGTTTATTAGTAAGAAACTATGAGTATTACTAAAAAAATGAGATATGTTGGGTATAATGATTCCATTTTGACACATATGTAAGGAAGGGGAGTCCCTTAAAGGAGGTGCATACTTCACATGCTTGAATGAGTTTTAAACTCAAAAATAATGTGATATTTTTATCTCTCCTCTCTCTTGAACCAAACCGAATTAAAAGGGAACCAAACTAGGTCCAAATCTAGTCCAAATTCTGAAATTGGAAAATTCTAGAAATCAGTTAGCTTTGGTTAGAGCCTCCCTCTCCTATAAATAGAACATGAGTCCTTTGAAAAAAAGGAGGAGAATTTTACTATATTAGAACTATGCTAAAATAATGCTAATTTTTACTATTCTCTAAAATTCTCTCCAAATTGGAAAAATTGGAGCTTCCCTCGTTCTTCAATCCCCCATTGGGGGCTCCGTCAACATACTAAACCAATTGATTGGTTGGGGGCCTCTACCGTGAACAAAGAATCAAGCAATTTGTAAGGTAAGTGGTGAATTTTGATCTTTTCTATAATTTCTCAATGTTTCTCTCTTCTCAACCCCTCTCAAGCTTGAGAAGCTTAATTGGAATGGTTTTTGAATGCTATTGAAGTTAATTGATGAATGGTAGTAAAGAATCACATAAATTGATGAATGCTATTGAAGTTAATTGATGAGTGATAATGCTATTGAAGTAATTAATGAATGTTAGTAAAGAATTACATAAATTTTAATTTATGCTTAATTCTAATGGTTTTTATGTAATTTCTCTCTCTCACTCAAGAAATGGTCATACTCATGACCTATCCTCAATCCAAATGAAGCTTTTCATAAAGCTTTTTCTTAATCTAAGATTAATCTATGCTTAAGACCAAATTAATGGCTTTCCCTATGCTTTTAGTTTATGTATTTCATGAATATTGATGATTCAATCCATTGTGGATTAATGATCCAATTAGGGATCATTCTAATCATTTCTTTAATGATAAGCTTTATCTTTTAAAATAATTGAGATTTATCAGTCATAGTAGCGGAGCTATGGCAAAATTTTTAAAAAAATTACTCATAAAATAATTTCATTCAAAGCATGAAAAGAGGACTTCCTACCATATTCTAGGAATTATCATCCTAGATTAATTAAAAGATTTTATTATAATCATGGAGAAATTAATTTTTATGTTATGCATAATTAAGATGCATAAGAGAAATTCTTTTATTAAAAGAATGATTTTTCATCATAAATGAATTGTATGCATAAACCTATGCATAAAGAATAAATTTTTATATTAAAAGAATGATTTTCATCATAAAAGAATTGTATGCATAAACATATGCTTAAAGGATATAATTTTTATATTAAGAGTGTGATTTTCATCATAAATGGATTTTATGCATAAATAAGATGCATAAGAGAAATTCTTTTATTATAAAAGTGTAATTCCTACTAAATTGGATTTATGCATGGATAGATGCATAAAGAATTTGATTTTAATTCAAAAGTGTCATTCTCATTTAAAATGAATTTATGCATAGGAAGATGCATAAAAGATTGATTTTATTTCGAAAGTGTTATTCTCCTAAAAATAGAATTTATGCATGCGTAAAGAAATCTTATATCAAATATAAGAATTCTCTTGTATTCTATAAATAGATATTGAGATGTGATAGGATGAGTTAAGAGTTATATGAGATGTGATAAGATTGAGTATGGGATGAGTGGATGTGGATGTATGGATGTGAATATAGATGTGTATGTATAGATATATGCATGTAGATGTGGATGTATGAATGTGCATGTAGATGTGGATGTATGAATGTGGATGTGGAGGTATGCATGTAGATGTGGATGTATGAATGAGGATGTGTGGATGTGAATGTGGATGTGGATGAATGGATGTAGATACGGATGTGGATGTATACATGTAGATGTGGATGTATGCATATAGATGTGGATGTATGGATGTGAATGTGCATGTAGATGTGGATGTATGAATGTGGATGTGGATGTATGAATGTGGATGTGGAGGTATGCATGTAGATGTGGATGTATGAATAAGCATGTGTGGATGTGAATGTGGATGTGGATGAATGGATGTAGATATGGATGTGGATGTATACATGTAGATGTGGATGTATGGATGTATGCATATAGATGTGGATGTATGGATGTAAATGTGCATGTAGATGTGGATGTAGGAATGAGGATGTATGAATGTGCATGTAGATGTGGATGTATGAATGTGGATATGGATGTATGCATGTAGATGTGAATGTATGCATATAGATGTGGATGTATGGATGTGAATGTGCATGTAGATGTGGATGTATGAATGTGGATGTGAATGTATGCATATAGATGTGGATGTATGGATGTAGGTGTGGATGTGGATGTATGTATGTGGATGTTAAAATGGATGCATGGATGTAGATGTGGATGTATGGATGTGAATGTGGATGTGGATGTGGATATGGATGTGAATGTGGATGTGGATATATTAAATGGATGTGAATATATGATATGTGATGTGAAGGAATCTGAAGTGATGAGATGGAAAATGATGTGATTGGATGAGTACACATATAAATGGAATGTGGAATAAGTAATGTGGATTGATGAGGGATAATGTGGAAAAATGAGAGTTAATATAGAAACTGTATTTGTAAACTGTTTGTAAATGGCTGTTTTATGTCAAGAATGCTGGGGAAGCATTTTGACTGTCTTGTGATTAAGGTCGTGGGTTGCAACTGCTGACGGAGAGTCAATGGAGAGCGTCTCGCGTAGCAAAGTCGGCCGAGGTCTTGACCAGCCTCGGTTCGATTAAAATGGTGAGCTTCCGGTACAGTGGATGAGGGACCAAGGAAGCAGCCTATGAGTGAAGCGCTAGGTCACCTCTGCAAAGGATCCTAGAGGGTGCTGACCATACGGTGCTCGGGCTCTGGGTCACCTAGGATACCCACACGTGCGTCGAGGAGGAAGATATTGGAACAAGGAGTAAGAGTTGTTTTCTGAAACCGGGCATGGATCTGGTTGATTGACCTTCAATGGATGAGTCCATGGCTCTTTATATGGATCTGTTGGTTGATCTTGCTGATCTTCAACGAGAGTCCATCTCGAGAGTCCATCTTGATAAGTGATTATATTGTCGAGTATTTTGGGCTAGGAACTATTGAAAAGGCCCCTGAGTGGACAGGTGGTGAGCGTTCTAGTTGCCAATGATGCCATAGATACTCTGATGAAGGAATGATGGAAAATTAAGAATCAACCGGATAATTTGGAAGATTGTGATCAGTGATACTATGGTTTCATTAAAGGATTGTTTTAAAACTGGTTAAATTTGTGAAAAAGGCAATTTCATATTGGGTGTGTAAGTGGTGTGACTAGCTTTATTTTTGCATGAACTTCCGGCTAGGGGGCCTAGGAACTCTTTTCCCTGGTACCCGGGACAAACCCTAACCAAATTCCTAATTGGATCCCATCACTACAGTGGTTGGTGGGCGGTTGGCTAACCCATGGGACTGGATGGGGTTTGGCTGGACTGATGGATCCGTAAATCGAGACTCAATTTCTGTTATTACGATGGATGGGGTTAGGCTGGACTGATGGATCCGTAAATCGAGACTCAATTTTTGTTATTACGATAGATAAAGTAAATCCCTCTCAACCCCTCTCAAGCTTGAGAAGCTTAATTGGAATGGTTTTTGAATGCTATTGAAGTTAATTGATGAATGGTAGTAAAGAATTACATAAATTGATGAATGCTATTGAAGTTAATTGATGAGTGATAATGCTATTGAAGTAATTAATGAATGTTAGTAAAGAATTACATAAATTTTCATTTATGCTTAATTCTAATGGTTTTTATGTAATTTCTCTCTCTCACTCAAGAAATGGTCATACTCATGACCTATCCTCAATCCAAATGAAGCTTTTCATAAAGCTTTTCCTTAATCTAAGATTAATCTATGCTTAAGACCAAATTAATGGCTTTCCCTATGCTTTTAGTTTATGTATTTCATGAATATTGATGATTCAATCCATTATGGATTAATGATCCAATTAGGGATCATTCTAATCATTCCCTTAATGATAAGCTTTATCTTTTAAAATAATTGAGATTTATCAGTCATAGTAGCGGAGCTATGGCAAAATTTTTTAAAAAATTACTCATAAAATAATTTCATTCAAAGCATGAAAAGAGGACTTCCTACCATATTCTAGGAATTATCATCCTAGATTAATTAAAAGATTTTATTATAATCATGGAGAAATTGATTTTTATGTTATGCATAATAAAGATGTATAAGAGAAATTCTTTTATTAAAAGAATGATTTTTCATCATAAATGAATTGTATGCATAAACATATGCATAAAGGATAAATTTTTATATTAAAAGAATGATTTTTATCATAAAAGAATTGTATGCATAAACATATGCTTAAAGGATATAATTTTTATATTAAGAGTGTGATTTTCATCATAAATGGATTTTATGCATAAATAAGATGCATAAGAGAAATTCTTTTATTCTAAAAGTGTAATTCCTACTAAATTGGATTTATGCATGGATAGATGCATAAAGAATTTGATTTTAATTCAAAAGTGTCATTCTCATTTAAAATGAATTTATGCATAGGAAGATGCATAAAAGATTGATTTTATTTCGAAAGTGTTATGCTCCTAAAAATAGAATTTATGCATGCGTAAAGAAATCTTATATCAAATATAAGAATTCTCTTATATTCTATAAATAGATATTGAGAGTGATAGGATGAGTTAAGAGTTATATGAGATGTGATAAGATTGAGTATGGGATGAGTGAATGTGGATGTATGGATGTGAATATGGATGTGTGTGTATAGATGTATGCATGTAGATGTGGATGTATGAATGTGCATGTAGATGTGGATGTATGAATGTGGATGTGGAGGTATGCATGTAGATGTGGATGTATGAATGAGGATGTGTGGATGTGAATGTGGATGTGGATGTGGATGAATGGATGTAGATACGGATGTGGATGTATACATGTAAATGTGGATGTATGCATATAGATGTGGATGTATGGATGTGAATGTGCATGTAGATGTGGATGTATGAATGTGGATGTGGAGGTATGCATGTAGATGTGGATGTATGAATAAGCATGTGTGGATGTGAATGTGGATGTGGATGAATGGATGTAGATATGGATGTGGATGTATACATGTAGATATGGATGTATGCATAAGATGTGGATGTATGGATGTGAATGTGCATGTAGATGTAGATGTAGGAATGAGGATGTATGAATGTGCATGTAGATGTGGATGTATGAATGTGAATATGGATGTATGCATGTAGATGTATGAATGTATGCATATAGATGGATGTATGCATGTAGATGTGAATGTATGCATATAGATGTGGATGTATGGATGTGAATGTGCATGTGGATGTGGATGTATGAATGTGGATGTGAATGTATGCATATAGATGTGGATGTATGGATGTAGGTGTGGATGTGGATGTATGTATGTATGTGGATGTGGATGTGGATGTATGTATGTGGATGTGAAAATGGATGCATGGATGTAGATGTGGATGTATGGATGTGAATGTGGATGTGGATGTGGATATATGTATAGATGTGAATATATGATATGTGATGTGAAGGAATCCGAAGTGATGAGATGGAAAATGATGTGATTGGATGAGTACACATATAAATGGAATGTTTTAAGTAATGTGGATTCATGAGGGATAATGTGGAAAAATGAGAGTTAATATAGAAACTGTATTTGTAAACTGTTTGTAAATGGCTGTTTTATGTCAAGAATGCTAGGGAAGCATTTTGACCGTCTTGTGATTAAGGTCGTGGGTTGCAACTGCTGACGGAGAGTCAATGGAGGACGTCTCACGTAGCAAAGTCGGCCGAGGTCTTGACCAGCCTCGGTTCGATTAAAATGGTGAGCTTCCGGTACGGTGGATGAGGGACCAAGGAAGCGGCCTATGAGTGAAGCGCTAGGTCACCTGCGAATGATTCTAGAGGGTGCTGACTATACGGTGCTCGGGCTCTGGGTCGCCTAGGATACCCACACGTGTGTCGAGGAAGATATTGGAACAAGGAGTAAGAGTTGTTTTCTGAAACCGGGCATGGATCTGGTTGATTGACCTTCAATGGATGAGTCCATGGCTCTTTATATGGATTTGTTGGTTGATCTTACTGATCTTCAACGAGAGTCCATCTTGATAAGTGATTATATTCTCGAGTATTATGGGCTAGGAACTATTGAAAAGGCCCCTGAGTGGACAGGTGGTGAGCGTTCTGGTTGCCCCAATGATGCCATAGATACTCTGATGAAAGAATGATGGGAAATTAAGAATCAACTGGACAATTTGGAATGTCGTGATCAGTGATACTATGGTTTCATGTTTTAAAACTGGTTGAATCTGTGAAAAAGGCAATTTCATATTGGGTGTGTAAGTGGTGTGACTAACTTTATTTTTGCATGAACTTCCGGCTAGGGGGCCTGGGAACTCTTTTCCCTAGTACCCGGGACAAACCCTAACCAAATTCCTAATTGGATCCCATCACTACAGTGGTTGGGCGGTTGGCTAACACATGGGACTGGATGGGGTTAGGCTGGACTAATGGATCCGTAAATCGAGACTCAATTTCTGTTATTACGATAGATAAAGTAAATCCCGGATAGAAATTGTTCTATGGATAGGAATCAACGGCTGTGCCTCTTGAATGGGAAAAAAAGCGTTGATCCCAATGATCCAAGTGCGAGTTTCTTCCTTGATCTGAGACCGAGTATCTTTATAGATGCAGTCGGATAAGCTTGATCAGTAATGGTCTTGACTACGTTAGAGTAAAAAGTTATCCTGGTGGAATCGCCCGTGCTTTTCGGGTAAAGGAAGTTTTTTCGGGTTCGGTTTTGGAACAACCGACGGATTAGTCTCTTGTCCGGATATCCGTGTGGGCGAGGCCTCGAGTGTGGGACCCTGGCCCGCGCAAGATGTGCTACTTCCGCTGCTAGCATTCGAATCTGTCGCGTGGTGGGGATAGGGATCTCACATCATGCAAGGCCTTTTGCCCGAGTTCCATTCACAACTCCAGCAGTTCCCCTATGTCTATGGGCACAGCTTGCAGAGAGATATGCCACACGTGATCGTATGCATCACATTGATCTTGAGCATCAAATTCAAATTTTCTCTATCAAAGAAGGGGATGACCTGACCGTCAAAGTTGCTGAATATCGGTGCCTTAACACCAAGTTTGCCACCACTGGTTTTGCCAAGTCCCAGGAAGATCAAGTTATCACTTTACTAAACAAGTTTTCGCCTAGCTTCTTTACTTTTGTCACATAGACCATTAGTTTAGAAAACCTATGCCTAACCTATATGAGTGTGAGTGCCAACTCTTGCGCTTCGCTTGGTTGCATGACCAATTTCATCCCAAGAAGTCATCCTCTTCCTCCACACTCAAGAGGGGGTCCTTGTGTCTAATACCACCTCTACTCAAAAAGGACAGCAAAGGGAAAGGGAATAGTAACTTAGGAAATCAAGGCAAACCTCCTGGCAACAACACTGATTCCAAAAATCCTGCCTCAACACTCATTCCTCCCCACTGGCAAAATATTCCCAAAAAGAAGCCACTACTCCAGAAAAAAGAAGAAACAAAGGCCTAAACAAGGCCATCCGCCGTAGGGGAAAGCCTCTACCCTCATTCAGATTTATCAGTTACCTGACAATCCCTCTATGCCCATCATTGAGGCCCATCCAACTCTTCCCTGGTGTGGTCATCCTATCACTTGGGTAGTTGACAGTGGCGCTACTCACTATATGGCACGCAATGCTGACATTTTCATCTCTCAACGGCCCGTTAAGGGAGAAGTTCGATGTGGCGACAACACAGAACTCTCCCATTGTGCAATAAAGTCTTGCTCTTGTTGATCTCTCTCTCTCTCTAATGCATGCTAGTGAGTGTGTGTAAGTGAAGTGAGCTTGAGGGAATGGGGAGCGATGCTGTTTACCCATTTGACAGGGCTGACAGACATCCTTTGTTAGTTTGAGGTTGGGTATACCTTCAACTAACTTTTCTCAAGATATCTCATAGAGAGTGGCATAGGGTAGATGACCATAGCGAAAGTGCCATAGCTGTTCAATGTCGGAGGAAGCTTGGGTCACATAGGCCCAAACCCGATGAAACTCTGAGCCAGCAGAAGATGGCTCAGTTAGAAAAGTAGACATCCGATACAAACCATCCTTTTGAGCTTGACCTCTGGCAACAACAAGACCAATAGTTTCATCAATTACCTCAACTGTCAACAACTCGTTTGTTGAAGTAAACACCATGACCGAGTTGGGTCAGCTGGGATACAGAAAGAAGGTTGAGACCTAGATTAGGAACAAGATAGACATTGTCCAAGGTAGCGTGCTGGTTGGGGCCAGTGTTGGTGTCAAATAAGACAGTGCCAATGGATTTTATGGGCATCTTTGTATTATGAGAGATATTCACTTATATACATGGCCATAAGTGTTCACACTCACTTGAATTGTACCCCAAGATCAAATCTACTTCCAACACATACCCAAAAACTTGCAACAAGTAAGGGGTTTAGTTTCAATATACATTGTATGTTCAAAGTACCCCAGACATGGCATGTTCAAGTCTTGTATAAATGGAATTCTTTCAGGATGAGCCGTGAGTGTTGGTTAACCTAACAAATCCCATAACTCGAGGGTCATGAGATTGTGTTCTCTTTGTGATAAAGTTGTGCTTGGATTGTGGTGAATTTACTAGAAAGTACTAATCCAACCATAATTCTTGGGATATTCTCAGTAAGATATGTTAGAAGTTCTGGCTCCTCTCCAAGGTCTTCTCCTCCTATAAGAGCAATTGCACAATGCATGTAAAAGTGTTCAAGGTAACTGTTTACATGGATTCATCGGTTGAATACAATGAGTCACGTATCCAAGTTCCACCTAGGATAACATCATACTCGAGGGGATCTAGGGTAACATGGAATCTAAATTCCACATTTCCACTGATTTTTTGAGTAGCAGAGGTAAAGTAACCTGGAACTTCAATGTTCTGTCCATTGGCACCTCTTGCAAGACTATTGTCTTTAGGGATGATTTTAGGTTTTCTCAATGACACCCAAGTGTCATGATGTTATGACTAGCTCGAGGGCTAATCAACGCACACTTGGATTGTCCCAATGACACCCAAGTGTCTATTGTCATGATGTTATGACTAGCTCGAGGGCTAATCAACGCACACTTGGGTTGTCCCAATGATACCCAAGTGTCTATTGTCATGATGTTATGACTAGCTCAAGGGCTAATCAACGCACATTTGCATTTAACATCATTGCATATCATGACAATAGACACTTGGGTTGTCCCAATGATACCCAAGTGTCTATTGTCATGATGTTATGACTAGCTCAAGGGCTAATCAACGCACATTTGCATTTAACATCATTGCCCATAGGGAAATCCAACCATACCATGATAGAATCTTCAAGAGGAACCATTTTTGTTTCATTTTCAGATCTCGTTTTAGTTTCATATTCCCATTCACTTTCATCCTCTTTTTGTCTCTCCACTTTTTCAATAGTACCTAATGTGTACAATGGCACACTCGTCGGTCCTCTGATAATTCTTACCGAGGTCTGTTTGGGGACTTGTGAATCCTCATAGTCTTGTTCTATGTAGCTGTTGATGTCTTGGTATAGCCTTTAAAGATGCAAGTACTGATGCTATAATGGCTTCACCAATGAGAGAAGAGCACTCCTCATAATTTCGTAAGGGATTCATCGAATTCCTCACGTTCTTTTCCACCGCATAGTTTGTGCAATCTGTCTCTAATGCGAGTACGTCTTCCTCTTGAAAGAGGAAGCAATATTCCTTCAATTCTTGTGTTTTGGTTACTTTTTTAAGTTTCACATTTTAAGGTTCAATCATAACCGGTGATCCTGTAGTATGACACTCACCAATGCTAAGCATGCTCTCCTGAGCTTACTTTTTACGTTTTGCCTATGTCATGTGATCATGATTTTTAATTTGGGATTGTTGGGCAGGTTCTAGTTTCTTAATTGGTCTATAAGGTGCACTGAGGGACGAATCAAAACTTGTATCATCCTCACTTAACCACATACTAAAACTTGTTTCATCTTCTGACTTTTTTTGGATCGTTACGTTTTCATTATGTTTACCCATGCGACGAGAACGAATTTTCTTTTTGGCTTTTGTATCCTGTGTTGCACGTGTGGGTGTTGTGGTTTTTGTGGTAGCCTTTGAGGTGGATGCTTCTGCAGCATCATGTGTAGCTTTTGGCTCTTTTGGGTTTATGTCCTCCACCACAGACTCTTTTTCCCTATCCTTTATTTCAGCTTTGGTTTCGATAGTTTGTTGCCCCTTGTTATCCTTGGTTTTGCTTTTCCTTTTGGTTTCTATTGTAAAACATGCTCTTCTACCCATTTCGAAGTTTGTTCTTTTTCATTCTTTTATTCTGTTTCTCATGTCTTGGCTTGCAATCATATAAGCACATTTAACGTCACCGTGGACAATTGCCCATTTTGCACACTCAAGATGTTAAGAGTTGTATTTTGCAAGACAGGTTATATTGAAGCAACTTGTCTTAGGCAATCTTGGAATATGTGATCAATGCCACATCGTTCACATATGGGTTGCAAAGTGTCAGCCACTATGGGCATGGAAGTATTCCAAACTATGCAGTCTACCACTTTGTGTGGTCCACAACGATAATAGAAACACTAAAGTGTTCACTTAATTGCTTCGTGAGGAGTTTCTACCCTTTGCACTGTTTCTACTTGGGACACAGGAGATGGAGGTTTTGAGTTAATTGTAGATAAATTGGGACATTGGGGTGTGTCGTGGCCAAAGGTTTTGCAATATATGCAATATATGCAATACAAAAAAATAGGTGCTTTGTACACACAATGGGGATTGTGATGGTCATAGTGATTGCACTGAACACAAGGCATTTCTCTCATCATTTGGAGAGGCATTAAGGATGTTTGGTTTTGAAGGAGCTCATCCTCTCTTAGAGATGTCGGTTCAAAGCTTTTAAGCAAGGTTGCATAGAATTCAGGGAATGACAATTCCGAGATCAATTTTTCTTTAGCCATTGCTTCTCGTATATGATCATCTTCCATTATGTTGTCATCTAAACGTATTGCTTCTTTACAACATTGATTAAATGTTTTCAGATTGGATACAATGATCAAGTTGTGTAAGCTGTTATTCTTTAAGCCCATCATGAAACATCTCTTCAATTGAGCATCATTTCGTTTCTCCAGCGGCTCACATCGTGAGTCCAAGATTTTTATCAGAAGGATAAAATCTCTAATGGTTTCGTTTTGTTTCTACTCAATTAAATAGAGTTCTATCGCTGCACTCCATATCACCTTGTCTTGAAAAGTTGTAGAGATAAAGACTTTTTTCAAGGTCTTGAAGTTTGTCTTGATCGCCTTCATCTCAATGTGATGAACCATCGACTAGCCTTTCCCACTAATCATAAGTTCAACGCATGTACCTAGGTGGGGTAGTTTGGATTCCCAAAGGCTTCACATTGTTGTTCAAACATTTGTATGAATTGAACAAGACCAGTCGTTCTATCATATTTGCCCATGATTTTGGAAATCTGTACGGACGTATTTTTGTATGAGTCATTAAGGCCGCATGTGAGTGCTGATGTGGGTAGGGACTCACTTAGTCCTTGGGCAACCCCCCTTCCTAGATTAGTTAGTATATCCAAGGTGTGGACATCTAGGGGTTGCAGAGGGTTGGTACTCAGCGCTTGTAAGGGTTGAGGACTTGTGAGAGTGCCAAGCAAGGGACCAAATCCAGGTGGGATTGATGTGACAGGGGGTGTAAAACCAAATGACACGCTTGTTCTTGGCATGGAAAATGGTATTGGGAGGTGCATTTAGGCCATGGATCTTAATGGCTCGAAGATGTCAGCCATTGGGTTCAGTGGGGGTGTCGGCCCACGTAGTCCCTCTATCATTGCCATGTCTTGACACTGCCAATTATTCCTTAATGAGCAAGTACACATGTTTTTTTTTTGCTTTTTAGATTTTATGATAGCTTGTTATAGCCCGTTTTTATAGCCTCAGGAGGTCTGGCGTACTCTTTGTTGGGTCAAACCAGTGTCTATTTATCCTAATTAGCTTAGGCGTTACACGCACATGAACGACCTTAGAGAGATTTTTTCAGAAAAACTACATGCTAGTAGCATCCCAGATGGAAGAGGTCTCAAAACCTATTTTCCATCACTATCTTAAGATAATAATAAAAATTTCAAAAATATTTTTCCTGTATTACAGCCCGTTTTTGAAGGTGTTCCAAAAGAAGTTGGAAAAACTCTATTTGATAGAGTTGTAGTACTTTTGGAGTACTACAACTTTGTCTCTCTGAGTTTTTTGTGATTTTATCATTTAGACCCTTAAAAAGTAGCCTAAATATGGTTCACAATCATTTTCGACTTATTTTGGACTATTTTTAGTGCTTCAAGGGTTGTTTTTGCCTCGATTTTAGGTCGAATTATGAGGTTGCTGATCGAAGGCCAAAATAATCAATTTTGCCCTCGGACGCTCAAGACCAATTTCAAAGAGCTTGATATTGGCTTTCCGATGAGTACTAGAATGAGTTCATTCATTCTAGAATGAGTACTAGAATGAGTTCATCGAACTCACGATTTAGGAGATATGGGTCTCCGAATAGGGCTGATTTCTAGAGTTTTTTTTTTTACAAACCCCCTTTCATGACGTGAAATAGTAAGGTGCAGTTCACGGAGTGAAACGAACTTCATGAATTTTATTTTTTTAAAAAAATCTCAGGGGGGGCTGTTTCACGGCATGAAATAGCAGGTACGGTTCACGACATGAAACACTTAGTTCACCATTTTTTTCTTTTTTTGCGTAAGAACTTAAGGCATGAAACGTCTGATTTTTTATTTTTTTATTTGGCATGCGACCTTAAGATATGAAACCTTAAGGCATGAACCGTGAACCGCTTAAGACATGAAATGTTTAGTTTTTTTTTTTACGTGAGACCTTAAGGCATGAAACGTCGATTTTTTTTTGTCTAGAGGGAAATTCAAATTTCTTTTTTTTGGGGAAATATTTTTTTAATTTTAAATTAGGGAGATATGTGCATTTTTCCAAAAAGGCAAGTAAGAATAAAAAAAGTCAACCTTTTTATGACACCCCTTTTACCCTTCATAAATGACCCCCAAAATGAACAATTTGACAACTCATTGGCATCTTCTCATTCAATGCTCATTAGCCTTAATGAGTTATGTAAAAAAAAGTGTCAAAGATTAATCCTTCCCTCTTTTAGACTAATCAAGGGCTCTAATTAACCACTAATCACTAACTAATTCACACCATTAAGCACATCATTGGATAGAGCATGGAATTGCTAAGCTATGTGCATCAACTAATGTGTAAATTAATCCATAATTAATTAAGATCTTAATCTTACTCTCTTCTCTTTATGTAAAATTAAGCAAAAGAGAGAAAAATTCATCCAATTGATGAAGAAATTGATGTAATTAAGATGCTCAAAACAATCAAAAACACTAATTTTAACTTCTTACATGATCAATTTTGACCCAAAAAATATATTTTCTAATCTCTCTTAAACTAAATTAATCATCTTTAATGATAAAAACTAGTCAATTAAGAGAGATTAGTCGATTTCAATAGTTTTTTGATGATTTTGAGAAATTTTTTGAAGGATTAAACTACTCCTAATGCTTGCTAACAGTCTAATGCATATAAATAAAACAAAAAACATACAAATCAAATAAAAATTAATGATTCTAGCTCTTTGTTTAACTCTAAAGAGAGCTAAAAATCACTAAAAATTACATTCTATTGCATTGTTTGATGCAATGGATGCAAATTAATCCTAACACACTCTATGTGTAAGCCTAGGAACATTAAAAACCACATTAACAAAAATAACAAAAACAACAATATAAGTTAAAAAATAAGCAAAAAAACCATTCGTTATTATAAAACAAAAAAGAGAGCTATTTCTCAACAAATCACACAAATCACACACAAAACCACATCTCTTTCATGGGAAACCATTAATCAAGACAATGGGCAATGGGTAATGTGTAGATTAGAGGAAAACAATGAAAAAAGCCAAGCGATGATTCCTCGACAGTGGCACCAAAAATGTTATGGCTCACCCTAACCCCCCCTTGAAACACATCCAACAAGAGATTACCTGGTGAACTGCAACTGTCGTGATTGAGGATCTTTCCAATGGCCGAGCTCGTAACCGTTGAGGTATCCAAGCTCCACAACTCCTTGAGAAGAAATTCCACTGTCTCTCTCGTGAGTGTTGTCACATCGCCACGTTGCACTACCTGTACTCGTCCCTCCTCTCACCTCACTTCACTCACACACACTCAGTAGTAGCATGCATTCAAGAGAGAGATTAGTAAGAGCAAGACTCTATTGCACAATGGGAGAGTCCTTTGTATTATGAGAGATATTCACTTATATATATGGCCATAAGTGTTCACACTCACTTAAACTGTGGTCGGCTGGGCACTTTAGGCTCACAAGAGGCCTAATGCTATTACAATTACTACTCTCACAATATATACATAAATTACATCACTTGGGATTTCATCCTAACTTACTATACCACATGCTCTTGAAGCGAAAATCACCATAAGTATTCCATAGACGAGCGCCCATCCAAGTTGTAGATTTGGACACCATTGCTTCATATCTTAAATGTATGACCTTTTGGTGTATCTACCTCAACTCCTTGATGTAAGATATGGTGGTAGCTCTTGTTAACCCTAAGAATGGGTTAACAAGGGTTAGGATTAGAATAGAATATCTATGTCAACCAATTGGAGCCCTCCTCAGAAGAACCATAAGTGCTAGGGTTAGGGTTAGTCCGTGAAGCATCATGTAGAGAAGATGAACATGGACTTAACAGCAGTGGAAGAGATGTATTCCATAGCCACAAATAATCACAAATCTCAGAGCTAGTACACCAATATGCTGAAGATGAAAAGTCTCTCTCTCTCTCTCTCTCTCTCTCTCTCTCTCTCTCTCCCTCCTCCAAAAATCCATGATTAGACTCTCCGTCTAATCATGAAAAGTCTCTCTCTCTCTCTCTCTCTCTCTCTCTCTCTCTCTCTCTCTCTCTCTCTCTCTCTCTCCTCCCCCCCCCCAAAAATCCATGATTAGACTCTCCGTCTTTAGCCTCATGCATCTTTTCCTAAAAGAGGGTGCCACACAGCTACTGATGCTAAAACTAGACATCTCTAAGGTCCATGCTTATTTATACTGAAAAATGTTTGTAAAAATCATATTCTAATGTGGATACACATCCACTTATTGAGAGCTATATGTTGTGCTTGCCATACTCTGGTTGTACAATCATGCAGGGCCAGCCAAACAAAAATTTATGTTAGTGGTTGATTAGGGAAGCCATTTTTTGGGTGTGAAAGTGTGGTCTTACGAGTGGGGAGACCGGTTTTCCTAAAAGGATTAGTGTGTTTTTGAATTCATGCTATGGTTTATGGCAGACAGTAGTGATTTTAAAAGGTGGAAATTTTTTAAAGAGGGACTCTCTTTTTAACATGGTCCCAAGCTCTAACATCACTATCAAGACTGGAATAAAATAATCCTTTCTTCTTGAAAAAAAACATAAATATGCATAAGAATTACACAAAAAGTAAACATGAAACCATAGCAACCATATGAACATATAAAAATACTTCACCACCATAGTTACAAGATACTGGGTTGAATCTCTCCCTCATGCATGCAACTCCACTTGCACACATGAGTATTTGTGATATTTCATTAAGATAGCCCTTGGCTCAAGCTACCTTATCTTTACAAGAAGGTAGAAAATCTCTCAAGCTTATCCATGCACTTAAAGCCCTTAGAGTCAGTTACTTTCTAGGTTGGGGTCTAATTTTTATAAGATAGAAAAGATCTCAAGCTTACCCATGCACACAAAGCTACTCTAGCTTATCTTTCCATAAAATTATACCAAAGGCTAATTCTAATGGATGTGCTAAGTAATCAAGCACCCTTCAATACAAATTGAGCACATAAAAATAAACATCAATGCTAGCACACAACAATGATCCAAGTATGGCGTCAAGCCATTGTTGAAATTACAGCAATGTGATGAGCTATGGTGGATCAAATACTAGAATCAACATCATTAACAAAGTGATTAGTAAATAATTAAGATGTAATTAGTGAGTAATTAACAAATAGCTTAATGTAGGCATGGATAATCAAAAACCAGCAAATTCTCATTAGGCCAATGCCTCAATTTATAGAGTTTACATCCAAGCATCTAATCCCACTAATTTCTCCTTGATTCACTCCACCTCTTTTGCTTGATTCTCTCCACCTCTCCCAGAATATCTCCACACTTCCTAAATCTTCTCATACTACCCTTTATTCTCTCCCAGTAGATTCTTCTCACCTTTCACAGGTTCTCTCACATTTACAAATTCTCTTTTACAGCCTCTAACCAAGGGCTTGTTCTCGCACACACCCTATTCACTTGTATATTTCAACACCTCCCCTCAAGTGAATACTTCTAGCACACCTAGACCCTATACCAAGTTTCCCTTTTACTTGATAGTCCGGGATCAGTGTCTAGCACACCTCCCCTCAAGTTAACTTAGCACACCTGGACCCTATACCAAGTTTCTCTCTTACTTGATAGTCTGCGGACCAGTGCCTCAAGTCCCTAAACTCATAGTCCTTGACACTCTCTCTCTCTATGTGTCCAAGGCTTACTACAAGTGCCCGCGACCTTGACTAAAGTGCTCACACATACATCTACCACGTGGCCTACATCATCGGTGGCTAAAAGTGGTTTTACTTTGTTGGGGTAGGTTACATTGGGTTGTGGGGTTTCTCTCTCTCTCTCTCTCTCTCAGAGATTTTCACATGGCTCCTCACTCTTTGGAGCCTCACATCTTCTCTTGTCTTCAATATTCTTGTCGTGGCAGCTTTGCTTCACGCGTCCGTCTCTTCTTTCAGTCTTCTTGTTGTGGCAGCTTCTCTTCTCGTGTCTATGTCTTCCTTCAATGCTTCCTTTAGCTTTTCTTCTTGGTGTGGATCCTCCTCTTGGAAAGAGATGTTCTTCTTCTTCCATTGCTGGGGCCATGAGCTTGTCCGTCAGGTCTTCTTGCTCCATGTGAGCAACATGTTTAAATGTTTTGTTGACAGTTCTTTTGGGCTTTTGTTGATGTTTATCTTGTATCATTATGCAATGTAAACCCAAATCTATGCGGGAGGTCTTACCTCTTGCCTTATTCTGGACAAGGGCAGTGTCTGATCCCATTTTTACACTGATGTAATGTGCCCAATACATAATGCATATAGCATTCATTCTTATGCACATTCCCAAATGCAACTCTAGTTGTGAATAATCTTAAATTTGAGTGTGATTTGTAGGCATTAGCCAAGGGTTAAATGCAAAATGATGATTACCACAAATTTATCAGCATAATTTTACCAGAAATTACATTAAATCAAGGGTAACACATTCACATCCATACATCTACATCTACATGCATACATCCACATCTCCATGCATACATCCACATCCACATTCACATTCACATCCATACATCTACATCTACATGCATACATCCACCTCCACATTCACATCCACATCTATACATCTACATCTATACATCTACATCTACATGCATACATTCACATCTCCATGCATACATCCACATCTCCATGCATACATCCACATCTACATTCACATTCACATCTATACATCTACATCTACATGCATACATCCACCTCCACATTCACATCCACATCTATACATCTACATCTACATTCCCATTCACATCCATACATCTACATCTACATGCATACATCCACCTCCACATTCACATCCACATCTATACATCTACATCTACATGCATACATCCACATCTCCATGCATACATCCACATCTACATTCACATTCACATTCACATCCATACATCTACATCTACATGCATACATCCACCTCCACATTCACATCCACATCTATACATCTACATCTACATTCCCATTCACATCCATACATCTACATCTACATGCATACATCCACCTCCACATTCACATCCACATCTATACATCTACATCTACATGCATACATCCACATCTCCATGATTACAATAAAATTCTTTTAATTAATCTAGGATGATAATTCCTAGAATATGGTAGGAAGACCTCTTTTCATGCTTTGAATGAAATTATTTTATGTGTAATTTTTATAAAAATTTTACCATAGCTCCGCTGCTATGACTGATAAATCTCAATTATCTTAAAAGATAAAGCTTATCATTAAGGGAATGATTAGAATGGTCCCTCATTGGATTATTAACCCATAATGGATTGAATCATCAACATTCATGAAATACATAAACTAAAAGCATAGGAAAAGCCATTAATTTGGTCTTAAGTATAGATTAATCTTGGATTAAGGAAAAGCTTTATGAAAAGCTTTATTTGGATTGAGAATAGGTCATCATGAGTATGACCATTTCTTGAGTGAGAGAGAGATATTACATAAAAACCATTAGAATTAAGCATAAATGTAAATTTATGTAATTCTTTACTATCATTCATTAATTACTTCAATAGCATTCAAAAACCATTCCAATTAAGCTTCTCAAGCTTGAGAGGGGTTGAGAAGAGAGAAACATTGAGAAATTATAGAAAAGATCAAAATTCACCACTTACCTTACAAATTGCTTGATTCTTTGTTCACGGTAGAGGCCCCCAACCAATCAATTGGTTTAGTATGTTGATGGAGCCACCAATGGGGATTGAAGAAAGAGGGAAGCTCCAATTTCTCCAATTTGGAGAGAATTTTAGAGAATAGTAAAAATTAGCATTATTTTAGCATAGTTCTAATATAGTAAAATTCTCCTCCTTTTTTTTCAAAGGACTCATGTTCTATTTATAGGAGAGGGAGGCTCTAACCAAAGCTAACTGATTTCTAGAATTTTCCAATTTCAATTTGGTTGAATTTGGACTAGATTTGGACCTAGTTTGGTTCTTTTTTGATTCGGTTTGGTTCCTTTTTGATTTGGTTTGGTTCAAGAGAGAGGAGATATAAAAATATCACATTATCTTTGAGTTTAAAACTCATTCAAGCATGTGAAATATGCATCTCCTTTAATGGACTCCCCTTCCTTACATATGTATCAAAATGGAATGATTATACCCAAAATATCTCATATTTTTAATATTGCTCATAGTTTTTTACTAATAAACCTTGTACATTTTCAACTCTTCATCTTATGTGAGCATTTACTCATTTTTGGATACCCAAAATATCTCATATTTTTAATATTGCTCATAGTTTTTTACTAATAAACTTTGTACATAGTCAACTCTTCATCTTATGTGAGTATTGAAGGGACTCCCCTTTCTTACATATGTGTCAAAATAAAATCATTATACCCAAATATCTCATACTATTAAAATTACTCATAGTTTCTTACTAATAAACTTTGTACATAGTCAACTCTTCATCTTATGTGAGCATTTACTCATTTTTGGGTATCTTCTTTTACAAAATTGGATTTAATTCTCTTTAATTCTGTATTCTCTTTAATTCTTTGCAAAATAGTTTGGCTGAGAACCAAATTATTGTTTTCCGCTTGGTACCTGGCTTCTTAGTCCTCGGTTGCCTTTAAACTCTTCAAGATCACATCCCCATGGGTGGTCTCTGCCATTGTTAGGTGCTCTTGCAAGGTTTGTACTTGGTTGTTTGCCTTTTGAACTTGCTTCCAGAGTGTGGCAAGGTTTGTACTTGGTTGTTTGCCTTTTGAACTTGCTTCAAGAGTGTAGCATTGTGATAATGAAGCATATGGCTTGTGAGGAGATGGCACCTCCATACCTGTTGTTCCTGCTCCCACACAGTGAAGCACTTGTGGCCATAACTCCTTCCAATCTTGCATGTGGTAGATTCAGTAGCTCATCCAATCCTTCCACAGTTTCTTGAAAGAATTTGTCATAATCCAGATTGTGTAGGAATAAAGTGTCTAGTATCACCTCCTCATCCTCCAGACGCCTCCTTTTGCTTGGACTGGGTGTATCGTCAGCCCTTGGCCTTTTGCTTGGACAGGGTGTATCGTCAGCCCTTGTATTTAATGGCACTTCTGTGACTTGCACTAGGAGCGACATAGCTTCTTTAAGTTCTTGGGGTTCTTTCGTTTGGCACTGCTTCTGCTTCAGGCTCTGGCTGCAACGCCAGTAGAATTCTTAAAGGGAGACAGGTTTTTGAAGATGAACTGAGCAATCTTTAAGGAGGAGTCATTTGCTTTGCTTCCGTCCTCTCTTCTTGTGTGGCCTCGGTGACACTTCCTTCTTGCTACCCTAGTACTTCCTAGTATGACTTGATTTCCTATGTGAGCTCAGTCTCAATTCTTTGTGTTTCTTCAGCCACATCTGGTATGAAGCCTCTCATCTTTTTTTTTAGTCTTCTTTTTCCTTCCTCTCTTGATCTCCTTCATTATTACTTTAGTCTCCATGAGTATAGCTTGTCCCTCTTGCATTTCGGCAGCCGTTCAACACTGGTGGTTGCTTTGTGAGGAGTGCCAATTGCATTCGCTCTTCTGGTTCTGGTTCTGGGAGAGGCCTCTTAGCCACATGGTTCAGTACCTGTGTCATCAGGTACGGGTTGCAAATCTTTGATTGATGGGCCTTAAGGTATTTCTCCATTTGCCTGTGGATGTAATATGCCCAATCCTCCTCCTTTTCTTCATGCACCTTTGCGATTCGGTTCAATGGCACCCTATTGTACCTGTCCACTGGCTTCAGTTGCATGATTAATGACATCGCCTTGCATGCCTTTTCTGTGGCTTCATCCCTGATGTTCTCGTATTCAACTCCATTAGAGTTGTAGGAGCTCTTCTTCAACATGGCATCTAGGGGCATCTTGTCAAAGGTGTGTGTATGTATCTTGACTGGTGGTGGGAGCTACAGAGCCTCACGTATTAACTATTTTGTGATCAGTACTTGCTCCGTGGGTGCCATCTGCTTTTGTTACTATCCCCCTCTTGGTGGCTTTGTCATACGTCTTTATATATTCTGCACAAAGTTATGTATCTATGTTCCGGGGAAGAACCTGTGCCATCCTACCAAGGCCCACTTTCTCTAGCTTGTCTTTAACTTCTTCCTCTTCCAGAATCTAGAGGCACTCTGCGCTATGATACTGCAAGGCCACCTTTCCATGTGTTGTGTGGATCTCTTTGCTGATGATGGCACCATGGAAAGCCTGGGCGTATGGACCCAGGTAGTTCATCTTCGGGCCCTGTGTTGGTCTCTTCAGTTGGCTCACCGGGGATCCCATCACACTGGCTTGTGTTACCGTGGGGGTCTTTGCGGCTTTTGGATCTAAGGTCGATATTTGTACACGGAAAAAAGATCAGTCCATAGACTGGTGGGGCATGTGCCACTCCTTGTTTTTTTTTGTTTTTTTTCTTCTTCTTCTCAATGGTAAAAAGGTTAATTGTGATGGAAAGGGTGTTAGTGGTGTGAGCAATGAACGGGGTATGTTAGCTGGGATATGACAAGGTCAAATTAAGTAGCGTGAAAATGCAAGTCGTGAGGGGTAATCACATGAAACGGGGTAAAGCCATGAGATGAAAATCCGTGAGATGGATTTCCGTGAGATAGAAATCCGTGAGAGGAATTTCTGTGAGAGGGATTTCCGTGAGATGGAAATTCGTGAGATCCGTGAGAGTTAGTTTTGTGAGGTGGAAATCCGTGAGATGGATTTCCGAGAGTTAGTTTCGTGAGATGGAAATCTGTGAGATAGATTTCCATGAGATGGAAATCCGTGAAAGTTAGTTTCGTGAGATGGATTTCCGTGAGAGTTAGTTTCATGAGATGGAAATCCGTGAGATAGATTTCCTTGAGAGTTAGTTTCGTGAGATGGAAATCCGTGAGATGGATTTCCGTGAGAGTTAGTTTCGTGTGATGGATTTCCGTGAGATGGAAATCTGTGAGATGGATTTCTGTGAGGTTGCAAGTTTTAGCCATATTCGTGAGTTTGCAGGTTTTGGCCGTGAAGTTTTTAGGTTTCATTTATTGCATTATTGGATCAGACCGCAAAGCGGAGTTTTGTGTAAGGATGATCACCATGCACTGAATGATGATGGCAGCAGTTCGACAATTTAAGACATTGTTGAAATGCAAGAACTTTGTTTGAAATGCAAAGACATTGTTTGTCCAAGGCATTTAATTGATTACGATCAATTGTGGGAGTGCTTAATTCTTCCCTCCACCCAACTGAACAGTGTTTCTATTGAGTCCAAGGCATTTAATTGATTTACGATCACAATTGATTACGATCAATTGTGGGAGTGCTTGATTTTCCCTCCACCCAACTAAACAGTGTTTCTATTGAGTCCAAGGCATTTAATTGATTTACGATCAATTGTGGGAGTGCTTGATTCTTCCCTCCACCCAGCTGAACAGCGTTTCTATTGAGTCATGTGGATTGGGGCTTGTATCAGTGTCCATTTGTTGTATCTTCTTTTTTCTTCTTTCAAGGTTCTTGTCCAGCTCCTGGATTGGTTTGGTTATATTTAACTCATCTTGTTGGGTTGGCTTCTTTCTCCACACTATTGTTTGTGCACTCTTAGCATTGGTTTTAGTTGGGAGTTGGTTCTGAATGCCTTTACTACCCTTTTCTTTGTATTTGGAGGTGTTTACAAACGGTGGCCACTGAGTGGAGTTTGGGCACCTACACTCTTGTATTGCCTTGGTAGTAACCTTGTGCCATTAGCAAGTCCTTTCGGACCCATTGCTTATGAATGCTTTGTGGAGTGTTGTTTTGTTTGGAGTACCACCAGCTTACCTGTGAAGACCATTTCTGTCCCTTGTCTCCCTTTTGAACCCTTCTTGTTGATTCCTTATTGATGTGCTTCTCATCTTTGTAGAGCTGGTTTGCAAGTTGACCCTTAGGCACCCAATGCTGTGTACCCTATGACTTGGGATGCTTTTTTGAGTAGGGATTGCGGAATTGTTGCCTTTTTTGCTTCATAAGCTAATGTCCCATTGGATATTACAGTTGCTGGCGCGAATCTAGGATCGTCCTAGGATCATCTCCTCCTCCATGGAACCTGCAGGTATGACAAACACCTTCCCAACCAAGGAATTATTTCTGATGGGAACATTAACACTTAAAAATCCCTAAACTTTCGTAGTTGTCAAGTGCACACTGCGTACTTGTGCGTTGGTGGTTTCAAGGTGCGGTTTATCTAAGGCTACCCATGTCTCATATGATTGGATAAAGTGAATGATACCCATGTCTCATATGATTGGATAAAGTGAATGATACCCATTTTTTACCTTGTATTTATTTTTGAGTAATGGATACCTTCATCTTTTTATTGCCATGGAAACCAAGGTGGTATTTTGGCACTTCTGAGCAGATGTTGTTGCAGGTGTTTAAACTCCATGTGAGAGTGCTTGATTCTTCCCTAGTGAGTCCTGAAAAGTGTTTCTAGTGAGTCCTGTGGATTGGGGTTTGTATTGGTGTCAACTTGTTACACCTTCTTTTTCTTCTTTTCAATGGCCTTATCCAGCTCCTTGATCAAGGTGGTTACAGGTATGGGTTTGTTATCTTTAACCCATCCTGTTGGGTTGGTTTCTTTCTCCACACCAGTGTTTGTGCACTCCTAGCATTTGTTTAAGTTGGGAGTTGGTTCTAAATGCATTTACTGCCCTTTTCTTTGAATTTGGAGGTATCTGCAACAGTGGCCACTGGGTGGAGTTTGGGCACCCATACTGTTGTATTGCCATGGTAATAACCTTGTGCCATTAGCAAGTCCTTTCGAACCCATTGCTTATGAGGGCTTTGCGGAGTGCTGTTTTGTTTGGAGTACTGCCAGCTTACCTGTGAAGACCATTTTTGTCGCTTGTCTCCTCTTTGAACCTTTCTTGTTGATTCCTTATTGATGCCCTTCTCATACTTGTGTAGTTGGTTTCCAAGTTGACTCTTAGGCACCCACTGCTATGTACCATGTGACTTATGCTGCTTTTTGCATAGGGATTGCGGAATTGTTACCGCTACATGAGCTGATGTCACCGTGCTTGGTGTTTCTATATGCTCAATCATAGCCTACTTCCCTGTATTTATTAGGCTTCCCTGATGCCATGTGGGCCTAGTATTTTCAGCATGTGTAAATACCTAGTATTTTCAGCATGTGTAAATAAATACAAAAGGAAGAGAAAGACGGATATTTGCTAAGCTCCTGGTTTCTTCTGGTTGAGTAGTTTAGTCTCGGACCGACTTATTCTAGCATCACTTAACGTTACTTGTCTTTCTTCTTCAACACGAGCGAACGCCTTAAGGACTGTCCATCGTGTGCAAAGCGTAGTCTTTCTGCAGAACGCTTAGAAACCGTAATCTGGTATCCCAGGCGCCAGAAACCCTAATTTTCCACAACGTTTAAGGTTTCTCACGAACAACACAGATATTATATGCACGGCCAGGTCTTCTGATTTTGAAGCGATGGAGGCCGATGCGACCCTTGTGATGCCGCCCTCGTCTACAGATCACCCCTCACAAGCAGACATGGTTGTCCAGGTTAGTTTGCTTTTCTGAAGATGCCGGCATTGCATTGCGCTTGTGTAGACATGTGATTTGGTATGTGTATCGTTCTCTTCTTGCAGAACTGTAATTTGAACAAACGAAGACGCCATAACTCAATGTGAGATCTGGTTTGATGCGCCGTGTACGGCTTGGTCAATCATCAGATTTAGCTGTTTTTGAATATGTGAACGTTGCTGCTTCATTTAGACTTAAACCACCTTGCACGATAGGTAGCCTATTTTCTTTTTTCCTTTAAACCATGGTCGTGTTCCCTGCAGAGACTCCTTGCGCAGGGGGTGCGTCTGAATTATCTCGATGCCAAGCAAATGGGATTCGTGCAGTTCGTGAAAGAAAACAAAGCGATGTTACAGACTGTTGTAGCCGTATTGTTGCCAGGGGTAGAAGAAGCGCAACTGCCAGGGTTAGGTGAAGCAAAGGGAGCATGGTGCGAATATGGCTGATGTTTGAGGGGGAGCCTGAGGAAAACCTGAAAGGTTTACAGCAAGAGACAGAGTCATGGTGTCCATAGATAGAGCATCTCCTCCAGTAGATGTTGAAGATACATCAACTCGGTGGTGGCGTCATATAAGGCCCGGTACTCGGCCTCAGTGGAAGAACCAACAACGATGTCCTGCTTCTTGCTCAACCAAGACAAGGGACTAGTTCCGAGTGAGAACATGTAGCCACCATGCGAACGTCGGAGATCAATGTCACCGGCCCAATCGGAATCGTTGAACCCACGAAGTATGAGTCCACATTTGTCCAACCTTGTAAGTGCCTGCTAGGTAACGAACAACCCTGAGCGCTGAATTCCAATGAGGCTCTTTGGGAGCATTGAAATACTGACTTAGCACCGAAGTGCTATAGGATACGTCATTCGCCGAGAAACCGAAATTACTGCTGCTTCTAACATCATCTTTTCTGTGTTTCCGAAATCATTCGACCTCCCCATGCTATCTGAGTGGATGCACCCAACACTGTAGACATCGATAGTTGGTTGAGGAGAAAGCTAGATGAGTTTTCCAACCAGTTGGCGGTAGGCTTGCTCTTCATGTGGAGGAGAATTGACTTCCTTAGATAGTTTGATGCTAGGGTCCAGTGGGGTTGCCTCAGGGATGTATGAATCAATGAGTTGGAGACAATACCTTTGCTGTGACACAAATATATCGTCAGAGTGCTGAATCACCTCCATGCCGAGAAAATACGAGAGAAGGCCTATATCGGTCATCTCAAAGGTACTTGGCAGTTGTGCCATGATATCTTTGACTTTTTCAGCATGAAAACCAGTGATGATGAGGGCATCAACATAGAGCACAAGATAACACACCATGCCCTTATTATCAGAATGCATAGTGGAAATGAAGACAACTGCTGTAGAGAGCAAAACGCAGATGAGAGGGAGAGGGAAGCTGTGTAACTCTGCCATATATACACAAGAAAATCCCGAATCATACAATAGCAAGTGTGGGGGGGCAAGGGGTCATTTTATATGGCCCTAGGCTACTGGTCGGCCAGTCCAAAACAGGCTGACAGCAGCATATATGCACACGACCAGCAACAGTAGCCCACGACTAGCAAAAAGCAAGTCGGCTAGGTCACTAGCTGCAGCCAGCAGATAACCAGGACAGTTGGGGTAGCAACTCAACAATCGGCCAACATCTGATACAGCTGACATGCCTCCCACACAGAAAAAATAGGAAAAATATATGGAGAGTGAGGAGAAATGGGGGAACACCAAAACTAGGCAGGCACACCCACAACAGAGGCCCTGGTGTTATGTACAGAAAGGAGATGACTGCTAACACCCACAACAGAGGCCCCGGTGTAATGTACAGACAGGATGTTTGGTTCAGTTGACATTGGAGGAGTCTCTTCAGTAGGTGGTGTGGGTGTAGTAGGCAGCGGAAGTTTAAGCACATCTTGTTAATCAAAGATGATGTCTCAATGAACAAGGACTTTTGCTTGTCTTGGGTCAAAGACTCGATAAGCCTTAGACTACTAAGGGTAATCCGCGGTTCGAGCTTGCCTCATGTATCGTTCAGGGTATGCGTGTACGTACGGCACTCAAAGACACGTCGATGTTTGACAATGGGTTTTTCGCCAAAGGATGCCTTGTACGGCGTCTTGCCAGGTACGGCAACTATCGGGCATCAATTTAGTAGGTAGACTGTCGTGTTGGCAGTTTTTGACCGTAGGCGTTCTAGCAACTCACTTGCAAATAGCATGGAGCGTGCCATTTCCATGATAGTGCGGTTCTTGCGTTCAACCATCCCATTTTGTGCGGGGGAGTTGGTAGATGTGAGTTGATGTTGAATGGTATTCTCTTGCAAGAACTCAGTAAATTGATGGGAGATAAACTCACCACCATTGTCATTGTGGGCTGTGCCAATGCAGACACCCATTTGGTTAGTGACTAACCGAACCCACATGGAGAAGTAGAAGAAAGCATCGGATTTGTGTTTCAAGAAATAGACCCACATATTTCTTGAGTAGTCATCTACTATTAGCAAGTAATAGAGAGATCCAAACAAGGATGTTTGTCCACTTAGATCGAAATGAATCAACCTAGGATCCCCTGAGCTCGATGAGTGGCTTGGTGTGGGAACGACATGCGATGTTGCTTGCCCAACTAACAAGACTTGCAAACATTCTCGGTGAGGCAGGGTATGCCTTCAACCAATTGATCCCTAGATAGCTCGTATAGCGTGTCATAGGGTAAGTGACCAAAGCGGTAATGCCATAGTTGCTCAATGTTAGAGGGTGCTTTGGCTACACAGGCGCGAACCTAGTGAAACTCAGAGTCCTCAGAGGTAGGTGTGGTTAAGAAAGTGGTCATGAGATAGAGTTCGTTCTCGGTAGCTTGCCATGGGCTACAACGAGACTAGTAGTCTCATCAATCACCTTGACAACTCGTTTGTTAACTCCATGGTTGAGTTGTGCTAGTTGAGAACAGAAAGCAGATTGATGCTCAACTTGGGAACAAAGAGCACATTGTCCAATGTGGCAAGGTTTGGACCTGCATTGGTGTCGAACATTACTGTTCCGACAGATTGGATGGGCATCATGGAATTGCTGCCACATTGTACAGCTTCGCCAATAGGACGCTGAGAGAGGAAAAGTCTTGGGATGGCGCTCCATGTGTTGAGTGGCTTGATTGTCGACAGTCCAAGGTATGGAATGCCCACAAAGAAGGAGGGGTGGGCTTCGGGAGGCACATCAGATTGATTGGGTAGTTCACAAACGTGAACATTGGCTGAAGCTATGATGGGCTTCTTGCCATGTCGTGTCCTTGAATGCTTCTTCCCTTGGGAAGAAGGACCAAGAGTCGACTCAGTCTGAGTGACATTGACCATAGGGCCCTGAGGAGTGATGACTGACCAATTAGTCAAACCCTCAGGAGTTTGGTAAGATGGTTGGGGACCTTGTATGGTGTGTCCTTGGTTTCCTTGCTGGGAAGGCCGAGGCCACTAACCTTGCTTGTTTTCTTGTGAGGATCCTTGTGTGTTAGGTCGTGGATTGATGCCCCCTCTAGACCACACTCTTTGTCAAAATGTCCCGATATTTGACAATGTGTGTAGTATCGATGCTTCTTGGTAATTTTTACTGTTCAGGTGTGAGCTTTGAAGCATTGGATATGGGAGTGATGTTGGATTGAATTGGTTGGTTGCCTTTTGACGTCCCAGATTTTTCCGGTGAACGATCCTTCCTTGGCTGCCGTGGTCAATGCGATGTGAACTATCGTGTGCTGCATGTTGCTCTGCAAGGTGTGCCCATTTGCTAGAGTTGCGAATGAAACTCCGGTATGAGGCCTTGCATGAGCTGCACGATTGCACTTGCATTCCTAGACTCCCAGTGCTTGTCAAATCCCCATAGGATCTCCTCGTAGAATGCTCCTGGTACAAGACTCGAAACCTGCAAACAAACCAAACAAACGTGAAGGGGGTGCAGGCCTGACTCACCTCCCAACCTTGACAGCCGTGGGCAAGCCCACAAGACTTGGCTGTCCCCATCGAGCCATGAGCTGAGCTAACTAGATGAACGTACCGACCAATCTCTACCTCGTGACGTCCCATACCGCCACGAAGCTACCCTCGCGGGCCTCAAGATTGTTGTCGGCCTCGATTGCATAAAGCAGGTGCACGTCTGCACTAGATCCAGGCTCCTGACCATAGAGCTCTCACAAAGACACGCGAGACTCTATGAACTAATGACTAACCTTGGCCACCCTTTTATAGGCTCTTGGCCGGTCATCGGGCGTCCACACTTGGGCGCCCGTCCGTCCATACTTGGGTGTCCTCCCGTTAGTTTATCCCTAACTCAGCTCGCCAATTAGCTTGCCTAGCTCCAATTTTCCTCAAACCTCGAAGCTAGTCTTATGTGCGTGTAGCACACGGTAGATACACACTGTGCACATGACATACTCCCCTTCCTCTAAGAGCTCATTCTTGAGCTCACTAAAAAGCCAGGGTAATCTCTTTGAAGAGTAGTGGATGTCTCCCATGTAGTGTCCTCCTCAACACGATCCTTCCACTTGATCTTGTATTTCGTGATAAGCATCTTCTCTCACGAAATCCAAGAATCTTTTCAGGTTCGTGTGAAACAAATGTCATGTCCTCGATATCTATGATTTCTTGAGAAGTAACTAACTGGTCTGTTCTACCCAATACTTCCTTAAGTCTACTGACATGAAATACTAGGGGATAATTTCGGAGATCGACTTGTCCGTAAAGTCTCAGAATCTTTCGGAACTTGTAAATACACCATCATTCCGTCAGAGAACTCTCTAGGTGAACGATGTCTATTAGAATAAAATCTGTCTCGGTCTTGAGCACTTCTAATACATCCTTCGCAACTTGTAACATTTCTTCCACATCTTGTAAAAAATTACGTGCTGCATCATGCTGAAGTCTTGAGAATCCCACTGTAACAGGTGATCTAGGTTGAAAACCATACATAAGCATGAAAGGACTAAAACCCGTACTCCTATGCTTAGTACTGTTATATGCAAATTCTAACATAGGAAGATAATCCTCCCATGAACTTTGCCTTTTGGATACATATGCTCGAAGCATATCCTCCAAAATCTGATATGAGGAACTCAAATTCAAAGTTGTTTCCAACTCAAAAACAAGTTTCCGAAAATCACTTGTAAACTTAGAGTCCCTATCACTGACTATGTCCTGCAGTAACCCGTACAGTCTAAACAATTGCTCGATAAACTGTCTTGCTAATTGCGTAGCTGTAATGGTCTTTCGGGTTGGTAAAAATCTAGCCATTTTTGTCAAGCGATCTACGACAATCCAAATAGAATCGTGGCCTTGATGTGTTCTTGGTAATCCGGTAATAAAATCCATGGAAATACTTTCCCATTTATTGCCTGGGATTAGCAAAGGATGCAACAACCCAGCCTGTCTAAAGCGTTCAGCTTTATTTGCTTGACAAACTTGACACTTGAGAACATAATCTTCTACATACCCTTTCATCTTCGGCCAATAAAAAGTGTGTTTCACTAACGATAATGTCCTGTGTACCCCAGGGTGTCCAGCAAAAGGGGCGTCGTGACACTCCTTAAGAATCTTGGACCTAATGTTTGGGATCTGTGGTACACAAATTTTGTCATTACGGAATAGTAAACCATTCCGAATCATCCATTGGCCTCCTGCAGCCTGAATTTTATGCTGCTCAGTCATTGAGTCTAGGTCAATCAATGAGCTCCCGTCCTGGATCTTCTGCCAAAATGGACCAAAATAACTATCAGTCCTGCAAAGCCCTCTCAATGACTGAAATAAGTCAGTAGAAATCTCGGTGAACGACAAAGTATTCACCTCTCTAATTCGACTAAGCGCATCTGCGACACTATTCATGGATCCTTTTCTATAACGAATCTCAAAATCAAAATCTTGCATTAATTTAGCCCATCGAGCTTTCCTTCCTCTCAAATCATCCGCATCACACACATACTTGATTGACTGATGATCAGTCAATACCTTAAACTTGGAGCCATATAAATAATGTCTCCAAACCTTGAGAGCGTGAATCACAGCATAAAGTTTCTTCTCAAGGGTTGGCCAACGAAATTGAGTGTCGTCTAGCTTTTTACTTTCGAAAGCAACAGGTCTATCATCTTGAAATAGAGCAGCCCCGATTGCATAGTCACTGGTATTAGTTTCAAGAACATAAGGCCGATTAGGATCGGTAATGCTAAGATAGGTGCTTCCTTGACTTTATCTTTCAAAAGTCTGAAGGCCATATCCAGATCGTTATTCCAAGTGATAGGCTGATTTGACTTACGTCCACGACTTTTCAACAAGTCGGTCATCGGTAGTGTGAGCTGAGAGTACTCCCGCACAGATTTCCGAAGAAAAACAACAAAACCGAGAAAAGAACGAAGTTGTTTCATTGTTCGCGGTATAGGCCAGGCTAAAACCTTCTGAACTCGGTCATAGTCAATGCTCAATCCATCTCTAGTGATCTTGTGTCGTCCCAAGTAAATGATGTCTGTCATGAAAAACTCACATTTACTTAATTTAGCATATAGTCGATTCTGTCTTAAAATAGTTAAGACAATCGTGAGGTGTCTAACGTGATCCTCAAAAGTACGACTATATATCAAAATATCATTGAGGAACACAACCACAAATTTTCCCAAATGTTCACAAAAAAGATCGTTCATCATTTGCTGGAAAGTGGCTGGAGCATTGGTTAACCCAAAAGGTAATACGAGAAACTTGTAATGGCCATACCTAGTTGAAAGGCGGTTCTTTCGACATGCCTTTCATGAATACGTATCTGGTGATAGCCAGTACGTAAATCTATCTTCGTGAAATATTTCGCTCCGGCTAACCGGTCAATCAGGTCATCTGATCTAGGGAGAGGATAACGGTTCTTAATTGTCAGCTTGTTCAATCTCTTGTAATCTATACACATTCTCCAAGTGTTGTTCTTCTTTCTCCTAAGCAACATAGGTGCACCCCAAGGTGATTTACTTGGACGGATTTGGCCCATCCTCAAATAATCTTCGAGTTGTTTGGCCAACTCATCTTCCTCAGCTTGGCTTATCCTGTAAGGTGGAATACTAACAGGGTGAGCACCAGGGATCAGGTTAATACGATGATCTACTGCCCTTTCAGGTGGTAAGCTCGATGGCAGTTCCTTAGGAAATACATCTTTAAACGAATCAAGTATCTTCTGTAATTCTTTGCTTTCAAATACACTTAATTCATTGACATCCATAGAAGGTATGAGAAATAAAGAAAGTGGAATCAATACACAATGGAAAGCAGTATACAAAGAAGAATCCATTATATTACCAAAATCAACTGTATTTACAAGAGGTTTCTGAGAGGGATGTATACAATCACCTAAGATACTATACTGGGTGTTCCTATGTTCAAAAGAAAAAATATGACTAGACCAATCTATCTGGACTTGAAGAGTCTTAAACCACTCAATCCCTAATAACAAGTCTACATGTTCTAGGTGCATAATATAGCATTCCAGAGTATCTTTGTAGTCCTCAATCCGGATCGGTAGCGTCTCCACCTTTCGATCCCATACTTGCCGACCCACAGGTAGGCGTACCTCATAGGTATAATCGCTGGGTGTTATGTCAAGACCCAATTTCTCCACAAGTTTGTAATTAACAAAACTGTGTGAGCTGCCAGGGTCTAGAAGAATGTTGATTCTATGGCCATTCACTTCTTCATAAACTCGGAGAAGATCATGTAAGCCAAAAACTTTAGAGTTGAACAGACAATCAGAAGATGTAGGAGGGCGAGAAAGTACAGTAACTGACGTACCTGTCAAAGATAACTGGTTAGTTGCCTTTGGCTTGGGTCCTGCGTTGGTCTTTGCACCCTTTTGCTTCGGGCACTCGTTAGGCATATGTCCTTTTTGTTCGCAGATGAAGCAACGTTCCTCCTTCTTGAGGAGACGTTTTTTCTTCGCTGGGGTCAAAGCTGAATTCTTCGAAGGTTGGTCCAAAGACTTTTTTCTGTTGTGCTAGCCAACGGTGCGGAGAACTTCCTTTTGTGCTTGTTCCCCTGGTCGGTAACGGGTTTAGACTTGGAAGAGACCATTGTATCATCATAGATACGAGCAGAATGAATGGCCTCGTCCAAAGTTTTGCATTTATTGTTTTTAACCTGTAAACGGTATGAGTTGGGTAAACCAGCTACGAAGAAACCCAAAAGAGTTGTGGTATCCATCTTCGTAGCTTTCATCTGCAAGTTCCTAAATTTCTGGAGATAGACCTCATAAGTGAGGTTCTGCGAGGTCATGGTCAAAGTAGCAAACCGGGCAACAACATCATAGTCATCCTCTTTCTTGAGGAATTCTTTCTTGAAGACGTCTTCAAACTGTGCCCAAGTCGTTGGTTTAGGGTGGAGTTCTTTCCACCAAAGCAAAGCTTTGCCTGAGAGGAAACTTGCTGCTAATTGGATCTTTTTTTCATCGTCATATGGATGAAACTGAAAATGGACTTGCCACTTATGTAGCCAAGTATCCACTATCTCCTTGGTACGCTGCTTTTACTCGCCCCCAAAGTATTTCGGAGTAATATTGGGGCCTAAAGCAGGTGCCAAGGTATCCATACCCGAAAGAGTAGATAGGGTAGTGGTCAACAAAGAGATGGAGTTCTGTAAAGCCTGCATCTGCGCGGCGATTTGTGCTTGACGTTCTGAGGAAGAAGCGTTGAGAGCAACTTTAAACTCTTGGAAATCTGATTTTGAAACAAAATCATCGAAAAGATCGGCATCGGTGGCTTCCGTATAGCCGGCAGGTCTTCACGTTCGAGAATGGGCTCCAACTCGGATTCTTGGGTCGATATCGTGAAGAGGGCAAGAGGAGAGAATATTTATCTTGCACAAGGAGAGTTGCTAGAGAGCTTGAGAGTTTGAGAGATGTGTGGCAAGAAGCCCGCTTAAGGGGAATATAAAGGCTTCCATAAAAGGTAACTTAGCTTTTGCTTTTGTGTTTTATTTTTTGGGTAATATATATATATATATTTTCTGGTTTGCTTAAAAAAACGCTTACAAAGCAATAAGTGGGTTTTTTAAACCCTCTTCTAAAGTGTGGGTTTAATAAAACCTTTAGGCGCATGTTAAAAAAAATGAAAGCAAAGGTGATTTTAAAAAAAATAAAATAAAAAAACAAAAGCAAAAAAAAAAAAACCACCCGACTATGCTTTTCGCTATTTTCTGCGCCACCTGTTCGCTTGCCTATGTGCACCGCTTGCACACGTACCTGGCCGCCTCTGCCTGCACGTGTGTACCCGCCTGCAACAATCGGCTGTTGCCTGCACGTGCAGTTGGTCGCTTGCGCGCCTGCCTACGCCTGGTTATACGTGCATACTTGATCGATTGCAAACGTACCTGGCCACCAGCGAGTACACGTACCTGGTCGACTGTTGCAAGACTCGTCTGGCCATGCATACGCTTGGCTGCGTGTACCAGTCCGGCTACTTGCGTGGATCAGTTCGCCTGCCTGCGCGTACTGGTGCAACATTCTTGTAGTTGGCTTCTTCGCTCATAAGAGTTGCACAACCACACAGGCGTCACACAGTTACAGCCATCGCTACTTCTCTCTCTCTCTCTCTCTCTCTCTCTCTCTCTCTCTCTCTCTCTCTCTCTCTCTCTCTCTCTCTCTCTCTCTCTCTCTCTCTCTCTCTCTCTCTCTCTCTCTGTGCTGCCCGCTTGCACCCCTCCCGCTTCGCTCTGCGCCCACCCCTCCCACTGCTTGCCTGCGCCCACCCCTCCCGCTTCGCTGCCCGCTTGCACCCCTCCCGCTCTTCGCTCTCCCCTCCCGCTGCTTGCCTGCGCCCCCCCCTCCCGCTGCGCCCACCCCTTCCGTTTCGCTCTGCGCCCACCCCTCCCGCTTGCACCCCTCCCGCTCTTCGCTCTCCCCTCCCGCTGCTTGCCTGCGCCCCCCCTCCCACTGCTTGCCTGCGCCTACCCCTCCCGCTCTTCGCTGCCCGCTTCGCTGCCCGCTTGCACCCCTCCCGCTCTTCGCTCTCCCCTCCCGCTGCTTGCCTGCGCCCCCCCCTCCCGCTGCGCCCACCCCTTCCGTTTCGCTCTGCGCCCACCCCTCCCGCTGCCTGCCTGCGCCTCTCTTTCACTGTTCGCCTGCATTCGCCCCCTCTGTGTGCAGCCCGTCTCTTTCGTCAGGCCTCTCTGTCACTGTTCGCCTGCATTCGCCCCCTCTCAGCCCGTCTCTTTCGCTAGGCCTCTCTGTCATTGTTCGTCTGCATTCGCTCTCTGTCACTGTTCGCCTGCATTCGCTCCCTCTCAGCCCGTCTCTTTCGCCAGGCCTCTCTGTCACTGTTCGCCTGCATTCGCTCTCTGTCACTGTTCGCCTGCATTCGCCCCCTTCGTCTGCGCCCTTTTCCCACCCACCCTTGCTCAGGTCCCCAAGGCAACAACATAATGGGGACTTGAATTTCATCCATTTCTTCTCTCTCTCTCCCACATATTTACCTGCTCCTTTCAAACCATAGTTACCACGGAACGTCGTTCCGCCTTCCTGGAACGTCGGAACGCCGTTCCGAGCGAAGGCACGTTCCCGGAACGTCGGGACGTTCCGGGGTTTTTTTTTTAATAAGTTTTACTTGCAGAAATGTATGTTCATGTCTTGGGGGAGCAAATATTATGAAGCATATTTGGCTATCCGTATACAAAAAGTTACATTTTTTTTGTGTCATATGCTGACATGTCATATGATGTGGCGTTCCGCGACGTTCCCGATCCGCTCCCGTTCCCGTTCCCCTCCCGTTCTAGCATCCGACGTTCCCGGAACGTTCCCGTTCCGCGGTAACTATGTTTCAAACATTCCCTCCCTCTACAATGGGAGGGTTTGTAGATGACAAAATCAGCCAGCTTGATCATATCCTTAGGGATCTTATTAAGGACCAGAAGAAGACATTGGACAGCACCATCACCGCCATCAAGAAGGACTTATTGACGCGCATGGGGAAGCTGGAGGCCGAAGCCGAAATATGGAAGGAAGAGAAGCTTACCATGCAAGAGGAGTGGGAGAAGGAAAAGCTCGCCATGCAGGAGGAAATCAACCTTTTGAAGGGCGAAGTGGCATCCTTACGCGATCGTCCACGGGAGGAAGGAGAGACTCTTGAGGTGGACAAAGAGGCAATCAAAGAAGAGATCACCAAAACCCTCACCCACACAATCGAGGGGAAAATGGAGGCGGCCCGCGAAGGATGGGTAGAAGTGATGAAGAAGAACATCAAAAAGGAGGTGCAAGAAGATGTACAAGTGATGAAGAAGAACATCAAGAAGGAGGTACAAGAAGATGTACACATGATGCAGTCTACTCTTGATGAAGAGAAGATGCGACGGATCCGGCGCCTCAACATCCGAGTCACAGGGATACCAGAGAGCACTACCTCCACGCCCGAGATTGACGGGCGGAACCTATGTACCAAGGTAGGACTAAAGGAGGATGAGCCGCTCCCATTCACTAGAGTATGGAGGACAACCCCAAAGGACTCCACCAAAGGCAAGGCCTTAGTGCTACAGTTCCCGGACGAGGAGAGTAGGATGAGCTTTATGAGAAGACGGGCTATCTTGAGGAGCTTGCCAGGGGACCCCATCTACTTCGATGATGACCTCACATGGATGCAACTGGAGCACAGAAGATTATGCATGCCGAAGATCAAGGCGGCACGCAAAGAAGGGAAGAAGGCACATTATAGGGATGGTCACATCTACATTGATGGGAAGAGGGTCGAATAGCGCCATCTGGCCTATGAGACACGGAGGAAACAACATGAAGACAAAGAGATACACATAGCAATCTGGAACTGTAATGGAGTCCTATGGACACATCCAGGGAGACTTGAGGAGGTGATGGAGGGCCGGGATATCATCTTGATGACAGAGACACATGAGAGCCCGGAGAGGGGCTTACCACCACGGGTTGAGGGTTATCAGTGGGAGTCAGCTCACCGACAGGGGATGAGACAGGCCACCTCCCGAGGTTCAGGAGGTATTGCAGTGCTTTTCAGGCATGGGTTACATGAGCATGTTCGAGTCGTAGCACGAGACTCGGAGGCGAGATACATGTGGATTAGCTTACGCCTCTCGGAGACCAGATGGATTTATATCGCCCTTTGCTACTTTCCTCCGAAGGGGTCGCGGTTTGCCACCACCGAGGAGCCGGGTGGAGGAGAGGCTAGTGAGTCTCCATACTCTGTCTTATCTGAGGAGATCTTACACTATTCGACACTGGGAGAAGTCTTCTTGATGGGGGACTTCAATGCACGGACTCAGAGCAGACAGTGCGAGATCTATGACTTTGAGGATCCCCTGAGACTAGAGCCGCTAGCTACAGAGGATACAGGGACCAGTCGGATCTCCGCTGATGGAGGAGCTGACAGCACTGGATATGGGCAACATTTGCTGGAGCTTGGGGCCCGACACCATCTCGTTATTTATAACGGGATGACTCAGTGGCCAGATTCAGGTGGGTTGACTTGCTTTCCAGTGGGAGGCGGTAGTAGTACAGTGGATTATGTGATGGGATCTCGGGAGGCAGTAGATATGGTGTCTCACTTCACCGTACCACCATGCCCCATTGGGGCGGATCATACATACCTATCCCTCACTTTCAGGAGCTTATTGGAGACCCACCCACCCATCATACAGCCACCACGCACTATTTTTCACTTCACTCAGGACCTAGCCGAGGTGTACGACTATCATGTTCATGATCAGCTATTTGCCTTAGATCCATCGGCGCACAGCGAAGGGGGTGCAGGACTGACTCACCTCCCAACCTTGATAGTCGTGGTGGAATTCTTAATTGAGGCTGATAGTTAATGGTAGGTTCATAATGTAGCTGTGCACTCGGCACAGGTGGAATACCTGGCTGAGGCTGATAGCTGGAATAGGGTGGGTAGGCTGGAACACTCTGCATAGGTGGAGAACCTAGCTAAGGTACATAGCTGTGGTACGATGATTTGTGGAGGTTTGGAGAGTAAAGCGGTGCACTTTGCCTAGGTGGAATGCTTATGTCAAATCCCCAAGGGTCTCCTCCTAGAGAAATCCTAAAACGAGATTGGAAACCTGCAAAACAAAGCCATAAAACGTGAAGGGGGTGCAGGCCTTACTCACCTCCCAACAACCATGACAGCCCGTGGGCAAAACCCATAAGAATTGGTTGTCCCCACTGAGCCACGAGCTGAGCTAACTAGCAAGACGCACCGACCAATCTCTACTCCATGACGTCCTGTACCGCCATGGAGCTACCCTTGCAGGCCTCGAGACTGCTGCCGGCCTCGGCTACAAGAAGCAGGTGCACTTCTACAGTAGATTCAGGCTCTTGACCGCAGAGCTCTTGCAAAGACTCGCGAGACTGTGACCAACTGACTGACCTGGGCCACCTTTTTATAGGCTCTTGGCCGGTCATCGGGCGTCCACACTTGGGTGCCCGTCCGTCAGTCCATCCCTAGCCGAGCTCGTCAATCAGCCTCCCTAACTCCAAGCTACCCCAAGCCTCGGAGCTAGTCTTGTGTGTGTGCTGCACATGGTAGATACACTCTGTGCACATGACATACTCTCCTTCCTCTAAGAGCTCACTCATGAGCTCAGTAAAAACTTAGATAATCCCTCTGAAGGGTAGTCAATGTCTCCCATGTAGCATCCTCCTCAACACGATCCTTCCACTTAATCTTGTATTCTGTGAGTAGTGTGTCTCGTAAACATCTTTCACGAAATCCAAGAATCTTTTTCGGTTCATGTGGCACAAATGTCATATCCTCGACATCTATGATTTTTTGAGGAGTAACTAACTGGTCTGCGCCACCTAGTACTTCCTTAAGTCTACTGACATGAAATACGGGATGAACTTTCACATGAGAAGGCAAGTCCAATTCATATGCAACTGAACCAATCCGTCGTGTAACTCGAAATGGTCCACAGTATCTAGGGGATAATTTTGGAGATTGGCTTGTCCGTAAAGTCTCGGAATCTTTCGGAACTCGCAAATACACTATCATTTCTTTAGAGAACTCTCTCGGTGAACGATGCCTATTAGAATAAAATTTGTCTCTGCCTTGAGTGCTTCTAATAGATTCCTTTGCAACTTGTAACATTTCTTGCATGTCTCGCAAAAAAGTACATGCTGCATGTGAGGGCAAAAGAGACCAAAGGACCAAATATATGAAAGATCAGAGTAAAAACACACAGCATGCAATGGGCATATGTATATAAAGGATGAAGTCCAGTACAAGAGCTCTATGTGAGACTTCGAATGAGCAGAGAAGGCTATTGTCCCAAAAACGCAGACGTCAATCCCGAAGTAAGCCTGATGTGAGCGCCTAGAAGCGAGCATTGATGTATCTCTGAGCTGAGATGTAAGCGCTTACGAGCTAATAGCTGCTGATCGAAAAACGCAGGAGTGTGCTGTGGTGAAAAACGCAGATGTATGCACCTTGGACGAGCAGCAGCAATATGTGAAAATGTTGAAGAAGAACTGCAGGAGAACACGTTCAGTTCAGCAGCAGTAGTGACGGGTTTCCCCAGTTTGTAGGCGGCCTGTTCCAACGCCAACAGATGGTACTGAAGCATGCTGTAGTGCTGTCCGCGATCAGTCTAGCAGAAAGGGGGTGAAATGCTGATGAGAGTTGGCGCCCAGTCGATGTTGGTTGATGGAGAGGATTAAGAGGCGCCTCATATTTATATGAGGGCAAGGAGCTAGTCGGCCAGCATGAGCGGTCGGCCAAAGATAAATGTTATAAAAACGTGGCTCTTTTTAGGCTGGGATAAATACCCTTTTTGGGTATATTTTCACACACCCCCTCTCATACCAAAAAGGGATCATGAGAGAAGATGAGGGGAAAAAAACAGATTTGGTTGTCGAAGATGAGGATTCATGTGATTTGAGACCGGAGTGTTTTCACATGCATGAATGCCCATTTTTGGGTTTTCATTCATACATGCGCCCCAAACACAAAAAACAGAATGCTGTGTATAGGGAATGCAGGATGGGGAAAAAAATGCAATGCAGTGGGTTTTCACATGAGCCGTGCCCTCATGGGGTTTTCACTGACTCATGTGCCCGATACAAAAATGGTAAAAAATATGAAGGGAGAGGAAGATCCCCCTCTCAATGTGCGGAGGATGATGGTGGTGGATCGATGCCGATTCGATTGCGAAGATGCTCGAGAATGGGACGGTTGACGGACTTCCTAAGGATGTTTGCATGGTTGTCTGCTGTGGAAATGTACTGGAGGTGGATGGTACCAAGCTCAACCTGTTCCCTGGTAAAGTGAAAATGGACACCCACATGCTTGGTACGGTTAGAAAAAATAGGGTTGCCAGCAAGGGCAATCGCACTCTGACTGTCGACGAAGATGGTAGAGGCGGTGTCGATGGAGACGCGCATGTCGGAAAGAAGTTGACGATTCTTCATACATAGCCTCAGTGGTGGCGTCATAGAGGGCCCGGTATTCGGCTTCTGCTGAAGAACCTGCAATGGTGTCCTGCTTTTTGATAGACCAAGAGAAAGGGGCAGATCCGAGGGAGAACAAATAACCACCATGAGAACGTCGGGAATCGAGATCACCAGCCCAGTCGGAGTCCATGTAACCACGCAAGGTGATCCCACGACTGTAGTGAAGTCCATACAAATAGGTACCTGCTAGATAGCGAACAACCCTCATTGCTGAACTCCAATGTGGCTCCTTGGGAGCATTGAAATACTGACTTAAAATGGATGTGCAATAGGAGATATCAGGATGAGAATTTGTGAGCCAAATAAGTTTCCCAACCACTTGTCGGTAGGCTCGCTCTCCATGTGGAGGTGAGTCCACTTCCTTTGATAGTTTAACGGTGGGATCCAATGGAGTAGCCACTGGGATAGCACCATCAGGAAAGTAGGAAGTAATGAGTTGGAGACAGTACTTCTATTGAGACACGAAAATACCGTTAGGATGTTGGATCACCTCCATGCCAAGGAAATATGAGAGAAGACCGAGATCAATCATCTCAAAAGTTTGTCTGAGCTGTGCCATGATATCAGCCATTTTGGCTTGATGTGAACCTGAAATAATAAGGACCGAGGTCATCGACATACAGTACTAGGTAGCAAACCATCACCTGATTAGTGTAAATGTAGATATTGGGGTCCATTTGAAAACCTTGGCTGTGGAAAAATTTGTCGATGCGATGATACCACGTCCGGGGTGCTTGCTTAAGCCCATAGAGAGCTTTATGTAAGCAAAAGACTTTGTCCTCAATGCCGGGGAGCGGTAAACCCGGAGGTTGGTCAACATAGACCTCCTCTTTAAGAATGCCATTTAGAAAGGCACTCTTAACATCCATCTGATAGACTGGCCATTTGTTGTGGGTAGCCAAATTGAGTAAAAGACGGATTGTGGTCATTCGAGCAGTGGGTGCAAAGGTCTCGTCGAAATCAATGCCTTCTTTTTGGCGAAAGCCTTGCACAACAAGCCGGGCTTTGTATTTGTCCAAGGTACCATCGGCTTTAAATTTGGTGCGGAAGATCCATTTAGTTCCAATGACCTTATGATGAGGGCGATCCACAAGGAACCACGTGCCATTACGGTCAATGCTTTCGAGTTCTAGTTCCATGGCCTGTTTCCAGGATGGAATTTTAATAGCATCTTTCCACGATGTTGGCTCATCATGTGCCACATAGTCTACGGAAAAAACAGAGGCGAATGACCCATGAGGAGCGAGTCTGGTGGATCGACAAGGACCGTCCAAAGGGATATCAAGGGGAAGCATGCCAGAATCACACATGGTTTGTTGATACCAGCGAGGTAAAGGGTCCCTGGGTGGTTGTCGGGAGGAGGAAGCCTTCTCAAGTGGTGAAGTTGTAGGTGACTGATGGGGTTCATTTGGCACAGTCTGTTCAGTTGGTATGGGCAGCGGAAGGCGAAGTAAGTCTCGCTCATCAAAGACAACGTCTCGACGAACGAAAACTTTGTTTCATTGTGGATCAATAACTTTGTAAGCCTTTGATTTAGAAGAGTAGCCCACAAAAATGAGCAACTCACTCCTTGGCTCAAGCTTGCCCCTTGTATCATTCGGAGTGTGAGTATATGCTCGACATCCAAAGACACGGAAATGGGAAACGGTTGGCTTTTCGCCAAAAAATGCCTCAAATGGGGTCTTGTGGCGAACAACAACCGCGGGGCAACGGTTTAGAAGGTACACCGCAGTGTTGACCGATTCTAACCAAAGGCGTTGAGGCAGCTTAGCTGCAAAAAGCATGGAGCGTGCCATATCCATGACTGTTTGGTTCTTGCGCTCGACCACTCCATTCTGTGAGGGAGAGTTGGTGGAGGTGAGTTGGCGTTGAATGCCCAGATGTTGTAAGAAGTGAGAAAATTGATGGGAGATAAATTCACCACCATTGTCACTACGAGCAATCTCAATTGTGACGCCCATTTGATTGGTGACTAACCGAACCCATGTGGAAAAGTATTGGAAAGCGTCAGATTTATGCTTTAGGAAATATACCCACATGTACCTTGAATAATCATCAACAATCAGCACGTAGTAGAGAGATCCATTCAAGGAAGGGGTTGGGGATTGGCCAATCAAGTCGAAATGAATCAACCTGAGGATTCCCGAAACCCAATGAGTAGCGTGTTGAGGGAATGGGGAGCGATGTTGTTTACCCATTTGATAGGGCTGACAGACATCCTTTGTTAGTGTGAGGCTGGGTATACCTTGAACTAACTTTTCTCGAGATAGCTCATAAAGAGTGGCATAGGGTAGATGACCATAGCGAAAGTGCCATAGTCGTTCAATGTCGGAGGGAGCTTGGGTCACATAGGCCCGAACCCGATGAAACTCTGAGCCAGCAGAAGATGGCTCAGTTAGAAAAGTAGACATCCGGTACAAACCATCCTTCTAAGCTTGACCTCTGGCAACAACAAGACCAGTAGTTTCATCAATTACCTCAACTGTCAATAACTCGTTTGTTGAAGTAAACACCATGATCGAGTTGGGTCAGTTGGGATACAGAAAGAAGGTTGAGACCTAAATTAGGGACAAGATAGACATTGTCCAAGGTAGCTTGGTTGGGGCCAGTGTTGGTGTCAAATAAGACAGTGCCAATGGATTTTATGGGCATCATTGTGCTGTTACCACATTGAACTTCTCCCTTAACGGGACGTTGAGAGATGAAAATGTTAGCATTGCGTGCCATATGGTGAGTAGCGCCACTGTCAACTACCCAAGTGACAGGATGACCACAGGGAAGAGTTGGATGGGCCTCAATGATGGGCACAGACGGATTGTCAGGTAACTGACAAATCTGAATGAGGGTAGTGGCTTTCCCTTGCGGATGGCCTTGTTTAGGCCTTTGTTTCTTCTTTTTTCTGGAGTAGTGGCCTCTTTTTGGGAATATTTTGACAGTGGGGAATGGGTGTTGAGGCAGGATTTTTGGAATCAGTGTTGTTGCCGGGAGGTTTGCCTTGATTTCCTAAGTTGCTGTTCCCTTTCCCTTGCTGTCCTTTTTGAGTAGAGGTGGTATTGGACACAAGGGCCCCCTCTTGAGTGGAGGAAGAGGATGACTTCTTGTTGGGATGAAATTGGTCATGCAACCGAGCGAAGCGCAAGAGTTGGCACTCACACTCATATAGGTTAGGCACAGGTTCTAAACTAATGGTCTGTGTGACAAAAGTAAAGAAGCTAGGCGGCAACTTGTTTAGTAAAGTGATAACCTGATCTTCCTCGGAGAACCAGTGGTGGCAAACTCGACGTTAAGGCGCCGATATTCAGCAACTTTGACGGTCCGGTCATCCCCTTCTTTGATAGAGAAAATTTGAGTTTGATGCTCAAGATCAATGCGACGCGTACGATCACGTGTGGCATCTCTCTCTGCAAGGTGTGCCCATCTGTCAGAGACATAGGGGAACTGCTGGAGTTGTGAATGGAACACGGGCAAAAGGCCTTGCATGAGCTCCACTATAGCAGTGGCATTTCTGGCTTCCCAATGGCTGAGGACTTCAGGAGGTACTAGAGAAGGGTGGGGTTTTGGTTCAAATCCCTTTACTAGGTTCCAGGAACCTTGGGAAGTGAAAACTTGTTCCATAAGATTCGCCCAGGTTGTATAATTAGACCCGTTAAAACGAGTCTTTTCTGTGAAAGCATTTCTGGGCATAGAAACATGAAAGGAAGATGGTGGGGGAGTCCAGGAAGGCTGGTGTCCATATCCACAGTGTGAGTGTTGAGGAGGGAAACCAGAGAGTCCACCAGGACCAGGCATAGGTGAAGGACCTGTCGAGGGTGCTCCATAAGATGGAATAAAGTTTTGGGTACTCAGCATAGGTGGAATACCAGGTTGAGGGACAAACCTTGGAGAGGGCACATAATTGGGAAAAACACCAGTGCTAGAGATGGGTTGGTAAACCATCTGATACCTTGGGTGGTACCGTAGTGCCAGAGGGCATAGTGTTGAAAGATAACTGGGATGGGTAGAACCCATACGCAGGACCCAAAGGAGGTGCAGGTAGTGATGACACTAGTAGGAAGAGAGATGGGTTGGGAGGGAGGGTTTTGTGTTTGAATTTGGGCAGTAATGGCATAGTCACAGGGGACGGAGGGGACGGCAGCTTGGAACGCGGGGACGCCGATTCAGGACGGACCAGGAACAACGGGGACGGACGGACGTCCCCCATGGCACATTTCTCACAGGGGACGGCAACGGGGACGGCACAGGGACGGGGACGCCGGTGAGGGACGGACTTGTGAGGGGACGGCAGAGAGACGCTTGCCGTTTTTGGCCGTTGCGCTTCCCATTTCTAGCCGTTTATGGCTGTTGGCTCTTTGAGGCTTGTTTGGCCCTCTCTCTCTCTCTTGCCCTTGAGGCTTAAGTTTGAGGCTTGGTCCTTGGTCCTTGGGCCTTGGCCCTTGCCTCTCTCTCTCTCTCACTTGCCCTTTCCTCTCTCTTGCCTATCTAATATCTATATATAGAACAAGGCTACAAGGCTACAAACATGGAGTTTAGCGTAAACGGCCCTTTGGGCCGGGGGGGGGGGGAGTCCCCCCCGGACCCCCTGCAGAGAGGGGCTCACGCCCCCCTCCGCACCTTCCCCCAAGTAGGCTGGTGTAAAACTGCGCGCCGCAACGGACTCAAAATTTACAACCCATATGCAGTAGGTGTATAATAACTCACCGCATATGCATGTAGCCTGGTTGGCAGTGTGCCAACCTTCTCCAGAATCGTCTCATGCTATCTGGCCACAATCGGCCACCATCCGGTGTTTAAACCGGGACCTATCAGGTGACCCGTGCTACTCATAAATGCCTTCTCCTCATATAGGGGGGACTCACAAAGTAGAGTTAGCCGGTGCCTGCGTAGTTACCTGAGGGTGGAAAAACTAAAAAAAAAAGTATTTTTTGAGTGCCGTTCCCTCCCCCGTCCCCGTTCCCTACTTATGGCCGTCCCCCGTCCCCTCCCCGTCCCCGTTCCCCGTTACCGTTCCCCGTTCCCCGTTACCGTTCCCCGTTCCTTGTGACTATGAGTAATGGATTCCATAACACATTAGGAGTAGGAACATATAGTGAACCAAAGGAGAAAACAGTGTTACCTCCTTGAACACCAGAAGTTGGAGAGTGAATTATACTCCTAGACCCTCCACTATTTGGGTTCACAATATGCCAGGGATCGAGGGTAGTTGATGGCACCGTTTGTTGAACATGTGCTACAGAAGAAGATACCCAGGTAGAGTTAGGAACATACGTACTAAAAGGCACATAAGAACCTGACGCGGTCACCGACAGGGATGATGATGGATCTCTGAACGACCACACCCCCTCTTAGCACCATATGTTGAACAAACTCCAAGAGCCGAAGATGAGGAGCCAAGGAAGCTTGAGAAACCGGCTTGGTGAACAAATTTGCAGCATTCTCCGCTGAAGGACAATACTCCAAACGCAAATCTCCAGCGAGAACCCATTGTGATACTGAATCTCAATGTGTTTCGTACGAGCATGAAACACAAGGTTCTTGGCGATGGTGATGCAACTCTGATTGTCACACCAAATAACAGTAGATCCGGTAGAAGGACAGTCGAGCTCCTCCAATAATCTCCGCAACTAAATTGCCTCACATGCAGCATAACAAACCGCACGGTACTCCGCTTCTGTAGAGGAAAGCACCACAGTAGGCTGCTTTTTACTGCTCCATGAAATGGCTCTTGACTCCAGTGTAAAAACACAACCAGTGGTCGAACGCCGAGTATCTGGATCTCCAGCCCAATCTGAATCAGACCATCCAACAAGAGTGCATCCTTGGCCATAGAAGATATCAAAGTGCAGAGTGCCACACAAGTACCGAAGAACTCTGAGAGCACACCGCCAATGCTGTTGACGGGGTTTGGATGAGAAAGAACTCAATAAATTGACTGCAAAACATATGTCCGATCAGGAGAAGGTCAACCAAACCAAACAATCGACGAGAACCTGATACTGTCCTTCATTAATCCCTGGAGAAGCATCAAGTAGAGAAAGCTTCTCACTAATATCCATAGGAGAAGATACTGGTCTGCACCCAATAATCTGAAATCTGTCGAGAATCTCCCGTGTGTACTTCTGCTGAGAGAAGAAAATGCCCTTCGAGGTCTGCCAAATCTCAAAGCCGAGAAAATAATGCAAAAGGCCAAGATCCGTCATCTCAAACTCTTGTCTCCAAAGCATCCATAACAGAACGGATCCTCACAGAATAAGAACCTGTAAAGATGAGGTCATCAACATAGACCACAATGATAACAATCAACCCCCTCTCAAGGAGGATATAAAGGTTCGAATCTGCATGAGAGCGGCGTAGGCCAGGCTTCTCATCAATCTGTTGGTACCAAGCCTGCGGAGCCTGCTTCAGACCATATAAAGCCTTCTTCAGCCGGTACACCTGATCCTGTTTGCCTGGAACAACAAATCCCGGCGGCGGCTGATCAACATAAACGTCCTGTGTAAGCTCTCCATTTAGGAAAGCCGATTTGACGTCCATCTGGAAAACGGGCCATCTATGATGACTTGCAAGAGCAAGAACGGTGTGAATGGTAGTCATCTGGGCCGTCGGAGGGAAGGTCTTATCGAAGTCGACTCCAGGGCACTGAGCATAACCCTTGGCAACCAGCCTTGCCTTGTGCTTGTCCAAGGTGCCATCAGCTCGGAACTTCGATTTGAAGATCCAACGCACACCAATCACCTTATGCTGCAGTGGCCGAGGCACCAAAATCCAAGTGCCATTCCGTTCGATAGCATCCAGCTCTGCCTGCATAGCATGACTCCAAGGCTCATGTGAAAGAGCCTCGTCAACAGAAGTGGGATCAAAAGGACCATTGATGATAGAGGACATAAGAGCATAGTTAACAAACATGTTGCCCTTATGAATTTGTTTCCCTATTAACTCTGGAAGATCGCCGGAGAGAACAAGGCGGAGGAGCAGAAGGAAGCTCACGTAACCCAGAATCTCGAACTGTCTGATAATACCATCCAGGCACAGATCTGCTTGAACTCGTCGGAGGAGGAGTAGAGTCATCATCATCTGACTGAGAATCCACAGCTAGAGGTGTTATTCACCACCCCCCTTTGAAGATGTAGGAGTCTCGTCGAACACCACATCATGGCTCACAACAACTTTGCTGGCCTGAGGATAATAAAGATGATATGCCTTGGACACAGTGTTGTATCCGAGAAAAGTCATGCGCGGAGACTTCGAGTCCAACTTGGAGCGATGCTCCTTAGGCACATGAACATACGCCACACACCCAAATATCCAGAAATGAATAATGGAGGGCTTCTCACCATGGAAAGCCTCATATGGAGTTTTATCTGGAAGAGCAGCAGTAGGAGACTTGTTCTGAATGTAGACAGCAGTGGAAGCCGCCTCAGCCTAGAAACATCGAGGTAATGAAGAATGCTCAAGCATAGCACGGGCCATCTCCATAATGGTCCTATTCTTCCTCTCTACAACTCCATTCTGTGATGGAGTATATGCTGTAGTAAGCTGTCTCCGAATGCCATGGGTCTTGCAATATTGCTGAAACTCTTGGGATGTAAATTCACCCCCTCTATCGGTCCTGAGAGCCTTGACCGAACGACTGGTCTCTTTTTCCTCCTCAACTCTCCAATCACAAAAGTGCTGAAAAGCCTCATCCTTGGCCTTCAGAAAGAAAACCCAAGTATATCTGGAAAAATCATCCACCATCACAAGCATGTACAACGCCTTACTCAAAGACGCAGTACTCATAGGACCACATAAGTCTACATGAATGAGAGCAAGTGATGTCGAAGATTTGTGTGCTGCCTCCTTCGAAAAGGCGGCTCGGTGTTGCTTCCCCTGTAGACAAGAGGAACAAGCAGAAGACGGAGCCTTGATGGTCTGTAAACCCTCAACCAACTCATCCTTCGAAGCTCGCTGCAGAAGCTGATAGCTCAAATGGCCAAACCGAGCATGCCAAGGAGCAGAAGAAGCACCAGAAGAAAGCAGAGCGGTCAATTTGTACAGACCACTATCTTGGACTCCCTGAGCCAAGATGCTACCAGTCGCCTTATCACGAATGGTAATCTCATAACGAGAAAAGATCACCTCCGCACCTTGAGCTGTAAGAGCACTCACTGACAAAAGGTTAAGAGCCAAATCTAGAATATACAGAATGTCAGAGAAGTACCTCTTGTCCTCGGAAGAGCGGAAGATGGGGATGGTGCCATGACCGTGTATTGGCACGGAAGAAGAATCCCCCAAAGTGATCTCGCCTGACCTGGTAGTGAAGTCCTCGAACCAATCTCGATGGGGTGTCATGTGAGCAGTAGCACCGCTATCCACAATCCAAGACCGTGACTGAGAAGTCACAAGAGCAAGTATATGCCGAGTACCTACTAATAGAAGAATGTCATCATCCTTCTTGGGTTGAGACACCGCTGTAGAGGAAGAGTTCCTTGCTGCTTCATCACGCTTCTTCTTGTGACATTGGGGTGATTTATGACCCTTCTTGCCACAATAATGACATTCAATGTCCTTGTTCTTAGAAGATTTGTTGTTGTCTTTATCCTTGTCGAAATCCTTGGAGTTCTTCTCAGAACCCCCTTTCCCTTTCTTTTGTTGATTCTTCCCTGTATCTCACGTTGCCAAAGCTCCATCAGGGCCACCAGAGGTGCCAGTCCGCTCCTCAATGCGAGACTCAATCTGCATAACGGAGGGGAGAACTTCCTCCCAAGTAACTGGAACAGGACGAGGAGAAGAAACAAGAGACTGAAAATATGCATCAAACCTCTTTGGAAGCTTGGAGAGAAGCCGAATAGCCATGTCCTCTGTAGAGATGTCCTTGCCACAAACAGCAAGCTCGTCCCGGAGATCTTTCATCTTCGAGATGAAAGCAAATAAAGATGGAAAGGCAGAAACTGATGAGTTCATAAGTTGCTTTTCCAACGCCAAAATCCGACCCGGAGACTTAATCTCATAGAGATCTGCAAAAGCCTTCCAAACTTCATGTGCAGCATTTACTGTACGCACATGAGAGAGAACAGAATCTTGAGAGTTCAACATCAGAAAGGAGAAAACGCGACGATCATTCGCCTGCCAAATATCAATCTGTGCCTGAGTCGCACCACCGGAAGCAGGGGTGGCATTGGCCAGTGTAACAAGCCAATCCCAAAGATCCACGCCACGCAAGGCCGATTTCACCTTCACCTTCCACAAGGTGTAGTTGGAACCATCCAACTTTGCAGACTCAGAGAACATATGAAGAGAAGTCGGTGCAGCTATCACAAAAGCTTGGGCTCAATCTCAGAAATATGCACAATCTCAGAAGAAGAAGTGTCCTCCACAGGTACCAAGGATGCCACCAAAGCCCGAACCACCACAATCCCCCTCTGCACAAGGGAATGACCACTGGAGAGGAAAACACAGCACAAGAAGGGCTGCTGTCCTGAAAAAACAGGCCGCCTATGTCCAAACTGCACGTGGAAAGAAACGCTGATCAGAAAATTACCGCCTCTTTGTTGCTGCGTTTTCTGGACAGCACCTGCTGATCACTTTCCCTCCAGATTGGCTTCACCGCTTGCAGCCATCATGCAAATCTGAGAAAAACGCAGAGGAGAGGGTGCTGAAAATAGGGCTGAATCTGGGGCAGCAGAGGAGTCACTGAACCGGGAGTGATGATACCATGAAAGAGTGCACAGAGCGGAAGCAAAGGAGCACTAGAGTGTGCTGAATAGAGAGTGCAAGAGAGAGAGAGATATGGAGCAACTATGCTGAATATACTGAAGCAATCCCAAGCAAGAGACACAGATAGTCTCATAAGTGAGGGAGCAAAATATGTACAAGACTGAATGAAAAGTGAGAGGCCAGCCCCACCTATTTATAGGTGAGGTGTGCTGGCCGATTGGGACTGAATATGTTGGCCGATTGGAGCAAATGAGCTGGCCGACTGGTAAAATACCAAATGAGCTGGGAAAAATCCTAGAAAAATATGGAAAAAAGGGGTGGCCAGCGCCATGCAAAAGGGACCAAAAGGACACCAGAAATGGGCAGAAACTTGGGATGAATGTGCTAACAATATGGACCAAAATAACTATCAGTCCTGCAAAGCCCTCTCAATGATTGAAATAAGTCAGTGGAAATCTCGGTGGACGACAAAGTAATAACCTCTCTGATCCAACTAAGCGTATCTGCTACACTATTCATGGACCCCTTGCGATAGCGTATCTCAAAATCAAAATCTTGCATTAACTCTGCCCATCTAGCTTTTGGTCCTCTCAAATCATCCGCATTACACACATAGTTGATTGATTGATGATCAGTCAATACCACAAACTTGGAGCCATATAAATAATGCCTCCAAACCTGGAGAGTGTAAATGACAGCGTAAAGCTTCTTCTCAAGGGTTAGCCAATGAGATTGAGTGTCGTCCAGCTTTCGACTCTCGAAAGCAACAGGTCTACTATCTTGGAATAGAGCAGACCCGATCGCATAAGCACTCACGTCAGTCTCAAGAACATAAGGCCGACTAGGATTGGGTAGTGCTAATGTAGACTCTTCCTTGACTTTATCTTTCAAAAGTCTGAAGGCCATATCCAAATCGTTATTCCAAGGGATAGACTGATTCGACTTACGTCCACGACCTTTCAACAAGTCGGTCATCGATAGTGTGAGCTGAGAGTACTCCCGCACAGATTTTCGAAGAAACACAGAAAAGAACGAAGTTGTCTCACCGTCTGCGGTATCGGCAAAGCCAAAATCTTCAGCACTCGGTCATAGTCAATGCTCAACCCGTCTCGTGTGATCTTGTGTTTCAAGTAAATGATTTCTGTTATAAAAAACTCACATTTACTAAATTTAGCATATAGTTGATTCTGTCTTAAAATAGTCAAGACAATCGTGAGGTGGCTAACATGATCCTCAAGAGTACGATTGTATACTAAAATATCATCCAGGAACACAACCATGAACTTCCCCAAATGTATACGAAAAAGATCGTTCATCATTTGCTGGAAAGTGGCTGGAGCATTAGTTAACCCAATAGGTAATACGAGAAACTCGTAATGGCCATACCTAGTCCGAAAGGCAGTTCTTTCGATGTGCCTTTCATGAATATGTATTTGGTGGTAGCCAGTACGTAAATCTATCTTTGTGAAATACTTCGCTCCGACTAAATGGTCAATTGGGTCATCTGACCTAGGGAGAGGATAGCGGTTCTTGATAACGGTCAATAGACTTTGTTCAGTCTCTTGTACTCTACACACATTCGCCAGGTGTTGTTCTTCTTTCTTCCAAGTAACATAGACGCCCAGTCCATTCCTAGCTCAGCTCGTCAATCAGCTTGCCTAGCTCCAAGCTATCCCAAGCCTTGAAGCTAGTCTTGTGTGCGTGCTGCACACGCTACACACATTCGCCAGGTGTTGTTCTTCTTTCTTCTAAGTAACATAGACGCCCACTCGGTAGTCCATTCCTAGCTCAGCTCGTCAATCAGCTTGCCTAGCTCCAAGCTACTCCAAGCCTCGAAGCTAGTCTTGTGTGCGTGCTGCACACGGTAGATACACTCTGGGGTGATTTACTTGGACGGATCTGGCCCATCCTCAAATAATCTACGAGTTGTTTGGTCAACTCATCTTTCTCAGCTGGCTCATCCTGTAAGGTAGAATGCTAACAGGTTGAGCACCAAGGACTAGATCAATACAATGATCCATTGGCCTTTCGGGTGGTAAGCCCGATGGTAGCTCCTTAGGAAATACATCTTGAAACGAGTCAAGTAACTTCTTTAATTCTTTGCTTTCAAATATACTTAATTCATTAACATCCATAGTAGGTATGTGAAACCGATCCTGTCAAGTGGGAATAGACTCCGTTGGACACCCACACGCGTAATAGCATAACTTAATATCACAATTTGAAATGGACAACTTAACAATAACTGGAATTTGAAATGATATGAAATGAAATAGATGGACACCAGCACTGGGGCTGGAACGGGCCGACCCTCCCTCAATATATGATATATTATTGGGAGTATTTAACAAATACAATGCTCCATGGGTTCAAAGAACCAGATGATGTCCATGTACAAATGAATACAGTACCAAAACAAGAGGTTCGAAGTCGACGTTCGAAGTAGAGCGACCACTTGAGTGGTCCAGTCTCTACGGTCCTATGCCTTCATTGGAATCCGCGGAGTGCGCCCCATTGGTGTTCCAGGACCACGCACAAACAGGCGCTCCCGTACTAACGCCTGGCTCTCCCGATCTCAGCACCTTTGGACCGTGGTTCTCCAAAAGCTTGGACTACCCGGCACCGAACAGGTGTTAGCCGTAGAGAGAGAATCCTTTATCAGATTTACAACACAAAGTTCTTTACTTAAATCTGAAATTCACTTACTTGTAGATTGCAGATGGAAGACCAATACCCATGGTGTCTGTGTGCAGCTACTTGAGAGGGACACCACGGTGCAGCAGCATGTCGAGAGGAGTAGCTGCCTGGGGAAAAGTATAGCCCCCTGAAGAAAGGAGATGCCGCTTATGTAAAGGAGGCACAACCGCCTACAAAGGAGAACAACCACCCGCTGTGCAGGACACAGCCACCTTCTGTGGAGGAGGAGGCGTAGCTGTCTGGCAGCAGCCGCCTGGTGAAGAACACAGAAGCGTGTATGGGAGGAGAAGCATGCGCAGTCGCTAGCTGTAGACAGGCGCAGCCGCCTGTGGCTGCAAGTGGGTGAGTGGTGAAGTTGCCTGAAAGAGATGGAGCAGGAGCCGCCTGTATGCAGGGCACAGCCACTGCCAGTATGCAAAGCACAGCCGCCGCCTGTAGAGTATGATAAGCTCCCGTCAGCCTCCTGTGGTGTAGCCGCCTGATGGATAGGAGAGCACACAGGCACCTGCAAGAGGCCGCGCAGTCTGCTAGTGATGGTACACAGCCGCCTGTGGAGACAGCAGTGCAGACTTCTGGAGGTGGCAACCGCCTGCTCAACGCAGCCTGCTGAAGATAGCAGCCGCCTGCTGAAAGAACAGTAGCCTGTGTCGCTTGTATGGGAAAGCACACAGCCGCCTACAAGGTTGCCAGGCGAAGAGAAGGCAGCCTGCTGGAGATTCAACGCAGCCTGTTGGACAGAGGGAGTCGCCGACTGCTGAGGTGGTGAAGCATAGCCTGTTCTGACGAAGAGGTGAAGGTGGCGCACACAAAAAACGTTTTTTTTCCAAGAGAGAAGGGTGGCGCCTCGTTGTAGGTGTTGGAGGGGAAGTTGCACGACTACAACTGGCCGACTCCCCAAGGTTACATGGGGGCGGCCAGTTCCATGGTGTGGTGTGGGTAGGTGGCCATGCACCCACCCCCACACACACAAATGGTTTAAGTGTGGCTCCCCACCTTGGCCCATAAGTGGGTGTCCACTTTTAAGTGAATGTGAACATACAACCTTATAAAATAAAAGGTTAGAAAAATAAACTATTAAACCAACATGTGCAATACACTTACCACCTGTTCACACGCAACAAAACTCGTCATAAGACAGAGCAAACTTCACGACTCACTGGCAGGTGTCCCCGCTCAGTAAGTGACATGTCAAGCAGGCAAACACAAAAATACAAGTCATGCGAAAACAGTTTAAAACATGCAAAACATGAGTGCATGTGCAAATAGTATCATGGACATATCTCCCGTTCATGGAACAAGTACAAAATATCTGTCGGGCACAAAAATAAATCCTGGTCTTCCTATGGAGTGACAGTCCCATAGGTAAAACACAGTTCCAGGCAGGAGCCTCCCTATGGAGTGACAGTCCCATAGGTAAGACGGCACAAATACTGGCTCTTCCATGGCGTGACAATCCCATGGATAGAACACAGTCCATGTCATACACGGGTGACACCAGTCTGGCTCCTGTCCATTCGACACCTTCGTGCTAACACTCAGATGGCACCAGTCTGGCTCCCATCCATGTCAAGCAAAAATACTGGCCTCTTCACATGAGACACCGGCCTGGCCTCAAGTGAACGAGACGCGAAAGCTGGAGATGGACCAAATGGTCGGCCAATTGGTGACATCCCCCCGGGCTTCTAAAGAGTTGTCCTCAACTGAAAAGCCTCAAGATATGCCTGCAACAACTGTGGGTAGTCAACAAAATAATCCTCATTTACCCACTTTGCATCAATAGGCAAATAATTTTTAAACTTCACAAGGTATCTCCAGGAAAGCTTTCCTGCAGGTAGCTTTCTCTCCTTGTGAAAAACAATCTGTTCTGGCTGGAGCCTGGAGGATCTCCTCAAGCTTATCAATCTCTGGCGGATCTTCTGTGACACGCTCGTCAGGATCTGGCTCCACATATTTTCGAAAAAGACTCACATGAAATGCGTTGTGAATCTGCCAATGACTAGGTAAAGCAAGCCTGTATGACACTTCATTGATCTTTTGAATCACCTTGAAGGGTCCATAATAACGAGGAGAAAGCTTAGGATATGATCCTTCTCGTCCTGGCCTCTTCCGAAGCCTAGCCTTCTCAAATTTCAACAAAACCCAATCACCTTCTTTGACTTGCATGTCCCTTCTATGCTTGTCAGCAGCCATTTTATGCTTATCTTGTGACCGTGCAATGGCTGTCCGTACTTGACCAAAGGCTACATCCAAGTCACGAACATATTCATCAGCTGCAAAAATCTCATCCTTTGTACGAAGGATGGGTGGCAATACCACTTTGCCATAAATAATCTCGAACGGAGCCTTTCCCGTGGAGGCATGGATCGTATTATTGTAGGGAAACTCAACAAGTGGAAGATACTTCTCCCATGCAGTCTTTTGATCTGCCACATAACACTTCAATAAATCCAACACGGCTGAATTTGCAGCTTCACTTTGGCTATCCGTTTGGGGATGATAAGCTGATGAAAATTCAAGGTTAGTACCCATGTTATCAAATAAAGCCCTCCAAAAGAGGCTGGTAGTCCTTTGATCTCTATCCCCAACAATGGATTTAGGCATACCATGATGCTTGAAAATGTTAGCAAGAAAAAGCTTTACCATATGATCAACTTTAATGGTTTTCTTGACGGGCAAGAAATGAGCTTGCTTGCTAAACCTGTCCACAATGGTCCAAATAGCATTATTCCCATGCTGGGATCTAGGCAAATCCATAATAAAATCCATAGTAATACTTTCCCAAGGTTGCGAGGGAATAGGCAATGGCTGAAGCAAACCTGGAGGTTTTTGCCTGTCAAATTTCACCTTTTGTTGGCAAGTAATACATGCACGCACATAAGCCTCAATGTCTTTACGGATGCTTGGCCAAAATAAATATCTCTCAATCATGCGTGTAGTAGGCATGATATCTCTATGACCAGCATAAGGTGGAGCGTGACATTCCTCCATAACCTTTGGACGCAAATTCTTCACCACACATAGGCAATTATCCTTCATAAGATAACCCTCGTTGATAACATAAGAGGCATGTGAATGACCAGCCAGCAAAACAGTCCATATATGGCAAAAATCAGCATCCAAATGATACAAATCTCGCATAGCAGATAAGTCCCCATGAGAGGCCACTGAGACTGCAGCTACATAAGGCCTCCTGGATAATGCATCGGCCACCACATTTTTCTTTCCTGGAGTATGCACAATCTGAAAATGAAACATGGAAAGAAAGTTTGCCATTCTGATCTGCTTCTCTGAAAGCTTTGTTTGAGATAGAAAGTATCTCAAGCTTTGATGATCTGTCTTGACTACAAATTCAGCCCCAAGAAGATAATGTTTCCATATCTTCAAGGCATGAATTACAGCCAAGAGCTCTTTCTCATAGATATCCATATGAAGCTCAGCATTATGCAATCGACGGCTCTCGTATGCAATTGCATGCCCTTCTTGATTTAGGACAGCTCCTATACAATCACCACAAGCATCACATTCAACTACGAATGACTTGTGCAAGTCAGGAAGAATCAATACTGGACCACATATGATAGCATGCTTGAGCTGCAAGAAAGCATCCTGTGAATGGGGAGAATTAGGGTTAGGTCATGTGGGAGACATACACAGAGAAGAACAACAAGGGAGAGAGAGAGAGAGAGAGAGTTGTGGGGATAAGTCAACTCATGAGGCATGAGTGTGTGACTCCCCTATCACACATGTATATTGCACTAGTACACATAGTGCACAGTACATTAAAAGTACTAAGTGTACTATGTACTATAACTTATGGGCTTGTACACACTATAAGGGTGGGCATAACGCCTTTACCCCAACAACCTCCCACTTAATGGCAAAGTGCCCTTAAGTAAAGGAAAAGAAAAATCAGCATGTACATGATAATATACAAGGCCATATCAAGGCTGAAACTGGTCTCATCCAATGCCCATCAAGTGTCTGCAATGAGCAAACCGCTCCGGAGGCAAACTCTTTGTCAACAGATCAGCCGGGTTGTCATCCGTATGAATCTTAACAAGCTGAATTTGCTTGTTCTCTATCACCTCTCTGATGAAGTGATACTTCACATCCACATGCTTCGTCTTTGCATGAAAAACAGGGTTCTTTGCCAACTGAATGGCACTCTGACTGTCACAATGCAACAATGGAATATCCCCTGTATATCCCAAATCAACCACTAACCGAGATAGCCATAATGCCTCCTTGCAAGCCTCTGTGGCTGCAATATACTCGGCCTCTGTAGTAGATAAGGCTGTGCACTTCTGCATCCTGGATATCCATGACACAGCACCTCCTGTGAATGTAAATACATAACCGGTAGTAGACTTCCGGTTATCTGGATGACCGGCATAATCCGAATCCGTGTAACCATGCACTAATGCATCCTGTTTGCCAAAACATATGCACATATCCTGTGTGCCCTTCAGGTATCTCATGACACCTTTCACTGCTTCCCAATGCTTCTTGCCAGGGTTGGCCATGTATCTAGAAACCACTCCCACTGCAAATGCAATGTCCGGCCTAGTAGCAACCATGGCATACATGAGACTGCCACAAGCTGAAGCATACGGAATCTTGGCCATATCAGCCCTGTCACTATCCGACTGTGGGCTGTCCATAGCACTGAGTTTCACATATGGAGGCAAAGGAGTACTAGTCTTCTTCCCCCCGTCCATATTGAACCTCTGCAAGACTTTGCCAATGTATTCCTTCTGAGACAAATACAACACATGCTGATTTCTGTCCCGAAGTATCCGCATACCCAAGATGTGATTGGCATCACCCAAATCCTTCATATCAAAGGTTTGATGCAGCCTCTGCTTCAAGGCATCCATCTCTTTACGAGATTTCCCGGCAATCAACATATCATCAACATACAAAATGAGAATCAATAGACTGCCATCCAAAGCTTTCTTGGTGTACAAGCAGTGATCTATGTCACTTCTCCTGAATTTCTGAGATTTCATGAATGTATCAAATTTATGATACCATTCTCTTGGTGCCTGTTTGAGCCCATAAAGACTCTTTTTCAGCTTGCATACAAGCTTCTCCTTTCCACTCACTGCATAACCCTCTGGCTGCTGCATATATATCTCCTCATGGAGATCACCGTGAAGAAAAGCAGTCTTCACATCCATCTGAATCAAGTCCAGATCATCATGCGCAACCAAAGCCAACACAGCTCTAAGTGTGGTCATTTTGACCACTGGAGAGAAGATCTCCTCAAAGTCCACACCATATTCCTGATTGAAGCCCTTAGCCACTAACCTGGCTTTGTATCTTGGCTTTGCATCTGGTGCAACTTTGAGCCTGTATACCCACTTGCATGGCAAAACCTTCTTGCCTGCAGGCAAATGCACCAACTTCCAAGTTCCATTTTTATGCAGAGAATCCATCTCTGACTTCATGGCACGCTCCCATAGAGCCTTGTCTGCCCTCTGTAAAGCCTCTTTATAACATGAGGGCTCCCCACAGTCAGTAAGCATCAAGTAGTCAACCCCTGGAACAAACCTGTCAGGGGCTCTGGAGGGTCTTGTGGACCTCCGTACCCAATGACCATCATTTGCAGGTTGCTGTCCAGCCTGCATATCACCCATTGGTGGCTCCTGTTCCATGCCATAAGGCTGAAAAATCATGCCCGGTATCTCCTCTAACTGTGGTATATCCATAGGGATATCTTCTGCCATCTCTGGCTGTCCATTTGGACCATTTTCAGCACCATTTAAGGGCTGGTTTTCCTGCTGTAATGGCTGATTTACAGCCCTTTGTTGTTGTCCATGATGTCCATCATCATCAAAGATGACTCTGCCAGGCTCCTGCTGCCTTGCAGGCTCCTTATACATGCATGTTTCATCAAAAATGACATCATTGTTGCGTATGATCTTTCTATTCATGGGATCCCAAAGTCTATACCCCATTTCACCTCTGTCACCATATCCTAGGAATATGCATTTGTGAGACTTAGGATCAAGTTTGGTGCGCATTTCCCTGCGTATGTGCATGTACGCAACGCAACCAAACACTCTCAAGTGCTTGTATGACGGAGGCTTCCCTGTCCATACTTCTTCTGGCACTTTCCCACCAAGCCTCGTGTTAGGTGACCTGTTTATAAGGTGAACGGCTGTCATAACAGCTTCAGCCCAAAAACCATGAGGTAATGCAGCATGTGACAACATAGAACGGACCTTCTCCTGTATGGTCCTGTTCATCCTCTCTGCTGTCCCGTTTTGTGGAGGATCATAAGGAGTAGAGAGCTCCCTCTTGATGCCTTTAGCATCACAAAAGTCCTGAAACTGTTTGGACGTATACTCTCCACCATTGTCGGAACGCAAAGCCTTCAGTGTTTTGCCAGTTTGATTCTCAACAAGAGCAACAAACTTCTGAAACACTGAGAATGTATCACTCTTCAAACGAAGAGGATAAACCCACACCTTGCGTGTGGCATCATCAATAAAAGACACAAAGTATTTTGCCCCTCCCAAAGAAAGCTGAGGCATCTCACATACATCTGTATGCACAAGCTCTAACTGAGCATCTTTCTGTCCAAGAGCTTTCTTGTGGGGGCACTGTAGTTGCCTACCATATATACAATGCTCACAAAACTGAAAACTTGAAAACTTTAGAGAAGGCAAGTAACCCAAACGAGACAATTGCTCCATTCCCTTGACACTCATGTGTCCCAACCGGCTATGCCACATAGAGATTTCCGGCAGCTCGGTTGCATTTACATTAGCATGGTGACAAACACCTGCATGCATAAAGTAAAGAGTGTCCACCTTAGAGCCTCTGGCAACAACCAGTGAGCCCTTACTAATTTTCCACTTTCCACTACCAAATGTGGTAACATAATCAGCATCATCAAGCTGTCCAGTAGAAAGCAGATTCTTCTTGATCTCAGGCACATGCCTGACATCATGGAGCATAAGCTGTGAGCCATCTGAAAATACAAGCCTCACATCACCTCTGCCAAGTATCTTGCATGCATGGTTATCACCCAAATAAACCACTCCTTCATTGCCAGCAGTGTACCTGACAAACAAGTCTCTGCAACCTGTGACATGAAAGGAGGCACCTGAATCAATGATCCATGAGTGCATACCATGACCACCTGTAAGAAGTGAATGGGCATCAAGTGAAGACGTAAAGAGGACCTCATCCTCACTGCCACCTGCATGTGACACATTGATTTCTTCAATCTTGACTCCACTTTTGCCCTTTGGCTTTACATCTTTGGCTTCATCTTTCTCTCTGTCTTTGCCTTTCCCCTTTTCCTTTTGATCATTTTTCCATTTGTAGCATTGCTTTTTAATGTGTCCCTTCTTGCCACAATAATGGCATTCCAAATCCTTTTTGGAGCGAGACTTGCTTCTTCCCCGTTCTTGGCTTTTTCCCCTTTGCTGGGATCTCCCACGTGCATTCATTGCATTGGACTTTCCAACAGAGTTGTTTTTCCTGTTCATCTCTTCTTGAAGAAGAGCACCCTCAACATCTGCATATGACAGCATAGCATGTGAATTGCTAGTGGCTGTCCTGAATGTGTCCCAACTCTCTGGCAAAGTGCATAACAAAAAAGTGGCTTTGAACTCATCGTCCATTGCCAACTTTTGATTAATGACCTGGCTGACAATACCATTAAACTCATTTAGATGGGCTGTCATAGAAGCCCCTTCCTTCATCTGAAGGCCTATGAGTTTCTTCAACCAATACACTTTGCTTGAGGCACTTTGTTGGGCATACAAGTCCTGCAATCTCTGCCACATTCCCCAAGCTGTCTTCTCTTCACGAATGCTGAAAAGTAATTAGTCTGACACAGACAACATGATAGTAGATCTTGCCAGCTCATCCATATCTTCCCACTCTTCAGCAGTAAGAGAAGCGGGCATCACACCCCTTTCTTTGATAGGCTTGTGCTGCTTTTTTTGGAGCAACACATTGTAGCACTGGGTTTGCCAAATATCATAGTTATGCGAGCCTTCAAGCTTTTTGATGTGAAGCAATGAAGAGCTCTCACATGTGGTTGCCATAGCAAAATGCAACCTGTCAATGCCTGACTCCCTGCAAAATGTGCAAACACTGCACCAAAAGCACACAAAGTGCTCACAGTTGTTCTCCCAAGCTTTATCTCCCACTGCGGAAGCACAAATGCAACTTTTCTCCCACTTTTTGTGATGAAATCACCAAAATCTGGTTGCTGCAGATTTTGTACAGCACCTTAAATGTGCTGTGTTGCCCTTCCAAAGTACTGTACAGCAGTACCAAGTGCTCACCAATGATGTACCAAACCTGTACCGGCAAGTACAGCAGCTGAAATTGAACCTTTTGGTCACTCAAAACAGTGTACAGCATGCCAAAACATGCACAAAGCTGTGCCAAATCTGTACCAGCAGGTACAGTAGCAATAAATGCTCTCCTGGCTGTCCAAATGAGTGAAAATCAGACTTTTACAGTCCTGTACACTGCATACAACAGTTCCGAACAGAAATTGGGCAAAAGCCCTTTGACTGCAAGCTGATTTTTGAGGATTCAAGGCATAAATGTCTTGCCTGCTGCTTTGCCAAGCTCAACAAGCATACGAACTTGAAAAGCCCCTTGATTTCCAGATCAATTTCTGATCATACATGGTACATTGACGCACATGAAGGCATCCAGAGTGTTCACGATGCTTCCCCCTGGCCACATATACATCAAATACATGAAAGCCCCTTGATTTACAGGCACATTGAGTGCTTGTAAGGCATCAACACATTATCCACAGCATCAAATGCGATTGCCTGCACGCAAATCAACCAAATCGGCACAAAAGCCCCTTGATTTGCACTGCAATTTGCTGCAATTTTGCCCAAATGTGCGATTTTTCACATCATACAGCATGTATGAGTGCTTAATTGCACAATTACATCAAAAGCCCCAAATTTTGACATTCAATTTCCTGCAAATTGATCCTGATTGTGACCAATGTCCTGCAAATTGATCCTGATTGTGACCAATGTCACCCAATTTTGCCAATTTTGCTCAAAATTGAGCAATTCGACACCTGTATCTGCTCAATTGTTGATTGTACTTGCTCAATTTGCAAATCCCAAAAAAAATTGAGGAAAATACCTTGTAATTTTCTGATTTTTCTCTGATTCGCAGGCGGGTTGATGAATTTGGTGCTGATGCTCCTGTTGTTTTGTGTAGGTTTTGCAGGTTGCAGGTTAAGGCTTCTCCCACACAGTTGTGTGGGATGATGATGCTGCTGCTGATTAGTAGTTGGGCTTGGGCTGGCCGACCACATGCTCTGTAACAAAATACCCTTTGTCATAATCGTCCACCACTGCTTGTACGACATAATCCCGGCTGAGAGGTCCTTGGATGGCATCGACGCTGTCGGAAAGAGAGACGGACGGCTTGGGGTAGAATGCCGCCACGATGTTGCCTAGAGCCTCAGCTCCATACTAGGCTGCCCGCAGGACGATGTTAGGGCTTTCTTCGTTTCCACACGAGGAAGTGCTGCTGCTGCCGACGCCAGGGACTGCTGCTACTCTTGCTTATTGCTGGCGCCTTCGCTCGCCTCCTCGCTAGCGCACGTGACGACGTCACAGCCTATGACCGGTAGCCAGCCGACCCTGCAGCCGTCGTCACCTTCGCGCACTCACAGCCACGTGTCAGCGTTGCTTTCCTTATGGCTTCGCCGTGTTGGTTCGCTATGAGCTCGCCTTCGCCTGTGTGTATGCTACGCTGCCTTCGTTTCGACTCCAGTTGTGTAGCGCCGGTGACTAACACGCCTGCAGCTCGTTTTCGCTCGCCAGTTATTACACCTTCGCCTGCATTCGGCTATGGTCATCGCTTCTACCATGCCGTGCGCTGCTACTGTAGGCGCTTGATTGCTGCCTGTTGCGCTGCCTTGCTGCAAGCCTACAAAGTTGTGGAGAGAGAAGGAAGAATCCCCTACGAGCCAGTGATTCAGCACTCGAGAATAAACCCTAAACCAGGGCTCTGATACCAGTTGAATGGGGAGAATTAGGGTTAGGTCATGTGGGAGACATACACAGAGAAGAACAACAAGGGAGAGAGAGAGAGAGAGAGTTGTGGGGATAAGTCAACTCATGAGGCATGAGTGTGTGACTCCCCTATCACACATGTATATTGCACTAGTACACATAGTGCACTTAGTACATTAAAAGTACTAAGTGTACTATGTACTATAACTTATGGGCTTGTACACACTATAAGGGTGGGCATAACGCCTTTACCCCAACATCCTGTTCTTTTGAAGTCCATTTGAAAGTGGTTTTCTTCTTTGTGAGATCATGTAGAGGGGTGGCTATCATAGCAAAATGCCTTATGAAACGCCTATAATACGAACATAATCCCAGAAAACTACGTACTTGATGTACGTTTTTCAATTCTGGTCAATTTCAAATGGTCTCTATCTTTGCAGGATCCATTGTAACTCCATCCTTGGATACAATGTGTCCCAAATAATGAATCTCTGAAAGGAAAAACTCACTTTTCTTGGCATTAATGAAAAGTTTATGCTTCCGCAACTCTTCGAACACTGTGACCAAATGAGTTCTGTGTTCCTGCTCATTCTTGGAGAAAACCAAGATATCATCAAAGAATACTCCTGTAAATTTGTGATGGGGTCGGAATATCCTATCCATCATACGATTAAACGTGGCAGGAGCATTGGTGAGACCAAAAGGCATTACCAAAAATTCATATAATCCAAAGGCTGTCCTGAATGCAGTTTTATGGTGATAACCACTCTTCAAATCAAGTCGACTGAAACAAGCCGAACCATGAAGCTTATCCAAAATGTCATCAATACGCGGAATTGGGAATCTGTTCTTGATGGTTAGCTTGTTTAAAGCTCTATAGTCCACACACATGCGGAATGATCCGTCCTTCTTTTGAACAAGAAGCACAGGAGAGCAATAAGGTGAGCAACTGGGTTGAACCAAACCTTTCTCTAAAAGCTCATTTACCTGCTTCATGATCTCTTCTTGTTGTGCAGCACTTACTCGGTAAGCGGGTTTGTTAGGTGGAGAACTACCTGGCACAAGATCTATGCGATGATCTTCGGGCCTTTGGGGAGGTAATTCACCTGGCAGTGTATCAGCAAAACAGTCGTTGAATGCATGAAGAAAATTCAGCCTATCATTAGTCATAGCATCCACATTTAGATGACTTGGTACAATGCTATCACGAACAAAAACCAAGTACGCAGAAAGACTCTTTTTCATTGCTTTATTAATTTGGATGTGAGATACAAGTGGGATGGAGTCTCCTTCTTTGAAATGCATGCGGCCTCTATGCATAAAAGAAATCATGTTGGTCTTGTACTCTTTGCGGGGCTCAAGCCTATGATGCCATGGATCCATTTAGTGGTGCAACTAAGAAATGTTCATTATCAAGGTAGCCCTGGATATGTATGCGCAACTTCCCTATCAGCGGGGTAACCTGCACCTCTTTACCAACAAATGCAGCTTCGGCTTCAATCTGAGGTCTCATGTTCTCAACCTCAATACCCATGGCAGCTGCCGTTTGTATAGAGATGAAGTTATCGGTTGCACAGTCATCAAACATGAATAAGGCGGGCTGATCCTTGATTTGACCCCAAGCCTTGCATACCATTCGCTCTTTTGCATCATGATTTGTGTTTCTCTGCACATCGGGAACTGCATGTACATTAGCCTTGGTCTGCTTGTCTTCATGCTTAGGTTTGCGGTCAGGGCATTGTCGAAACATGTGCTCTTTGCTACCACAAGAAAAACATTTTCCCTCCTTGGCATATTGCTCTCTTTGCTCCGGGATCAAAAGCCGAATTTGTTTTTCTTTGGGCCCTGATCTTTAGATGAGGTATTTTCAGCTCTACCTCCCTTGTGGGTCTCTTGGAAGTTCTTTTTAGGTGGCTGTCCACCTTTTTGCAGATTTGGGACAGCCTTGTCTTTCCCCTTTGAACCGCCTTGATCCTGCTTAATTTTGAGCACCAATTGCTCCGTAGCAAGAGCAGAGGCTGTGAGCTGTTGCAAAGTATGTTTTGGGTGTAATTCAATGCCCGAACGATAAGCTGGTTGCAATCCAGAGCGAAACTTCCTCTTTCTTTCATCCTCAGTGATTTGCATAAAAGGAGTTACCTCTAGCAACACTTTCCAAAACTTGTTTACATACTGTTGCAAGCTTTCATTATCTCTTTGCTTAAGTCTATCCCACTTTTGGGTGAGAGTTTGCTCTGCATTTGGTGGCAAAAACTGAGCATAGAATCTGTCCTTAAATTCCTTCCAGGTACAAATGGTGTCCTTGGTGATCTTTTCAGTGATCCACCAATGAGCAGCGGTTCCTTTCAAAAACATGCTAGCATGGTGTACTTTAGACTTCTTAGTGAAGTCCTCGTCGCTAAAAGCAATGTCAAACTGTGCCACAAATGCTAACACTTTGGAAGCATCATGCTCTCCATGAAAGACGTCAAACTTAACAGACTTGTCACCTACTTTAAATTCGTTGAGCTTTCTGGCATGAGGCTCATGGTCTTCTCTTTTTCTTTTCCCCTTATTCAACGGGCAGCCCTATCTGCATGGGCTCCATGGGCCATCATAGAAGTTTCATGAAGCACGGTGGCATGTGCTCCACGAACTTGAGAATCAAATGCATGTGACTTTCTTGCATAAGGCAATGTCTCTCCATGAGACAACTCAGAAGGTAAAGTTCTTCTAGTGGGAGATCTGTCACCCCTACCATGGGATACATGTCTTGAATGCATATGACCATCATGCCCTCCATGAGCACTAGCATACATATACGTGTCAGGCTTTGTGCCTTGTGGAGAAGACGCATGACGAGAGGTGACTGTCACCTCTTCCTTTTGCATAAAAGACCTCAACCTTTGAGATGCGGGATCTCCATGCTTCAAGCGAGGTGGATTTCTGAATTTCAGCTCTCCGTCTTCCCCCTCTTTGATGTCACCTTTGCGGAGGAGGTAGGAAAGTGTCAACTCCCTTGGCTTCTTGTCTACTTCTCGTGCCATGGACTCAAAAGTCACATCAACCATTGCATTGGCTTTCGTTGCTTCAATGGCACTTTGCACATGGGGATCTTCATGCAAAAATTTTAGCTCTTGCTCTTGTGCCTGCAAAAGCTTTCTCATATGCTCCAATTCAACCCTCATTGCATCAGGCTCTTCTTCTAGCATGACTGTCTTTCCTCGAGACAGTTGCCCCTTTGAATCACTATCATTAACCCTTTCAAGGGGCTTGTGCCTTCCTCGTAGAGCATCAGAACCACACGAGGCACTCGATGGGCCCCTCAAATTATGCACTTCCAAAGGGTTGCCTTGGCTGTCCATTGTGTTAAGTGTGCTAGAAGCGGGGTGTCCAATACACAGATTCGTTTCCCCACTAAGAAGAGGGAAGCAACCGTGCTCTGATACCAATGAAACCGATCCCGTCAAGTGGGAATAGACTCCGTTGGACACCCACACGCGTAATAGCACAACTTAATATCACAATTTGAAATGGACAACTTAATAACAACTGGAATTTGAAATGAAATGAAATGAAATAGATGGACCGGAACCGGCTGACCCCCCCCTCAATATATGATATATTATTGGGAGTATTTAACAAATACAATGCTCCATGGGTTCAAAGAACCAGATGATGTCCATGTACAAATGAATACAGTACCAAAACAAGAGGTTCGAAGTCGACGTTCGAAGTAGAGCGACCACTTGAGTGGTCTAGTCTCTACGGTCCTATGCCTTCACTGGAATCCGCGGAGAGCGCCCTGTTCCAGGACCACGCACAAATAGGCGCTCCCGTACTAACACCTAGCTCTCCCGATCTCGGCACCTTTGGACTGTGGTTCTCCAAAAGCTTGGACTACCCGGCACCGAACGGGTGTTAGCCGTAGAGAGAGAATCCTTTATCAGATTTACAACACAAAGTTCTTTACTTAAATCTAAAATTCACTTACTTGTAGATTGCAGATGGAAGACCAATACCCATGGTGTCTGTGTGCAGCTACTTGAGAGGGACACCAAGGTGCAGCAGCATGTCAAGAGGAGTAGCTGCCTGGGGAAAAGTATAGCCCCCTGAAGAAAGGAGATGCCGCCTATGTAAAGGAGGCACAACCGCCTACAAAAGAGAACAACCACCTCTGTGCAGGACACAGCCACCTTCTGTGGAGGAGGAGGCGCAACTGTCTGGCAGCAGCCCGCCTGGTGAAGAACACAGAAGCGTGTATGGGAGGAGAAGCATGCGCAGTCGCCAGCTCTGTAGACCGGCGCAGTCGCCTGTGGTGGCTGCAAGTGGGTGAGTGGTGAAGTCGCCTGAAAGAGATGGAGCAGGAGCCGCTTGTATGCAGGGCACAACCACTGCCAGTATGCAAAGCACAGCCGCCGCTTGCAGAGTAGGAGAAGCAGCCGTCAGCCTCCTGTGGTGTAGCCGCCTGATGGATAGGAGAGCACACAGGCGCCTGCAAGAGGCAGCGCAGTCTGCTAGTGATGGTACACAGCCGCCTGTGGAGACAGCAGTGCAACCTTCTGGAGGTGGCAGCCGCCTGCTGAAGATAGCAGCCGCCTGCTGAAAGAACAGCAGCCTGTGCCGCCTGTATGGGAAAGCACACAGCCTCCTGCAAGGTTGCCAGGCGAAGAGAAGGCAGCCTGCTGGAGATTCAACGCAGCCTGCTGGACAGAGGGAGTCGCTGACTGCAGAGGTGGTGAAGCGCAGCCTGTTCTGACGAAGAGGTGAAGGTGGCGCACACAAAAAACGTTTTTTTTCCAAGAGAGAAGGGTGGTCACCTCTTTGTAGGTGTTGGAGGGGGAGTTGCACGACTACAACTGGCCGGCTCCCCAAGGTTGCATGGGAGCGGCCAGTTCCATGGTGTGGTGTGGGTAGGTGGCCATGCACCCACCCCCCACACACAAATGGTTAAGTGTGGCTCCCCACCTTGGCTCATAAGTGGGTGCCCATAGTGGGTGCCCACTTTTAAGTGAACGTGAACATACAACCTTATAAAATAAAAGGTTAGAAAAATAAACTATTAAACCAACATGTGCAATACACTTACCACTTGTTCACATGGAACAAAACTCGTCAGAAGACAGAGCAAACTTCACGACTCGTTGGCAGGCGTCCCCGCTCAGTAAGTGACACGTCAAGCAGGCAAACACAAAAATACAAGTCATGCGAAAACAGTTTAAAACATGCAAAACATGAGTGCATGTGCAAATAGTATCATGGACATATCTCCCGTTCATGGAACAAGTACAAAATATCTGTCGGGCACAAAAATGGCACGACATAAAACATAAATCCTGGTCTTCCTATGGAGTGACAGTCCCATAGGTAAAACACGGTTCCAGGCACGAGCCTCCCTATGGAGTGACAGTCCCATAGGTAAGACACGGCACAAATACTGGCTTTTCCATGGTGTGACAATCCCATGGATAGAACACAGTCCAGGTCATACACGGGTGGCACTAGTCTGGCTCCCGTCCATACGACACCTTCTTGCTAACACACGGGTGGCACCAGTCTGGCTCCCGTCCATGTCAAGCAAAAATACTGGCCTCTTCACATGAGACACCGGCCTGGCCTCAAGTGAACGAGACGCAAAAACTGGAGATGGACCAAATGGTCGGCCAATTGGTGACAATATGAGAAATGAAGAAAGTGAAATTAAGACACAATGGAAAGCAATATAGGCAACTGTATTTACAAGAGGTCCTTGAGAGGGATGTATACAATCGCCTTGGATACAAAACTGGGTGTTCCTATGTTCAAAAGAAAAAAAATGATTAGACTAATCTATTTGGACCTTAAGGGTCTTAAACCACTCAATCCCTAATAGCAAGTCTACATGCTCTAGGTGCATAACATAGCACTCTAGAAGATCTCTATAGTCCTGAATCCGGGGATCGGTAGCTTCTCCACTTTTTGATCCCACACTTGCTGACCCGTAGGTAGGTGTACCTCGTAGAAATGATCGCTAGGCGTCATGTCCAGATCCAATTTCTGCACAAGTTTGTAATTAACAAAGTTGTGTGAGCTTCCGGGGTCCAGAAGAATGTGGATTCTATGGCAATGCACTTCTCCATAAACTCGAAGAAGACCGTGCAAGCCAAAAACCTTAAGAGTTGAATAGACTAGAACATGAACTAGGGCGAGAAAGTATAGTGATTGAATTGCCTGTCAAAGACAACTAGTTGGCTGCCTTCGTCTTGGGTCTTGCGTTGGTCTTAGCACCCTTCTTGTTTGGGCACTCGTTACGCATGTGTCCTTTTTCCCCGCAAATGAAGGAACCGCTCTCCTTGAGCTTCAAAGCCTTGAGGAGACGGTTTTTTTTCGATGGAGTCGAAGTAGAATTCTTCGAAGGTTGGTCTGAAGACTTTCCTTCTGTCGTGCTAGTCATCGGCGGGGAGAACTTCCTTTTTTGCTTGTTCCCTTGCTCGGTTATGGGCTTGGTTTTGGAAGAGACGATCGTATCATCATAAATACGCGGAGAGTGAATGGCCTCGTCCAAAGTTTGCACTTGTTATTCTTGACCTGTAAATGTTATGAGTCGGGTAACCCTGCTACGAAGAAACCCAAAAGAGTTGTAGAATCCATCTTCATAACTTTCATCTGCAAGTCTCTAAATTTTTGGAGGTGTAGACCTCATAAGTGAGGTTTTGTGACGTCATGGTCAAACTGGCAAATTGGGCAACTATGTCGTAGTCATCCTCCTCCTTGAGGAATTCCTTCTTGAAGACTTCTTCAAACTGCGCCCAAGTTGTTGGTTTAGGTCTGAGTTCTTTCCACTAGAGCAAAGCCTTGCTTGAGAGGAAACCTGCTGCCAACTGAATCTTTATGTCATCGCCATATCAATGAAACCGGAAGTGGACCTGCCACTTATGTAGCCACGTGTCCACAATCTCTTTGGTACGTTGCTTTTGCTCACGTCCAAATTGCTCTAGAGTGATGTTGGGGCCTCAAGCAGATGCCAAGGTATCCATGCCTGAGAGAGTAGATAGAGTAGTGGTCAATAGAGAGATGGAATTTTGCAAAGTCTGCATCTGCGCGGTGACCTGTGCCTGATGCTCCGTAAAAGAAGCCTTGAAAGTAACTTTAAACTTCTGAAAATCAGATTTAGTCATGAAATCTTTAAAAAGATTGCCATCGGCGGCATCAGGAGCCGGCAGGTCTTCGTGTTCGGGAATGGGATCCATCTCCGATTCTTGGGTTGACATTCCGGAAGAGAAGAAATGAGGAGCAACTAACGCTTCGAGAAATAAGAGCTCCCAAAGTCTAAGATATAACCCGCTCACAAAAAATGCGGGTAGCGCGAAGGAGAGTGGGCTGCCAAAGGAAGAGAGAAAACAAGGTGTTGTGAGCCTGAGACGTGCAAGATAACTTCTACGATAGAAGCTGGCTATGAGGAGATCTCTTGTGTTGAATCGTTGAAGCCCAGGCTGGTTTTTTAAAGCCCACAAAAGCTTTTTGTTTTTTTGCTTTTTTGGTTTTAAAAAAAACACGTGGGAGGGCTTTTGTAAAAGCCATGCATAAACCATGAAAAGCCACACTAAAAAACCATGCTAGTCGTGTTTGAAAAAACACTCTACCTTCGTTTTTTTAAAACCCACACTGCATGCGTTTTCTTTTTGGTTTTGTTGTCTTGCTACATTTTTTGAAAAAAACGCAAGGTCCTATAAAAAAAAACGGAAAGCAACGGAAGGGCTAAAATAAAAACGTAGGCTTAAAAAAAGCGCTGTTTTTTGGCTGCTTGCCACTTGTCAACTGTGAGGAAGATCGCCTCCGTCACCTACGAACAGCAGCAAAGAAGTAAAAAAATTTGTCGCCCGACTGTTCGCCTTGCTGCCTGATTGCTTCCTGTTTCTCAGGCACAACCGACAAGTGCTCTCTCTCTCTCTCTCTCTCTCTCTCGTTGATTCACAACCGACTAGCTCTCTCTTGCTGATTCACAGCCGACGATCTCTCCTTGTTGCCAAAAAGCAACTCTTCACATGTCCAAATCGACTCTTTCCATAACCACAACCCAACTTAGGTTCCAACGATGCAAACAACAAACCAAACGCTGAATTCTGAAAAAAAAAACAACTGTATACATGAAAAAACAACAGTCATCTTGAACTCATAACTCTTTCTTTGACCTCTTTCTTCTCTACCTACCAACTTGCATGCTCTCTGAGGCTCGCTCTGATACCACTGTCAAATCCCCAAGGGTCTCCTCGTAGAGCAATCCTGAAACGAGACTCGAAACTTGCAAAACAAAGCCATAAAACGTGAAGGAGGTGTGTAGGCCCGACTCACCTCCCAACCATGACAGCCGTGGGCAAAACCCACAAGACATGGTTGTCCCCACCGAGCCACGAGCTGAGCTAACTAACAAAGTGCATCGACCAATCTCTTCTCCATGACGTCCCATACGGCCATCGAGCTACCCTCGTGGGCCTTGAGACCGCTGCCGGCCTTGGCTGCAAGAAGCAGGTGCATGTCTGCACTAGATCCAGGCTCTTGACCGTAGATTTCTCACAAAGACTCGCGAGACTCTGACCAACTGACTGCCCTTGGCGACCCTTTTATAGGCTCTTGGCCGGTCACCGAGCGTCCACACTTGGGCGCCTGCCCGTCTGTCCATCCCTAGCCCAGCTCATCAATCAGCCTGCCTAGCTCCAAGCTACCCCAAGCCTCGAAGCTAGTGGTGCGTGCTGCACACGGTAGATACTAGATACACTCTGTGCACATGACAACTTGCTTGAGATGCATAGCCTTGGGTTGGTCAATGGTGGGTAAGGCGGGTGACTTGACACAGGTGGAATTTATGGCTCAACAGCATAGCTTGAGTGTATTGTATAGGGTTGAGTACTCTGCATAGGTATGTGACCTAGGTGAGGCATGTAGTTTGGTTGGGGCACATGAGATGGTGCAGGGTTAGCTGTTGGTGCAGTGCCCATGGTGTGTGGGTAGGGGACTTGATACCCCGGTGAGCTGGGTGCTGGCACAATGCTGGTATGAATAGTGCTCGCGGAACCTGAGGATGGAAACGATCCTTACATCGATCCCTGGGTGGGTGCAGACAGAGTGTGCATCCCACCTCCAGCTAGATGAGAAATGAGTTTTGTGGTTGTGGTGATACAGTTGCAATATTCCAGTGCAATGTGGGAGGGGGAGAAAAGGTGGAGTAAAAGAGAAATTGTTGTTACCTCCTTGTCCACTGTGAGGTTGAGGGCGTCTGCTTTGGCTAGACCTGAAAACCAAACGAGGAAAACATACCAGGGTTAGGAACACATGCACTTGAAGGTACAAACGAACCTGACACGTCGACCAGTTGGGGTGCTAACGAGTGAACTACGGCTGCTAGGTATGGAAATAGTACTTGTTTGAAAACTAGCCTTTGTCTCGGACTCGCTTGAGACAGTGAGGTTGGGCTCTCCAGATGAGACTGAGTACCAATGCCTATATATGGCACGCTGGAAGTAGGTAAGAAACCCCCTCTTGATGGCTGGTCCATCTGACTCGAAGAGGCTAGTCGTGTAGCAATGGGATTTGGTTCTGAGTTGGTGTTGGATAGGTTCTTCGTATCCTAGGGTCAAGCCACTGGGCTGTTGAGCTGGTAGGAGGAACCATTGTCTTGATCTTGGTATGATGGAGACCCTGGTGAGGGTGGCGAGGGCTTTTCCTCAGAATACTCTGGAAGTTACTTCATAGTGAGTAGCTCTCGAGGTCTTTAATCCCTTGCTCAGGAGTGCTCTGATGCCATGTGAGAACATAAGGATCAAACAACCTAACAAAGAGAGATCAGAGTAACATAGAGCACAGTGCAGGTGAATGATAGATAGATATATAATCGTGAGAGATCCAATACGAGAGCTCTGTATGAGACTCTCATGAAGCAACCCAAATAAGGTAGACCGTTGGTGAAGCGTAGACCATAGTCTCATGGGACGCGAAATGGGAACGGGGACGGAAAAGATTGAGAATGGCCATTCCTTGTGACTATAGAGTGACATGGGATGGGAATGGGAACGGGAAGATGCTGCTATCCTCAACATTCCCAAGTCTAAAAATGCCCATTCCTTGTGACTATGACGTAGACGAAGTCAAAGCAGAAGGTACGGTCAGATGTTGAAGGCTCTTGGCGATGTGATGCGGTGGCACTTGGAGGTAGTCGGTGTCAAGGTAGTGGTAAATGCAGATCTGCAGGGTTGTAGAGCTAGCCAAAAGAAGTTAACAAATCAGCGCAAGTTGTGAATGCTTGCTAGGCTGTGACTTTTTTTTTTCTATCTATTGTCATGAATGTGTCTGTGCACGATGGGCATGTCTTGATGGAAGAATGTATTGGGCTATCTGCATTTGAAGACTTACTTAGTGTTCCCCTTTTGTGATACGTCACCTCAATGTGCCACCTGAATATGCTGAGGCTGAGCAGGGGTCAGCGGTGATGCCCACGCTACTCCGATGGTGAAGCAAAACAAGGGTGCAGTGGGGGCTGCCCCCTATCTCACCTGAACCCAAAAGGTCGTCCGCTCAGCTCTGAAGGTGATGGTGGTGTGCAGATGGTGTTCCAAGGTGAAGCAATGGGCTGCAGATAGAGGGAAGAGGTAATGCTGCAATGGGTGTGCCTGATGGAGGCCATGGTGCAGGGCAGAAGTGTTCTCCTGTTCTGCAGAGAAATGCCCTGGACTACTGCTGTGATGGAGGTGGCCTGATGTGAGGATGGAGTGCTGCAGGTGAGTGGGACTGTGCCCTGGAATCCTGAGGCGATGGCAGGCTTTGCAGTGGGGAAGACCAGATCATGGGGGGCTATGAATAGCCCCAGCCCAAGCGTGTGAAACCAAATCGGCTTGGCAAGGAGCAGACAGGTCGCTTGAATTCTGGGGGCGTGGTTGGCCAAGCAAACTATAGGGCAGTTGGCCCACAAAATCAAGGTCAAGGGGGCTGCAGCCAGTTGGCCCGCCTTGGACCCCAAGGGGCCCAACTAGGGCCCCTTTGTGGGGTCCCTTGGGCCCTCGTGGGGCCCATCTTTGGGCTGGAAAAATGGCAGGTTTCATCACAGCCTTTCTCCTCCGTAGTAGGTTTTCTAAATGGGGTTGTTCGTAATTTTTCTTTGAAGAGGGAGGGGAGCTTCTAGAGTGGGTGAAAGATGTACAAAAAGAGGAGGCGGTGGGTCTTTGGGAGGAAGGGGCGGTGCTTGGTCCGTAGTTTCTTTTTGGGGGTGAGATGGGCTATGGAAGACTTCGGAAAGATAGAGGAGGCTGTAGGTTGGTTGATCGAGGATAGGCTACACATAGGTTAAGGGGGTGAGGAATTGTGCGGGGTAGAGGGAGAGGATTTAAGGGGGGGAAGTAGTTTGGGAAATATGTGAGGGGAGCTAGGAGTTCAAAAGGGCGTTTCTCAAGGCGGCGGGGTTTTTTTTTTGGGGGGGGGGGGAGGGGGGGGTTGTATTTGTTTGTTAGGATGTGGGTTTGTTAGATGGAGGGTGGAGCTCTTAGTGGAGGTCCTGTTGGGGACACGTGGTCATTCGTGGAGCATGAAGCACAGAGGAAGGAAAAACTCGTAAAGAGTTTTCTATTAATGTTTAAGATAAAAAACAAAGATATTCAAGTACAAGTTTGGGTCTTTTTTTATAGGCCAGAGTTGACACCAACTCTCTTGACCTTTATTTAATGCATCTTGTAAGGGTGTGTTTATACACATACACTTACCTAGTGTGTTCCCACATACGCGCGTGTTTATACACATACACTTACCTAGTGTGTTCCCACATACGCGCGCAGCACACACGCATACACGGGGAGACCTATCTAATATTTATTATATAAGTCTCCCTGCGTATGCGTGTGTGCTGCTTCATAAAGTAGAAACTTCGGGATCAACTTGTATAAGGTGTCCCATCTCAAGTTTGGGTAGTCGAATGCTTGTTCCTCAGTGTAGAGGATGAGGACTTGGACCAGCCACCATTGAGATCACAGGCGCATGGTGAGTCCAGAAAGTCGATGTTTTCAAGGTAATCATCAAGGTCGAGGTTGCCCATTTGTGTCGATGTCGTGAGATGGAGGAGAAGAAAAGCATATCGGTGTTGGCTGGGAGAGTGATGAAGATGTGAGAGAGAGAGAGAGAGAGGGAGAGAGAGGAGGGCTAGAGAGAGAAACTACTGCTCCGCTGCGACGTTTTCTTTCTTTTCTTTTTAAAGGGGAAAATATAATTCAAAAAATAGAGAAAAGAAAAGAAAAGAAAAATGTCACGTGGCTACTGCAGGAGGGTCGAGGTCGCTCGACTACACACGAGGGTGACACCCAAGGTGATGCGTGGGCTGACGGGCAAATGATGGGGCTGCCACAAGGGTCGTCCTTATGGACGATGACAAGCTTTTATGCCTACGTTGAGAGGAAGAGACGGGGTTCTCCTCTTTATGTCGCACGATGATGGCTTGGGTGGAGGCGGCCGGGCCACAACTCGGACGAGGAGACTTATTGCACAAGGCACGACGGGGACGAAGAAGACGGTGCTGCTGCTGGGTGACACGCTACATAGGTTGAGGTTGTTGTTGTTCTGCATATCATTTGTTGGAGGTGAGGGACACGCGGTCATACGTGGAGTATGACGCGCAGAGGAAGGAAAGACTCATAAAGAGATTTCTATTAATGTTTAAGATAAAAAAGAAAGATATTCAAGTTCAAGTTTGGGTCTTTTTTTATAGGCCAGAGTTCACACCAACTCTCTTGACCTTTATTTAATGCATCTTGTAAGGGTGTGTTTATACACACACTTACCTAGTGTGTTCCCATACAAAGGTGTGTTCACACACATGCGCGTAGCGCACACGCATGCTCGGGGAGACCTATCTAATAGGTCCTCCTTTATTTCAATTTGAATTATTTCAATGACCAATCTCTTTATGGGAGGAAGCTTTACTTCATGGAGGAAGTCTTGGGCTCGATTTCTAGCTTGGTGAGCTACTAGGCCAAAGATCGCTTTGTTCTTGTAGGGGGATGTGTGGGAGAGAGGGATGGGAGACAAGCTTGGAGGTCCATGAGCTGTTGCTCCTTCAAGGCAGGGAAGGTATCAAGGGATTATCTGAGGTTGTTGGTGAGGTGGATTTCGTGAGATCAGCTATGTGATGCCGTGCAATCAAGGTGGTATTAGGTGGTGAGGGTAAAGAGGTTATTGGGCTATCTTATTTTTGATAGAGAATTGGAAGTGTTTTTGAAAAGCATTCGGATGCCTTTCTCTATTTTTTTAAAGACTTCGAGCGGAGTGGAGGTGACAAGGTTGAACTCATCTGGCTTGGAGGAGAGAAATTTTAAAGATTGGGAGATTTGTAGTTAACCTTCCCTGCTGGAGGGGAAGGTTATTGAGGAGGGGGAGGGGGAATTATATTGAACGTTGAGGGTTTCACGCTCCCGATTGAGAGGTGTTTGGGGGGGACAAACTGAGAGGGAGAGGAAGTATGATTGGGAGGGTGCCGAAGGAGAGAGGGGAGGTGAGGGTGCCGATAGTGAGGAGGAGGTACGTTTGGAGGGGAGGGGGGTTAGGGAGGTGAGGAGGTGTTAGAGGACAAGACAGAGGCAGTGAGGATATTGGAGAGATGATTTGAGATAGAGGAGAGCGGAGAGGGCATGAAGGTTTGCAAGATGGGCGGAGGAAGACAAAACATGTCAGGACTTGCAATAATTAGTGAAACAAATTTTTTGACTTCACAACTTTTAAAGTACATACCATACACATTCATAATGTATATTATATACATGTGGGTCTAATCATGGTCTAATAAAAGAGTCTATTTAATAAAAGCGATGTATGCTACACTAATGTGTTTCTTCAATGTCTAGGTGAGTGAACTATGTGAAAAAGACAATGAAAACAAGAGGAGATATGATGAGGCGAGTATAAAAAGTTTATTTAAATGCTCTAAACGATGCATGTTACACTAATACGTGTTTCTTCAATGTCTAGGTGAGTGAACGATTTGAGAAAGACAATGAAAAGAAGAGATATGATGAGGTGAGTAGCATGGCATTATTAGAGGCTGTCTTTTTTATTAATAGAGATCTTTTTTTTGCACGTGCAAAAAACACTAATTTGTGTTTCTTTAATGTCTAGGTGAGTGACGTGTTTACAAAAGAAATCGGAAAGAAAATGAGATGTGATGAGGTGAGTATTGTGACATTTTTAAAGTTTGTGAGTGTTTTTCGTTCGTAGGAAAGGTTGGTTAATTTATTTATTATTTTTGCAGCCCATTAGTTTGTTAGGAATCTTGGGTGGAGGTACAACGTCTGCTTGGTTGAGAGATGTGGAGGAGACAGTTTATTTGGACAGTTTTACAGGACATGTTCCATTTGTATGCTCGACTAGTACTAGCGGGGACTCATCAGGTCCTGTGCAAGATTGGGTGATGGCTGCAAGAGACTTTTTGTTTGGGCCTCAGAATTACAGAATTGGGAGAGTAGTCGCTGAGGATTTTTCCTATTCGGGGAGTGCATGGTTTTATCACAAAGATTACATAGTCACATGTGCGCATGTAATTCATAATATACAAGCTAAGAAGAAGAATATTCTTCTTCAGCTTCCTAATCATGTTTTGATCGATGTTGAGATAGTTTATTCATGTTCCCCCGATAAACTGATCTTGTCCTACAAGATGGATGTTGCCATTCTGAAAATGAAACATGTCCGCACCACCTCTATATCAACATCAATGAATGAGCTTCCAATAGCAACCATAGAAGCTGGGAAGCCCGTGTGGACATCGAAATGTATTACCGCAGGTTTGTGACACGCTTGCTTTACAAATAGTGAACTTCTCTTTAATGAATTGTTTGCTTGTGTAATGAAATATAAACATGTGTAGTGTGTTTTATCTTTTTAGGTGTGTTGGACACCGAAGCTCAACATATTCTACAAAACATGTTAAATGTGGGACGAGTGGAGTCGAATTCGGAGTTATGTACAACAGTGAGTGCGAGGGCTGATTTTGGCTTTTCCGGAGGACCGGTATTGAATAAAAACCTGCAAATAATTGGGATGATACAAGGTGGTCGTGGGGTGGAAAAGAAGACTGTGGCCATTATCCCAATAGAAGAGGTAGCGAAAGTCATCGCAATTGTATCAGTTATGTCATCTACATTACCTGATTTTTTCATACCTATACAAATGGATAGCACTGCCATCCCATTTTGAACTTTTAGAGTGCTAGTAACCATGATATCTTCCAGTTGTGTAAGGTGATTTGCTGTAAACAGTTTGCATGAACGATGTAGATTGTATAATCATGGGTTTTGGCCACATGACTGCTTCTAGTTGTGTAAGTTAAAAGAGTTTACATGAACTATGTAGATTGCATAATCGTGGGCTTTGGTTTGTGGCCATGTTGAAGGTTGATTATTTTTTGAAACAAATGCTAATTAGATCGCTTTAGGTTTATTAATGTATTTATAAGTTGCTTCATGTTGAATATGGTCACAAAACAAGTAATTGTTTGTTTATCTACACCAATCATTCGCACGAATAGTAGGTAGCAATCACTACAAACCATGAACTTGTGCAATATACATAACAAGCTAGCTTTCATGTAAACATATGTACGTGTGTATATGCTTTTGTTGCAAGTTGTTTTTAGGTGTCGAGGTAGTGCATGTCCATGTGCATTCCGTCGTGCTATGAACATGTAGATGAGATAATTTGCACATGCATGTGTATGTGCACACATGCTTTTGTTGCATAGTGTGTATTCAGTTAGATGCATGAGGACCATGCCTATGTGTTTGGACTTGTGGCTTTGTCATCGTGTGTGTAAAATACATGTGTGCATTATGTTTGTGCTATGTGCAAGGTACATGTGTGTCTCTACGAATGTATGTATATTTATGTTCACTCTTATTTATACACGTGTAATTTGCTGACATATGTTGCATGTGTATATATGTTGTGTCACTTGTGTGCTCATATCGAATGCACAAGTGATTACATAAAATGTAAGCTATGCTAAATGTAACTTGATGTCTTTGTAAATGCGGTTTTCGCATCTTCTCTTATGGAAAATAGACCTGTCTGTCTCTTTCTCCCTCTCCTCGGTATATAACTTAATGAACTTTTTAAAGGCATCACATGCCTAACTAGGTGTGATGGAGGCTAGGGATTGTCGAGGTGACCAGGTTTTGGCCTCCGGGACCCCGGGGCGCGTGGCGCTGCGGGGAGGGGGTAGGCTTACCTCATTGTGATGCTCTCCTTACACCTAACTAGGTTTACGGTGCCTTATGGGGTGCAACTCACGATGATGATGTCATCTATGAAGAGGAAATTTAAGTGGGTAACTATCCAAAGCTTCTTGTGATATGATGTCATGAAGTCCACAAGCTCTCTCTCTCTCTCTCTCTCTCTCTCTCTCTCTCTCTCTCCAACCTTGCTTGTGCATACACATATGCAAGAATGCTAGCTAGCTTGTAGCACAATTTTCTTTTCGAATGTCATGTCACTTTCATATTTAAAATATTCAAATTGTATTTGCGTGATGCTATATTAGCTTGCGGATGTGGTTAGTGCAAGAGTTTTCAAATTTTCAAGTTAGTCCACTTGGGTTCAAAACTTGGATTGTGATTATGCCTTTAAGGCATCTTGAAATTATTTCTACTACGTTAAAAATGCTCTCTTAGCATGGGTGACACCACAGAAGGATGTCCTCTTAAGATTTCAACCAAAATTTCTCAATTGGTTGTACTACCAAAAACATATGGAAAGAAAAAGCAACACATTCTATGGAACATTCAATTGTTTCATAATAATTGAGATGGTAGAAAAATGTCAAAACTAATGACTTGAAATGCCTTCAATTTGATTTGCTATAAGACATGTCAATGTGCGACAAAGAATAGGTGGCATGCATTGAGTGCTTTAAGAACACACAACCTAATGATTGAAAGAAAGAGAGAACCACTCTTATAATAAAGAAACATTAAAATTTCTTATATGCTTTTGGATTAACATAATGGTTGAAAGAATAAGGGTAACACTCTTATGGTATATAAATATTTATATGCTTTTGGTTGGTCGAAATGTCATATGAATGATATTAAACATCTTTCTATTTGATCTTTTATTAAACATGTAAACATGCATGAGTGGCATGCATTCATTTCTAAAGGTGGAGGTTGGACGATCACACGATTCTAACGTGACAAAAGAAGGACTTGTAAGGGTTTTTGCGTATTGCCTTTCTAGCTTTTCAAGTTTAAGAGTCACTTGTTTAGTCATTGTGAATTTTTTATTTTCCAAACTCACTTCCCATTCTCATTTTTGTTAGAATACCATTTTTAGCCATGATAAATAAGGCATTTATTTTTAAAGAGTACTTTTCATATGCTAACCTTTCATTTTTGTGGCTAAGACCCAATTGATTGCTTCCATCATTCACACTGACAATAATTCCACTTAAAAAAAGATGATCTGACTCTTTAGGAAGCCCTCTAGAGACGCTCTGACTTTTCAAGAAGCCCTCCACAAGCTAAACAATAAGTTCTTGAAGCCATGTACACACAAGGCATAGTTATCGTTTCCATTTTTGGATAGCTAAGCCTTCTTTATGTTTACACGTTTAGACTGGTAGGCTTAGTTGAATTTTTCCATGGGGTTAGTCACTATACCAAAAAGGGAAAAGTTACGTACCATATCTCTTAATTCTACTAAGCCATGCATGTGAATATTTCATAAATGCCATAGATAGACCAACAAACGAGTGAAAAAATGGCAAGCATAAACAAGCTTCCAAAAAGGGCAAAGTTACACACCATATGGTTTACTTCTACTAAGCCATGTATTGCATAAGTCATGTTGTAATATAAACAACAAACAAGTGAACAAACGACAAGCCATGTATTGCATAAGTCATGTTGTAATATAAACAACAAACAAGTGAACAAACGACAAGCATGAACAAGCTTCCACCATTCCCATTCCAACTTAAATATGCAAGGATGTTGAAATGTAAGAAATTCCTCCCCTACATTACCATGCATGGAGAAGTAAGGCTCCAATACACAGAGGGGCCTATTTATAACCTAATTTTAGTTCCTCTACCACTTTTCATTAACATGTTTAATTAACCCCAACCTCTTTGCAAGATCATTGACAACCTTGGTAACAATCATAAATTTGACAACCTTGGTAACAATCATAAATTTGACACATGCTAGAAAAAGGATACATCTAGATTGGTGTGCCTACAAGGAACCTCTTTGCAAGATCATTGACAACCTTGGTAACAATCATAAATTTGACACATGCTAGAAAAAGGATACATCTAGATTGGTGTGCCTACAAGGAACCACTTTGGCACACATAGGGGAAAATAGATGAAGGAAATTTGCATTTGTAGCCAAGGAGAGTGTAAAGCAACATCTTTTGTTAGGTGAAACGACAACTAGGGAGTTAGCTCATGAAGAGGAACACCCAAACTTCTCAACCAAGAGTGCTTGCCAAGGATGAGAGGCTAAGAATGAGGAGGTATATCAAAGAACGAATGAGAGATCAAAATACGAATTTCCAAAAGACTTAGAGATGTGCAAAGCCACTGAAGGAGCTCAAAATAATGCACAACCATACTAAGCAAAAGACAAAGTTTGGGAAATAAATAGTTAAAATGACAAGGGAGAAGGCCAATTGCGTTGAGTATGGGAACAAAAGAACGGGAAGCAACAAAGGAGAGTCTGCATTAAGAAGGATCTAAGGAAAAGAAGAGCATCCCTACCACCCCATCAATCCATCTTGAAATGGATTCAAAGAAGAAAAAAACTTTGGACAAATACATTACATGAAATTTGACGATATAAAAAGTCCACCAACTAGATAATTCTAGAGTTTCCATTCAAGAAAATACTAAATATTTCAAGTTTGAAGTAAGTGGCTTGTGAGTCTTGATTAGGGCAAAGTTATGTGTTACATGCATGCAAAGAATATAACATAAAAGCATACACATATACCTTTAGAATCCATCAGAGAATAAGAATTTCTTTGCCCATGAATGGGAATTTATATAATCTTGTCTCATCATAAAGCTATTTATTTGTTTTCTCGCAATATTAATATCCATTATTTAAGATTATGAGGTTTAAACTCTTGCTCAAGTTTATCGTAGTGCAAAAAATGGAAAAAATCAAGGGGCCCAACCTTACGAGTGTAAAATGCCCTAAGTGTGGGTGTGTTGCGAGTTGTTTATATTTCCTTTTGGGCACTTTCCTGAAACAAAAAGGATTACGAGGTTTATATGTGCATTTCTCTTTACTTTGTGTACATGCCTTGGGGAAGAATAACATAATGTAGAGCCAATAGGCAAAAGGTGGTTGCTAGGCTAGTGCTTTACAACAAACTAGAATGGTGAATTTCTGTATAGAGAGTGGACATGTAGGTTATTTGTAGAACAAGATGTAAAAATGAAATGATCATTAGAAATTGAGCAAGAGTTAGGAAAAAGGAATTGATAAATGGTTTCAAGAAACATGAGAATATGACTATCCCCCCACATACACTTTGCCTCCATTCTTATCTACCTCCAATATTTGAGGATATTTCTAGTCTTAGTGAATGCTCTTTTGATGTTACCATGTAAGGGATTTTGAAAATAATCTTACTTCTTTCAACTCTTAAAGACTAGTGTACCTATTTTTGAGTTAGGAAAGAGAACCTTGAGTTAAGTGTGCACTTATTAGTTCTTCCTTCAAACAATGCAATTGTTTTCTGGCTATATATCACCAGATTGGCTAAAAATAAGATCGTAACTCTAGGGTTTTGGCTGAAATTACGGCTAAAAGTTCACATATGGTCGCCACTACATATGTGCATTAATTTATATATATATATATATGATATTGCAAACAAACTTATAAGTGATTATTTTAAAACCTTTTTCTAGACAATCGAGTCTTGTAAAAATCTAGAAAAATATTCTCCTCAAAATGAAAGATAATTGGCATAAATTTGAATGGAGTTTGAGAAAGTTCTTATTGCCAAAATATCCTCATAGTCTTTAGCTCACATTCAACAACTTCATTTAGTTTTTTATAACAACCAATACAAATAGTAAAGGGAATGAAAACAAAAAGAATGCTTCCTTCAACTTGCTCAAGAGCAAGCTACACTAAAGTTGGTAGCTTATGTACCATGAATGATCATAGCTGGCTTCTGGCACTTACGTGAAGGCCCCTCTAGTCTTTTATCACTATCAAGGTTTTCATAGCCAATCTTGAGGCTTTTCCACCTTTCATTGTTGATGAAAACAAGCAATAATCTGTGCCCTAACTAGCCTAGAAGCACATATAAAGTATGGTACCAATCCTAAGGTCAAAATCATGATGTAAACACATGCATAACATAAGTTACGAGTGTAAAATTAGTCAAAAAGGTCAAAATCACGGAGATATGCTAGGAGGAGATTCTTTTGTCAAAACCTCATCAATGATGTCATCTAAAGCATCCTCTAGCTCCTATAAGAAGTCATGCAATCTCTCACTTACATAATGGAATAATGGTGGGATATTCTCTCTCTCTCTCTCTCTCTCTCTCTCTCTCTCTCTCTCTCTCATTCATTATGTGACTCTCATTTAAGATGAATGGATCATTGGCATATGCACCATGGAAGCTATTTGGGCTAATGGTCTGCCAATATTTGATTTAACCGAAACTTTCTCCATGACTCCCAATCTAGGGCATTATGTCAGGGATTTGATTGACGATGAGATAGTAGAGCTGGAGTATTGCTCTACAAAGTAGAATTGTAGCAACATCTTCACTAAATCCCTTGGGAAGGACCAACATATTTCATCTTTGAGGGGGGTGTTAGTATATACTCAATGCCTGCCTCTTAGCATCTATTGCACACATAAGGCCATATTAGATAATTTGGACGAATGGAGACATTTTGGGAATTTGAAATTGGATGAATTGTATTAAATTTGGGTAAATTTCTACAACTTTGAGGGATTGAATAATCAAACAGTAGATGGTTTTCTTCACACCATTGAGGGATACAATGGATTTTAATACAAGTTGATAATCACACAAATGGGTGGTGTTTATAAACACCTTTTAATATATGTTTTCCCAAGGTTTTGCAATGCTTTCCTCCACAACAATAAAATTAATGAAAGACCTTTTTTCAAAATATGTACTAGAAATTATGTAGAATTTGTACATTACCAGATAAGTAATTGGATTTGCAAGTCTCCATTGCTAAGCAAGCCTTCTGGGAATTTGAGATTGGATGAATTTCATTAAATTTGGGTGAAATTCTACAACTTTGGGAGATTGAATGATCAAACAATGGATTTTTTTCTTCACACCATTTAGGGGCACAAAAGGTTTTAATACAAGTTGATAATTACACAAATGGGTGGTGTTTATAAACACCATTTAATATATGTTCTCCGAGGCGTTTACAATGCTTTCCTGCACCAACAATAAAATCAATGACAATCCTTTTTTTTAAAATGTATACAAGAATTATGTAGAATTTGAGAAATGTAAACGTAAGAACACATTACCAGATAAGTCATTTGATTTTGCAAGTCTCCATTGCTAAGCAAGCCTTCTTGTGCTTTTGTACACACATTCTGTGGAATCTTAATCCTCTTAGTATTTGTGACTTTTGACATCCATGACCATACAACTGTATCAACACATTCCCAAACTTGGGGATCCTTCTTATTCTCTACCCAAAACTTGCTCCAACAATCCTCTCATAAACTTCTCCATCACTTAGTTCTTTTTTCTTTTTCTTAGCACAAGGTGCCCAATATTGAATTAGTACCTTATTGAAATTAGGTGATATTTCATCTATCTCAATTTTTGATTGGGAAACACCAAGTGATATATGATAAATTGGATCAGATGGCCTCACCAAGACAAAGTTTCATTTCTTAACATCTATCATTGGGCTAAACTCTTCCCTTGGCTTACCACTTAAAGGACCTCAATAGTGATTGTTCCATTCCTCATACCCTATGAACTCATTATTGTGCCTATCAAAGTTATCCACATGATCTGGTAATTGTATCTTTGGCCAAAAATTTGAGTACACACTTGTCTCTGATAAAATTGGATGCTCAAGTTCCTCTAACACATTTTTCCAGTATAATCTATGACTAGTCTTATATAGGTTTCATATGATGTTGTCTCACCCCTTCTATCTGCACACTTCTCCCAAAACCTAATGTAGTCCTTTATACCTGCCATTACTTGCAAAAGTGATCCCTTACAAATTCAGCCATTGGTAGCATGTCTAGAAAACCTGTTAGAAGAAGTGACCATCTATCAGAATTTTTCTTCCACACTCAATGCCTCCTTCTCTAGGCATCTAGTCAGGTGAATTGGGATGCACTTTGTATTGTATCATCCCAATTCACTTTGTATTGCATCTAGTCAGGTGAATTGGGATATGCACTTTGTATTGCATCATCAGGTTTTTCTTCAAGCATGAAGAAACGAAATTGCAATGGTTTAGAATGACCCACAAGAATATCTTGCCCATAATTAAGATAATTGTCAATGAAACTCTTGAATTTGAGGATCCTTTTTGAGAAGAAATGGTGCTGGTTTGGATTCGGAAGAGCATTTCGGAAGAGCATCTAAATGTATCCATTAGATGTGGAAACGTGAATGTTTGGCCCACTCTCAAACATTGCATCAACGTCCTCATGTGTGTGCCCTACCATCAAGAAGCCTAATTGAACTGTCTTGAAGACACCTCTTGCAACAAGTAGAGAAAGGTATGCAAATAAGTACGGACTTTTGTTCTCTGATGCACAATTATCTAGTTGTAGCAGTAAGTTCTCTGGCAATTTACGAAATGAGGAGGCAGTGCTTGCTATAGTATCTGTAGTAGAAGTTGTGGCATTTATATCCCTTGAGTTTGCATTAGTGACACTTTCCTATAATAAACCTACAGACCCACCACTTTGGAGAGGTTTCTTACCTTCTGAAGCATAATGACAATCCAAGGCACTTCTTGAGTTTAGAGCATTTAGTAATGGAACATTGTTGCTTTCCTGGACCCCATTAGTAGCTAGGTCCCCAATTGCATGCATGTCCATCCTCTCCAAGTTGCGCAAACACAATGCAAGGGAGCCAACTGTGAGATTTAGATCCAAGGGCCACAAACCATTTACAGTGAACACAATGCAAGGGAGCCAACTGTGAGATTTAGATCCGAGGGCCACAAACCATTTCTTGGATCCCATTAGTAGCTAGGTCCCCAATTGCATGCATGTCCATCCTCTCCAAGTTGTGCAAACACAATGCAAGGGAGCCAACTGTGAGATTTAGATTCGAGGGCCACAAACCATTTACAGTGAAGTTGCGCAAACACAATGCAAGGGAGCCAATTGTGAGATTTAGATCCGAGGGCCACAAACCATTTACAGTGAAGTGTCCATAATGACCATGCCCATGAGTAATCATTCCAATTAGAGACACTTGTAATTACCAAGCAAAATCAGTGTCCTTTGACTTCACCCTAAACCCAAAAGATATAAAAGCTGCCCAGGATCGACAGAAACAGTATGCACATAAGAAGAGGACAGTCAGAGAATTCAAAGAAGCAGATATGGTCTTCATTCGAGTACGGCCAAAAAGAAGTTCTTTATCTCTTAGGAAGTATAAGAAGTTATCCCCCAGATATTGTGGGCCATATCGGATTTCAATGAAAGTAGGTGACTTAGCCTACGAGCCTTTTCTACCTCATCATCTCAAAGTTCATAATGTATTTTATGTAAACCTTCGAAAGAAAAATGTACCAAACCCAAATCATGGAAAGACGGTAAAACTTCAGTGCCAAGATACCGTTGGCTTCTAGGTTACGCTAGCTTCGTCTCAAAGTTCATAATGTATTTTATGTAAACCTTCGAAAGAAAAATGTACCAAACCCAAATCATGGAAAGACGGTAAAACTTCAGTGCCAAGATACCGTTGGCTTCTAGGTTACGCTAGCTCCTTCCTTTATATAAGTCGTAACTTTTACTTGTCGCTCACAGTAATCTTACTTCCATCGATCTCCTTTCTTTCTTAACCTCCTTCATGGTGGCTTGGCAACAGGAATTGGTTTTATCCATGATGATTTCTCACCTTCAAGACGCAAGCTAGTCTGTGAAGAAGGATTTTATAGAACTGTATGAGCACTCACTTTTCCCTCACTTTTGGGAACTTTTGTAGCTCAGACCAAATGGCGGACCTATCAAGACATAACTAGGGTAACACCGTGGGGTCAGCAGCACTTTCGTAACAATGTCCGCTTGGCTATGGTTATTGAAGCTTTGGGTTTGGGTCTCCGATACTATTGCGTGATGAGATCAAGGCATATTGGGTTTTCTGAGCGGGTCTTCTTACTGGCGTGTTTTCTTCCTCATAAGAAGATATGCCTTTACCCCGTTTTTGGCTTGCCTCTCAGAGGTCCTTTTGTTAGATCACCTCATACCACTGAGGTAGTAGGTGCTGCAATAACCGGTCGAATTATTCCCATAGATGAGTTACCTTATACGTGTGCAGCTTGTGAGTACTGCTTTTGTGACCATATGATGGACGGGCTTATGGAAGTGTAAAAAGTTCTTCTATCTTTACTGTATATGTTCCAAGAATGAATAGAGTTGAAATCTTTGTTCTTGTCTTGAATCTTACTCTCGTTGAGAATTTTCTTGGTGGTTAATCTTAATTAAATTTTTTCTCTAAGTCTCATATTCGTGCATCTTGCGAAATTATCCCAAGTTTGCGAGATGAGGATAGTTTGTGTGAGATTCTAGAGAGTTGCCCCAAAAATTCTTTCGCATTTTCATTAACATATCTTGATCAGCATGCTGACAACACTTGCACTCACAACAATCAATCGAGGAAACTTGTAGCACTGATTCCATTGACATTTTGAACATTGATGTCGATGGCTCTCTTTGCTTGGGCTTTCTTTTAATGAAAGTATACCTTCGTTTCCTTAAAGATGAAACATCTTTTGCCAATGCACCATTTACAACATTATGTATACTGTCATCATATTCCATGGACACATATCTCCACAATGGGCTTCCATCTATCATGGTAGTTTGCTTGATTGGCCACTTAACCAAGCTTACACTACCAATCTCTTGTATAGTGCTTGTTGAGGTCCTTAGGTTCTAGTTGTTCTTGTTTATTACCACACCTAAAAAATCCTCTCCCAAGACAACAAAGTTTACGGAATCATAGGGATAAACATATAAGATCACACCCTTCCCAATGGTCTCAATCATGCTCTCATTCCACAAGGTCACATTTTTATCTCTCCACCACGACTCACTTTTGTTATCATTTTCCAATGATGAAACAGGCATTGCCTCAACATAAGGGGGCATGGACTCACTTTCTATAGTCTCTTCACCCATGGCCTCATCCAAAGCTACACCAACACATTGGAGAGAGGTCTTCGGCCATTTGACAACACTCTAAATTGCTTCACCAATTGTCATTGCATCCATAGTGGAGAAAGGTAATAGCACATCATTATTAATACCCTTTTCCATTATCACTGAGATACATTGTCTATCCCTATTTTCAAACCACTACAATAGCCCTTTGGGTTAGTTACACATACTGCACCAATTGCAACAACTTCATTACCTACTAGAATCTTTATTTTGTCCCCACCTCTAAATGCCATGGTCCCTGTTTATTTTGTAAGGAAAACTAAAATTAGATAAAACACTCATATATCCCAAATAAATTCAATAAACATTCTTAAGATAAGAATTCATTAAATTAAAAGGGTGTTAATCTAATTCTAGGATTAACAAGATCTACTGCCATTATTTTACATCAAGGAGTCATGGTAGATACACCAAAGAGTCATACATTCAAGATATGAAGCAATAGTGTCCAAAACTACAACTTAGGCGGGCGCCCGTAATGGTGTGACGGAGTATTTATGGTGATTTCCGCTTCAAGAGTGTGTGGTAGCAAGTTAGGATGTACTTCATGGATATATTATGAGAGTAGTCATTGTAATAGCATTAGGCCTCTTATGAGCCTAAAGTACCCAGCCGGCCACAATTTAAGTAAGTGTGGCCATGTATATAAGTGAATTTCTCTCATAATACAACATACTCTCCCATTGTGTAATTGAGTCTTGATCTTGCTAATCCTCTTGCTAATCTCTCTCCCTAATGCATGCTAGTTTAGTGAGTGTGTGTGAGTGAAGTGAGGTGAGAGGAGGGACGAGGACCGTAGAGTGCAATGTAGCGGTGTGACAACGCTTGCGGGAGAGATGCGGTGGAATTGCTTCTCAAGGAGTTGTAGAGCTTGGAGATCTCAAGGGTTACGAGCTCGGCCATTTGAAAAATCCTCACGATAGTTACGGTTCACCAAGTAATCTCTTTTTGGATGTGTTTCAAGGAGGGTTAGGGTGAGCCATAATAAAGGGATAATGGAAGTGGTGCAATTCTCCTCATAATCAAATTGTTGTAAGGGGGGAGAGAGGCACCACTACCATTTCCCTTGCATATATTTCTTGGAGGGTAGAATGGCACCACTACCTTGAGGAGAATGGAAGTAGTGCCACTCTCCCTTGATTGTAAGGGAGAATGGTAGTGGTGCCATTCCCAAGGGAGAACGGTAGTGGTGCCATTCTCCCCATCAATCAAGGTTATGGGAGGCCTTGAGAATGGCACCACTACCATTCTTTCTTGAATGTAGTACTACCATTTTCCCCTTCAAGTTGATGGGATGGAAGGCATTGAGAAGGGTAGTGGTGCCATTCTTCCTTCAATGTAAGGGAGTGTGAGATCCCTGTTCCCACCACGCAACGGATTCGGGGTACTAGCAGCGGAAGTAGCATTTCTTGCGCGAGGTAGGGTCCCACACTCGGGGCCTCGTCCACGGATATCCGGACAAAAGACTAATTTGTCGATTTTTCCAAAACCAAACCCGAAAAAACTTCTCTTATTTGGAAAGCACGGGCGATTCCTCCAGGATAACTTTTTACTCTAACGTAGTCAAGACCATTAGTGATCAAACTGATCCGACTGCACCTATAAAGATACTCAGTCAGATCAAGGAAGAAACTTGCACTTGGATCATTGGGATCAACGCTTTTTTCTCCATCAAGAGGCACAGCCGTTGATTCCTATCCATAGAACAATTACTATCCCGGGACTTACTTCATCTATCGTAATAACAGAAATTGAGTCTCGATTTACGGATCCATCAGTCCAGCCTAACCCCATCCGATCCCATGGGTTAGCCAACCGCCCAACCACTGTAGTGATGGGATCCAATTTGGAATTCCGGTTGATTCATAATTTCCCATCATTCCTTCACCATCATTCCTTCATCAGAGTATCTATGGCATCATTGGCAACTAGAACGCTCACCACCTGTCCACTCAGGGGCCTTTTCAATAGTTTCCAGCCCATAATACTCGGCAATATAATCACTTATAAAAATCAAGATGGACTCTCGTTGAAGATCAGCAAGATCAACCAACAGATCCATAAAAAGAGCCATGGACTCATCCATTGAAGACCAGCAAGGTCAATCAACCAGATCCATACCCGGTTTCAGAAAACAACTCTTACTTGTTCGAATATCTTCTTCGACGTACGCGTGGGTATCCTAGGTGACCCAGATCCCGAGCACCGTATGGTCAGCACCCTCTAGGATCCTTCGCAAGTGACCTAGCGCTTCACTCATAGGCTGCTTCCTTGGCTCCTCATCCACCGTACCGAAAGCTCACCATTTTAATCGAACCGAGGCTGGTCGACCGACCTTGCTACGCGAGACGTCCTCCATTGACTCCGTTAGCAGTTGCAACTTTATCAGTTAGGTCTCCACGACCTTAATCACAAGACGGTCAAAATGCTTTCCCAGCATTCTTGACATAAAACAACTATTTACAAACAGCATTTACAAACAGTTTACAAATACAATTTCTATATTAACTCTCATTTTTTCACATTATCCCTCATTAATCCACATTACTTATTCCACATTCCATTTATATGTGTACTCATCCAATCACATCATTTTCCATCTCTTCACTTCAGATTCCTTCACATTACATATCATATATTCACATCCATATCCACATCCATACATCCACATTCACATCCATACATCCACATCTACATGTTTACCTCCATTTTCACATCCTCATTTATACATCCACATCCCATATCCACATTCATACATACACATCCATATCCATATCCATACATCCACATCTACATGCATACATCCACTATCACATCCTTATTCATACATCCACATCCACATACATACATACATCCACATCCACATTCCCATTCACATCTATACATCTACATCTACATCCACATACATACATACATCCACATCCACATTCCACATTCACATCTATACATCCACATCTACATCCACATTCACATACATTCACATCCACATCTACATCCACATGTACATCTACATCCACATCTACATCTACATCCACATCTACATCCACATTCACATACATTCACATCCACATTCCCATTCACATCTATACATCCACATCTACATCCACATACATACATACATCCACATCCACATTGCTCATTCACATCTATACAGCCACATACATACATACATCCACATCCACATTCCCATTCACATCTATACATCCACATCTACATCCACATACATACATACATCCACATCCACATTCCTCATTCACATCTATACAGCCACATCTACATCCACATTCACATCTATGCATATACATCTTCATGCATACATCCATTTTCACATTCATACATCCACACTCCCATCTCCACATCCACACATCCACATACATACATCCATTTCCACATTCCCATTCATATAACCCCATATGCCTTCACATCTAATCTTTTACATCACATCCATTCTCGCCCTATCACAACCCATATACATCTTATCCTATCACATACACTTCTTACCTCATCCCATACACATCTTAACACATCTTAATTCATCTTATCACCTCTTAACTTATTTCATAAGCATCTTATCACCTCTTATCACATCTTATATACCTCTTATCACATCCTATCACATCTCATATCTATTTATAGAATACAAGAGAATTCTTATATTTGATATAAGATTTCTTTACACATTTATTTATGCATAAATTCTATTTAAGGAGATTAATACCTTCGAAGTAAAAATCAATCTTTTATGCATCTTCCTATGCATAAATTCATTTTAAATGAAAATGACACTTTTGAATTAAAATTCAATCTTTTATGCATTTTCCTATGCATAAATTCAATTTAGATGAGAATGACACTTTTGAATTAAAAATCAATCTTTATGCATCTTCATATGCATGAATTCAATTTAGATGAGAATGATACTTTTGAATCAATATTTTATGCATCTTCCTATGCATAAATTCAATTTGGTAGGAATTACACTTTTAGAATAAAAGAATTTCTCTTATGCATCTAAGTTATGCATAAAATCCCTTTATGATGAAAATCACACTTTTAGTATAAAAAGAATATCTTTTATGCATACTTCTATGCATGAAATCTAACTATGATAAAAGTAACACTTTTATAATAAAATAATCAACTCTTATGCGTACTTCTATGCATGAAATTCAATTGTGATATAAGTAACATTTTTATAATAAAATAATCAACTTTTATGCATACCTCTATGCATGAAATTCAATTGTGATAAAAGTAACACTTTTATAATAAAATAATCAACTTTTATGCATACCTCTATGCATGAAATCTAATTATGATAAAAGTAACACTTTTATGTTAAAATAATAACCTTTTATGCATACCTCTATGCATAAAAATCAATTATGCATAATATAAAAATCAATTTCTCTATGATTACAATGAATATCTTTTAATTAATCTAGGATGATAATTCTTAGAATATGGTAGGGAAGTCCTCTTTTTATGCTTTGAATGAAATTATTTTATGCGTAATTTTTATAAAAATTTTGCCATAGCTCCACTGCTATAACTGATAAATCTCAATTTTTCTAAGGGATAAAGCTTATCATTAAAGAAATAATTAGAATGATCCCTAATTGGATCATTAATCCATAATGGATTGAATCATCAATATACATAAACTAAAAGCATAGAAAAAAGCCATTAGTTTGGCCTCAAGCATAGATTAATCTTGGATTAAGGAAAAGCTTTATGAAAAGCTTCATTTGGATTGAGAATGGGTCATGAGTATAACCATTTCTTGAGTGAGAGAGAATTTACATAAAAACCATTTGAATTAAGCATAAATGAAAATTTATGTAATTTTTAACTATCATTAATCAATTAACTTCAATAGCATTCATCAAATTGATTAACTATCATTAATCAATTAACTTCAATAGCATTCATCAAATTGATTAACTATCATTAATCAATTAACTTCAATAGCATTCATCAAATTATGTAACTCTTCACTACCATTCATCAATTAACTTCAATAGCATTCAAAAACCATTCCAATTAAGCTTCTCAAGCTTGAGAGGGTTTGAGAAGAGAGAAGCATTGAGAAATTATAGAAAGATCAAAATTCACCATTTACCTTACAATTTGCTTGATTCTTTGTTCACGGTAGAGGCCCCCAACCAATCAATTGGTTAAGTATGTTGATGGAGCCACCAATGGGGATTGAAGAAAGAGGGAAGCTCCAATTTCTTCAATTTTGAGAGAATTTTAAAGAATAGTAGAAATTAGCATTATTTCAGCATAACTCTAGTATAGTAAAATTCTTTCCTTTTTTTTTCAAAGGACTCATGTTCTATTTATAGGAGAGGGAAGCTCTAACCAAAGCTAACTGAATTCTAGAATTTTCCAAATTCAGTTTGGTTGAATTTGGACTAGATTTAGACCTAGTTTGGTTACTTTTTGATTCGGTTTGGTTTCATTTTGATTTGGTTTGGTTGAAGAGAGAGGAGAGATAAAAATATCACATTATTTTTGAGTTTAAAACTCATTCAAGCATGTGAAATATGCACCTTCTTTAAAGAACTCCCCTTCCTTACATATGTGTCAAAATGGAATCATTATAGCCAAAATATCTCATATTTTTAATATTGCTCATAGTTTTTTTTACTAATAAACCTTGTACATTTTCAACTCTTCATCTTGTGTGAGCATTTACTCATTTTTGGATACCCAAAATATCTCATATTTTTAATATTTCTCATAGTTTTTTACTAATAAACCTTGTACATTTTCAACTCTTCATCTTATGTGAAATATGCACCTCCTTTAAAGAACTCCCCTTCCTTACATATGTGTCAAAATGGAATCATTATACCCAAAATATCTCATATTTTTAATATTGCTCATAGTTTTTTACTAATAAACCTTGTACATTTTCAACTCTTCATCTTATGTGAGCATTTACTCATTTTTGGATACCCAAAATATCTCATATTTTTAATATTGCTCATAGTTTTTTACTAATAAACCTTGTACATTTTCAACTCTTCATCTTATGTGAGCATTTACTCATTTTTGAGTATCTTCTTTTACAAAATTGGATTTATCTCCTCCCTACACATGGATTGATGCTATTGGTCCATAGGAACCTTAATTGGACCATAATCCAAAAATTTCTGAAAATCTAGACCCTTAGGGTAAGGTCCTTTATACCCATTTCCATTTAATTCCAATTGCACATTGGAAGTTCTTTTTGAATTTCTGTTTCAGGGGAACTTATTTTAATAAGATGAGATAATTTTCTATCCAAAAATATTCAAAATCTGAATATTCTCTCTCTAGAATATTTTCTCTCTCTATGTCAAAATAGACAGAGTCAAGATCTTTTATATTTCTGAAGAGGGGATTGATTACAGGAGAAGATGCTGGACATTTTGAGAGGCTGGGGAGGAATCTTACATTCTCTCCCACTTGAAAAACGCGAGATGCCCTCATCTCGCAAATTGGGGGTAATTTCGCAAGATGCACGAATATGGGATTGAGAGAAAATTTTTAATTAAGATTAACCACCAAGAAAAGTCTCAAAGAGAGCAAGACTCAAGACAAGAACAAAGATTTTAACTTTATTCATTCTTGGAACATATACAATAAAGATAGAAGAACTTTTTACACTTCCATAAGCCCGTCCATTATATGGTCACAAAAGCAGCACTCACACAAGCTGCGCATGTATAAGGTAACTCATCTATGGGAATAATTCGGCTGGTTATTGCCGCACCTATCTCACTGGTATGAGGTGACCTATTGAAAGGACCTCTGAGAGGCAAGCCAAAAATGGGATAAAGGCATATCTTCTGATGAGGAAGAAAACACGCCGGTAAGAAGACCCGCTCAGAAAATCCACCATGCCTTGATCTCATCACGCAGTAGTATCGGGGACCCAAACCCAAGGCTTCAATAACCATCGCCAAAGCAAACATTATTACGAAAGTGCTGTCGCCCCCACGGTGTTACCCTAGTTATATCTCGACAGGTCCGCCATTTGGTCTGAGCTACAGAAGTTCCCAAGTGAGGAAAAAGTGAGTGCTCATACAGTTCTATAAAATCCTTCTTCACAGACTCACTTGCGTCTTGAAGGTGAGAAATCATCATGGATAAAACCAATTCCCGCTGCCAAGCATAAAGGAGATTAAAGAAAGGAGATCGATGGAAGTAAGATTACTGCGAGCGACAAGTAAGAGTTATGACTTATATAAAGAAGGAACTAGCGTAACCTAGAAGCCACCGGGGTTTCTTGCCACTGAAGTTTTACCGTCTCTCCATGATTTGGGTTTGACACATATTTCTATAGAAGGTTCATATGAAATACATTATGAACTTTGAGATGATGAGGTAGAAAAAGCTCGTAGACTAAGTCACCTACTTTCATTGAAATCCGATATGGCCCACAAAATTCTGGGAGATAACTTCTTATACTTCCTAAGAGATAAAGAACTTCTTTTGGTGGGCCGTACTCGAATGAAGACCATATCTGCTTCTTTGAATTCTCTGACTGCCCTCTTTTTATCTTCATACTGCTTCTGTCGATCCTGGGTAGTCTTTTAATTGATGACCAAAACCTTGGCATCCAAAACACCGGTTCTCACTTCTGAACTCATCGTTCATAATCTTTAAAACAGGTGGGACTTTTGAGAAGTATTCTGGGAAAAGGGTCTTCCTTTTTTAAACAGAATTTTTCTTTTATTTAGAGAGGGAATAATTATAAGATCAGAAAGGGAGGTTCTTACTCCTGCATACCTCGAAGGCTGGGGGAGGAATCTTACATTTTACCCCACTTAAAAAGTGCGAGATGTCCTCATCTCGTAAAGTAGAGGTCAACTCTTTTTCTTAAGATCCAATTTATTCTGGGGTTCCTTATATTCTGGTCAACTCAACAGAATACGGGGATAAATATCCCTTGTATAGAACTCATCATTAAATAACAATTCATTTCAGATCATATCATTCATATCTTTAACATGATAATGGTCCATTAGATCAAAAAATTTTCTTTCTGAACATTCCTCTACGGGAATTTCAGTCAAGCAAGTTCTCAATTTGTCATCCCTTAACTTGATATACCGAGTCAAGTGTTAACAGTAGCACTTTGACAGCACAATCCACTAATCTCATAGTGATTTGCTGAAATCATTATCATCATTCCAGTTATGAATATCATCACAGGGACTCGTCCCATTCATCCTCCTCATTGAGGTTTCGCTCAGCTTATTACATTTCAACTAATTTTCAGGGATCATCATTTTTCAAATCAATTCATCAATTCTCAAACAGAATTAAAAATCATATCAACCACATTCGAAATCATCCTCTGGATAGCATTAACGCTTATAATTTCAAGTCTTAGATTTACTCGTATATACTGTCAGTAAAGAGCTGCAGTTATACTCTCGGTATATACGGGTAGTCACGGCCCTTGGAATTATAAGGTAAATACCATCATGTCTAGGCCTCAAGCAAGTCAGGGATTCTATATAATTGCGGTACTTCCATCTGAAGACCCAATTACCAAATTACGAATTTCAGTTTGAATATCAAATTGTATGAATTATATCACACAATTATAACCTTTTTGTGCTTCTTGATAAAGTTTTGACATATTTGGCTTCTCAGTTGATCTTTATTAACCAATTCGCTCTGATACCAACTGTGACTGTGAGATCCCTGTTCCCACCACGCAACGGATTCGGGGTACTAGCAGCGGAAGTAGCATTTCTTGCGCGAGACAGGGTCCCACACTCGGGGGCCTCGTCCCCACGGATATCCGGACAAAAGACTAATCCGTCGGTTTTTCCAAAACAACCGAACCCGAAAAAACTTCCCTTATCTGGAAAGCACGGGCGATTCCTCCAGGATAACTTTTTACTCTAACGTAGTCAAGACCATTAGTGATCAAACTGATCCGACTGCACCTATAAAGATACTCGGTCAGATCAAGGAAGAAACTTGCACTTGGATCATTGGGATCAACGCTTTTTTCCCCATCAAGAGGCACAGCCGGATTCCTATCCATAGAACAATTACTATCCGGGACTTACTTCATCTATCGAAATAACAGAAATTGAGTCTCGATTTACGGATCCATCAGTCGAGCCTAACCCCATCCGATCCCATGGGTTAGCCAACCACTGTAGTGATGGGATCCAATTTGGAATTTGGTCAGGTTTTGTCCCGGGTGTACCAAGGAAAAGAGTTCCAAGGTCCCCTAGCCGAAAATTCATGCAAATATAAAACTAGCCACACCACTTACACACCCAATATGAAATTGCCTTTTTCTTAGCATCAGCTAACTTTAAAACAATCCTTTAATGAAACCATAGTACCACTGATCACAATCTTCCAATGTATCCGGTTGATTCATAATTTCCCATCATTCCTTCATCAGAGTATCTATGGCATCATTGGCAACTAGAACGCTCACCACCTGTCCACTCAGGGGCCTTTTCAATAGTTTCTAGCCCATAATACTCGGCAATATAATCACTTATAAAAATCAAGATGGACTCTCGTTGAAGATCAGCAAGATCAACCAACAGATCCATAAAAAGAGCCATGGACTCATCCATTGAAGACCAGCAAGGTCAATCAACCAGATCCATGCCCGGTTTAAAAAAACAACTCTTACTCCTTGTTCCAATATCTTCTTCGACGTACGCGTGGGTATCCTAGGCGACCCAGATCCCGAGCACCGTATGGTCAGCACCCTCTAGGATCCTTCGCAAGTGACCTAGCGCTTCACTCATAGGCCGCTTCCTTGGCTCCTCATCCACCGTACCGGAAGCTCACCATTTTAATCGAACCGAGGCTAGTCAAGACCTCGACCGACCTTGCTACGCGAGACGTCCTCCATTGACTCTCCGTTAGCAGTTGCAACTTTATCAGTTAGGTCTCCACGACCATAATCACAAGACGGTCAAAATGCTTCCCCAGCATTCTTGACATAAAACAGCTATTTACAAACAGCATTTACAAACAGTTTACAAATACAATTTCTATATTAACTCTCATTTTTCCACATTATCCCTCATTAATCCACATTACTTATTCCACATTCCATTTATATGTGTACTCATCCAATCACATCATTTTCCATCTCTTCACTTCAGATTCCTTCACATTACATATCATATATTCACATCCATACATCCACATCCATATCCACATCCATACATCCACATTCACATCCATACATCCACATCTACATGTTTACCTCTATTTTCACATCCTCATTTATACATACACATCCCATACCCACATTCATACATACACATCCATATCCATATCCATACATCCACATCTACATGCATACATCCACTATCACGTCCTTATTTATACATCCACATCCACATACATACATACATCCACATCCACATTCCCATTCACATCTATACATCCACATCTACATCCACATACATACATACATCCACATCCACATTCCACATTTACATCTATACATCCACATCTACATCCACATTCACATACATTCACATCCACATCTACATCCACAACTACATCCACATCTACATCTACATCCACATCTACATCCACATCTACATCTACATCTACATACATACATCCACATCTACATCCACATTCACATACATTCACATCCACATTCTCATTCACATCTATACATCCACATCTACATCCACATACATACATACATCCACATCCACATTCCTCATTCACATCTATACAGCCACATCTACATCCACATTCACATCTATGCATATACATCTTCATGCATACATCCATTTTCACATTCATACATCCACACTTCCATCTCCACATCCACACATCCACATACATACATCCATTTTCACATTCCCATTCATATAACCCCATATGCCTTCACATCTAATCTTTTACATCACATCCATTCTCGCCCTATCACAACCCATATACATTTTATCCTATCACATACACTTCTTACCTCATCCCATACACATCTTAACACATTTTAATTCATCTTATGACCTCTTAACTTATTTCATAAGCATCTTATCACCTCTTATCACATCTTATATACCTCTTATCACATCCTATCACATCTCATATCTATTTATAGAATACAAGAGAATTCTTATATTTGATATAAGATTTCTTTACACATTTATTTATGCATAAATTCCATTTAAGGAGATTAATACCTTCGAAGTAAAAATCAATCTTTTATGCATCTTCCTATGCATAAATTCATTTTAAATGAAAATGACACTTTTGAATTAAAATTCAATCTTTTATGCATTTTCCTATGCATAAATTCAATTTAGATGAGAATGATACTTTTGAATTAAAAATCAATCTTTATGCATCTTCATATGCATGAATTCAATTTAGATGAGAATGATACTTTTGAATCAATCTTTTATGCATCTTCCTATGCATAAATTCAATTTGGTAGGAATTACACTTTTAGAATAAAAGAATTTCTCTTATGCATCTAAGTTATGCATAAAATCTCTTTATGATGAAAATCACACTTTTAGTATAAAAAGAATATCTTTTATGCATACTTCTAATGCATGAAATCTAACTATGATAAAAGTAACACTTTTATAATAAAATAATCAACTCTTATGCGTACTTCTATGCATGAAATTCAATTGTGATATAAGTAACACTTTTATAATAAAATAATCAACTTTTATGCATACCTCTATGCATGAAATTCAATTGTGATAAAAGTAACACTTTTATAATAAAATAATCAACTTTTATGCATACCTCTATGCATGAAATCCAATTATGATAAAAGTAACACTTTTATGTTAAAATAATAACCTTTTATGCATACCTCTATGCATAAAAATCAATTATGCATAATATAAAAATTAATTTCTCTATGATTACAATGAATATCTTTTAATTAATCTAGGATGATAATTCCTAGAATATGGTAGGAAGTCCTCTTTTTATGCTTTGAATGAAATTATTTTATGCGTAATTTTTATAAAAATTTTGCCATAGCTCCACTGCTATAACTTATAAATCTCAATTTTTCTAAGGGATAAAGCTTATCATTAAAGAAATAATTAGAATGATCCCTAATTGGATCATTAATCCATAATGGATTGAATCATCAAAATACATAAACTAAAAGCATAGAAAAAAGCCATTAGTTTGGCCTCAAGCATAGATTAATCTTGGATTAAGGAAAAGCTTTATGAAAAGCTTCATTTGGATTGAGAATGGGTCATGAGTATAACCATTTCTTGAGTGAGAGAGAGAATTTACATAAAAACCATTTGAATTAAGCATAAATGAAAATTTATGTAATTTTTAACTATCATTAATCAATTAACTTCAATAGCATTCATCAAATTATGTAACTCTTCACTACCATTCATCAATTAACTTCAATAGCATTCAAAAACCATTCCAATTAAGCTTCTCAAGCTTGAGAGGGTTTGAGAAGAGAGAAGCATTGAGAAATTATAGAAAGATCAAAATTCACCATTTACCTTACAATTTGCTTGATTCTTTTTTCACGGTAGAGGCCCCCAACCAATCAATTGGTTAAGTATGTTGATGGAGCCACCAATGGGGATTGAAGAAAGAGGGAAGCTCTAATTTCTTCAATTTGGAGAGAATTTTAGAGAATAGTAGAAATTAGCATTATTTCAGCATAACTGTAGTATAGTAAAATTCTTCCCTTTTTTTTCAAAGGACTCATGTTCTATTTATAGGAGAGGGAAGCTCTAACCAAAGCTAACTGAATTCTAGAATTTTCTAAATTCAGTTTGGTTGAATTTAGACTAGATTTAGACCTAGTTTGGTTACTTTTTGATTCGGTTTGGTTCTATTTTGATTTGGTTTGGTTCAAGAGAGAGGAGAGATAAAAATATCACATTATTTTTGAGTTTAAAAATCATTCAAGCATGTGAAATATGCACCTTCTTTAAAAAACTCCCCTTCCTTACATATGTGTCAAAATGGAATCATTATACCCAAAATATCTCATATTTTTAATATTGCTCGTAGTTTTTTTACTAATAAACCTTGTACATTTTCAACTCTTCATCTTGTGTGAGCATTTACTCATTTTTGGATACCCAAAATATCTCATATTTTTAATATTGCTCATAGTTTTTTACTAATAAACCTTGCACATTTTCAACTCTTCATCTTATGTGAAATATGCACCTCCTTTAAAGAACTCCCCTTCCTTACATATGTGTCAAAATGGAATCATTATACCCAAAATATCTCATATTTTTAATATTGCTCATAGTTTTTTACTAATAAACCTTGTACATTTTCAACTCTTCATCTTATGTGAGCATTTACTCATTTTTGGATACCCAAAATATCTCATATTTTTAATATTGCTCATAGTTTTTTACTAATAAACCTTGTACATTTTCAACTCTTCATCTTATGTGAGCATTTACTCATTTTTGGGTATCTTCTTTTACAAAATTGGATTTATCTCCTCCCTACACATGGATTGATGCTATTGGCCCATAATTGGACCATAATCCAAAAATTTCTGAAAATCTAGACCCTAAGGCTAAGATCCTTTATACCCATTTTCATTTAATTCCAATTGCACATTGGAAGTTCTTTTTGAATTTCTATTTCAGGGGAACTTATTTTAATAAGATGAGATAATTTTCTATCCAAAAATATTCAAAATTTGAATATTCTCTCTCTAGAATATTTTCTCTCTCTATGTCAAAATAGGCAGAGACAAGATCTTTTATATTTCTGAAGAGGGGATTGATTACAAGAGAAGATGCTGGACATTTTGAGAGGCTGGGGAGGAATCTTACAGGGAGAATGGCATCACTGCCATTCTCCCCTTCAAGGTGATGGGAGGATTTGATATTGGCTACACTGTCATTCTTCCTTGAACATAAGAGAGAAATCCAGAGTTTCCCTCGATCGCTTCAAGGTGATGGGATGGGAGGCCTTGATAATGGGCGAGGGGCTTGAGAACGGCAATGGTGCCATTCTTCCTTGAATGTAAGGGAGAATAACATTGGTGCCATTCCCCCCTTAAAGGTGATGGGATGATATGAGAATGGCACCACTACCATTCTTCTTTGAATGAAAGGGGGGAGAATGGCAGTGGTACCATTCTACTTTACATACATCAAGCTGGTGGGAGAACTTCACCACTGTCATTCATTCTTGAATGTGATGGGGGTGCCCTTGAGAATGTCACCACTTAAATACATGCCATTTTCCCCTTCGAGTTGATGGGACGGAAGGCATTGAGAATGGTAGTGGTGCCATTCTTATTTTAATGTAAGGGAGAATGGCACCACTGCCATTCTCCCCTTTAAGGTGATGGGAGGCCTTGAGATTGGCACCACTACCATTCTTCCTTGAACGTAACGGATAATTCCAGAGTTTCCCTTGACCACTTCAAGGTGATGGGATGGGAGGATGTGAGAATGGCAGTGGTGCCATTCTCCCCTTCAAGGTGACATGAAGGCCTGAGAACGGTAGTGGTGCCATTCTTCCTTGAATGTACATGAGAATGGCAGTGGTGCCATTCCTCCCTTAAAGGTGATGGGATGACATGAGAATGGCACCACTACCATTCTTCTTTGAATGAAAAGGGGGAGAATGGCAATGGTGCCATTCTACTTTACATACATGAAGCTGGTGGGAGAACTACACCACTGTCATTCATTCTTGAATGTGATGGGAGACTATTAGAATGGCACATAAAAGTATTAAAAGCTAGTAAGAGAGTGGATAAAATATAGATGGTAGGACCTAAAAAAGTCTTTAAAAAATAGGAGAATAATTTGCTTTGCCTCCCACTATGGGGTCAAAATTAGCATTTTTAATCAAAAGATTACTAAAAATTAAGATTTTTTACAAGGCCTATTTCATAGTCCAAATTTTCCCTAATGAGGGGAGAATGGCACGAATGCCGTTCTCCCTTACATTCAAGGAAGAATGGCAGTGGTGCCATTCTCCCTTACATTCTAGGAAGAATGGTAGTGGTGCCATTCTCAAAGCCTCCCATCACTTCATGGGAAGAATGGCACCAGTGCCATTCTCCCTTACATTCAATTAATGTCAGTGGTGCCATTCTCAAGGCCTTCCATCACCTTGAAGGGGGGAATGGCACCACTATCATTCTCCCTTGCATTCAAGAAAGAAGAGCAGTGATGTCATTCTCAAGGTCCCTATCACCTTGATTAAAGGGAAGAATGGCACCATTACCATTCTTAGGGCCTTCCATGACCTTGATGTCATCTTAAATTGTAGAGTGGCACAACTTCCATTCTCCCTTACATTCATGGAAGAATGGCAGAGGTGCCATTCTCCCCTTTCATTCAAAGAAGAATGGCACTAGTGCCATTCTCAAGGAATCCCATCACCTTGAAGGGGGGGGGGAATGACACCACTCAAGGCTGGTCGGTAGTGGTGCCATTCCCCCTTACATTCAAGGAAGAATGGCACCACTGCCATTCTCAAACCCTCCCATCAACTTGATTGAAGGAGAGAATGGAACCACTGCCATTCTCAGGGCCTTCCATCACATGAAAGGGGAGAATGTCACCACTGTCATTCTCAAGGCCTCCCATCCCATCATTCTCAAGGCCTCCCATCCCATCATCTTGAAGGGTAGAATGGCACCACTGCCATTCCACTTGTTCCATTTAAAGAAGAATGGCAGTGGCTGCAATTCTCAAGGTCTCCCATCATCCAATCGCCTTGAAGGGGTGAATGGAACCACTACCATTCTCCCTTACATTAAAGGAAGAATGGCAGTGGTATCATTCTCAAGGCCTCCCATCTGATCACCTTGAAGGAGTGAATGGTAGTGGTACCATTCTCAAGGCCTCCCATCTGATCACCTTGAAGGAGTGAATGGTAGTGGTACCATTCTCAAGGCGACATTCTCGAGGCCTCCCATCACCTTGATTAAAGGGGAGAATGGCACCACTGCCATTCTCCCTAAAATTCATGGAAGAATGGCAATGGTGCCATTCTCAAGGCTTCCTGTCACACCTTGAAGAGGAGAATGGCACCATTTCCATTCTCCCCTTTCATTCAAGGGGAAGAATGGCACTAGTGCCATTCTCAAGGCATCCCATCACCTTGAAGCCTGGGAAAATGGCACCACTGCCTACCTTTGTTACATTCAAGAAAGAATGGCAGTGGTTCTATGCTCAGGCATCCCATCATTTTGATTAAAGTAGAGAAACTATTCTAAGGGCCACTTATCATGTTAAAGGGGAGAATTGCACCTCGGCTATTCCAAAGGCCTCCCATCCCATCAACTTGAAGGGGAGAATGACACAACTACCATTCTCTATTACGTTCTTTGAAAAATGGTAGTGGTGCCATTCTCAAGGCCTCTCATGACCTTGAAGGGGATATGGCACCACTGCCATTCTCTCTTACATTCAAGGAATAATGGAAGTGGTGCCATTCTCAAGGCATCCCATCACCTTCAAGGGGGGAATGGCACCACTGCCATTCTCCCTTACATTCAAGGAAGAATGGTAGTGGTGCTATTTTCTAGGCCTCCTACCACCTTGAGAAGGGGATAATGGCACCACTATCATTCTCTTTTATATTCAAGGAAGAATGGCAGTGGTGCCATTCTTATTAAGAACTCCCATCACCTTGAAGGGGAGAATGGAACTACTGCCATTCTCAATGAATAATGGCAGTGGTACCATTCTCAAGGCCTCCCATCACCTTAAATAAAGGGAAGAATGGTAGTGGTGCCATTCTCAAGGCCTTCCATCACCTTCATATGGGGAGAATGGCACCACTACCATTCTCCCCCATCGCGTTATGGAGAATGGCAGTCGTGCCATTCTCCCCCACTTTAGATTCACAATTTTTGAATGTGACTTTGAATTTGAATTCTCATCCCCAATATCCTCACTCTCCCTCCTTGTTTTGAATATGAGTATGGCACCAGTGTTTATCCATTAAATTTTGGATTTCTCTCGGATTCAAAAATCCTAGTTTCAAAATTTTCCTCCCAAATTTAAACTAGATAACTCTAATCTAAACCAATTAAGCACTAATTAAACAAAACTAATCAAATACTAATTAGGTCATAAACTAATTAGTATGAATTAATTGGTTTAGATTAGATAACTCTAATCTAAACAAATTAAGCACTAATTAACATAAACTAATCAAATACTAATTAGATCATAAACTAATTAAATATGAATTATGCACTAATTAAACTAAACTAATCAAATACTAATTAGATTCTAAATACTAATTAAAAACAGACTAGAATCTAAGCACTAATTGAATTTTAAAAGTAATTAGAGAGAGAGAGAGAGAGAGAGAGAGAGAGGGGGGGGGAGGTGTAGCCACCTTGAAGGGGAGAATGGCAAGAATGGCACCACTGCCATTCTCCCTTACATTCAAGGAAGAATGGCAGTGATGCCATTCTTAAGAACTCCCATCACCTTGAAGGGGAGAATGGCACTACTACCAAATGGCAGTGGTGCCATTCTCAAGGCCTCCCATCACCTTGAAGAGGATAATGGCACCACTGCCATTCTCCCTTTCATTCAAGGAAGAATGGCAATGGTGCCATTCTCAAGGCCTCCCATCACCTTCATGGGGAGAATGGCACCACTGCCACTCTCCCCCATGGCATTATGGAGAATGGTAGTAGTGCCATTCTTCCCCATTTTTGATTCTCAATTTTGAATTTGAATTTTAACCCCCATCATCCTCACTCTCCCTCCTTGTTTTGAATATGAATATGCCATTGAATTTTGAATTTCCCCCCTTGGATTCCAAAAACCCTAGTTTCAAAATTTTTCTCCGAAATTCGAGCATTGCCTATCTAATATCCCAAACAAGTCTCTCCCCGTATTTTCATCATTTTGGACATGGAAAGACGAGTGTGCGTGTGCAATCGACAATAGTGAAGCCACAATCAAAGGTGCCCTTTCTTGTAGTTTGTTTTTTATGTATGTATGTATGGGTCCTAGTTCATAAAATTAGAATTAATTTGTATCCATATACTAATTTTTAACTTAGCTAACTCTAAACTAGAATAATTAAGCACAAATTAAATTAAACTAATCAACACTAACTAGGTTATAAAGGCTAATTAAAAATAAATCAAAATCTAAACATTAATTAGATTTTTAATAACTGGCTAGTGTAATTAGAGAGAGAGAGGGGGTTTTTGTGTGTGTGTGTGTGTGTGAGAGAGAGAGAGAGAGAGAGAGAGAGAGAGAGAGAGAGAGAGAGAGAGAGAGAGGGGTGTGTGTAGGTGTTTGAGAGAGAGAGGAGTTTTGAAAGAATGCCCAAGGCTCGCTCCAGGGGTCGTAGACACACGGGTGTGTTGAATGCAAATTATCGTGTTGATGGCGCATATACCGACGATGGATAAGGAGAGAGGTGATATGGGTCAACAGGGCAAAGGTGATATCGGAGGCATAGGGGTGAGAGAGAGAGAGAAAGAGAGCAAAGGAGGCAAGACAAAAAGAGTGTGAGAGAGAGAGAAAGAGAGCAAAGGAGGCAATACAGAAAGAGAGAGAGAGAGAGCCTGCGAAACAGAGGGTCATGGCAACAAGGTATGTTTCCATGGAATTTTTTGTTTGTATTTTTTATATATGTGTTAATTTAAAGGTTTTTCTTGATAGATCTAATGGTAGTTTCATTATGTCCTAGGAATTTCTTAGCTGATGCATCTAGTGTGGGAGATACTATGCATGTTTTCAAAGCCTGCATGAAGAACAAAGAGATAACATCAATCATCCGTGATCCAAATTACAAGAGGGTCCTTGAGGTGGTTACAAAGGACATTATGCAAGACATCGAGGGGCTTATTAGTGCAATGGATGTACAAGATGCATGTGATGAAGCCGGCGGTTACAAGGGAATTTATGGAGTCATCAAAGGAGCTCTTCGTGCCCGAGGGATTCGAGGGCACTTTCTTCCTCCTTCCTACAAAGTATCATTAGAAAAGAAGGCAAGCAATGCAGATGTTAAATCAATCCTTGGTGAGTATATTCATGTAGAAGGAACAATGGTTTTAGATCCTAAGTCCAAGGATAGGCTTGAAGTACAGTACAACACATACAACAACCTCTTTGTGGACCTAAAGAACCTTCAACGACATATGATCTAATTCTATAAGGTTTCACATCAAGGTTGGGTTTGAGCATTTATCGTTTAACTTATAAATTTTCCTTATCAATGACATGAATTACTTGTGTTGTTTGGCTTGGTTTATGTTATATGTAGAATTGAAGGGAGTCCTATCGCTTATACTGAAGTTGGATGAGGCTCAACTAGTAAAAGGGAAAAGATTGGAGCGAATGGAAGTCACATATATGAATGAAGTAATGGCATATGCAAAGGACAAGGATAAAATCCCTTCTTTTAGTGTTTAATCTGAGAAGGATAATTGGTGGCTTAGAGCCTTTGAGGTTCCAAAGGAGAACACTGAGGTGTTGAATTGGATGCTTCAACGATACCCTCAAATTCTAGAAGTCATCAAACAACAGATGAATGGGGAGGAGCTTGAAGTGGATGATGTGGGCTCCTTTCGTGTGTGGAGTGGCATCCAGGTGGTTATTTGAAGACCATAAAATGCATGTGTAATTGTGACAATAGTCACAATGCCTCCATCCGTGTCCATTGTATATAAAGCGGTTAATTGTCAAGCCAAAGAGCATGGATGAGCTTCGATGGGTGGAGGGGATATTGTCTTTCAATTTAGATGCAACACCCAATAGGGATACAAAAGATCCAAATTGGGCACCAATTATTCTTTTCCCAATGGAAAGTATACACTTTTGCACATTGCATGCCATGATAAGGATTTTTGATAGGTTGCTTAAGCTTCACATTGACTATGCATCACTATGCAGCCAGCCTCATGCTCAGCCCAAGTAATAAAGAAAGTGGAGGAGCTCCTCAACTCTCTGGGAGTGCATGGCGGGAATGTAAAGATTGTGAAAGATTGTGAAAGATCTTAAGAAGTCTGGGACACATCATATTGTTGCTCAACAAGTGTCAAAATGAGCGGTGAGAAGGCGAGGTGATTCTTGCATCCTATGAATGATCAAGGGAGGAGCCTACGATGGGAGCATTGGAAAGATCCTTGCAAGTGCACCACAGATCTCGACAAGGATCTAACTCTACGAAACAAGCGAAAGAAGGTGTGGGCTTACTTTGACAAGGTTGTGACAACTATGTTAAAGAGCGCAACAACTCAAGAAGAACAAAGTGTGTTCAAAATAGATGTGATAGAATTCATCAAGCTTGTTAGCGAGAGTTGGGGCGATACCTCCATTACATATAACATGGTAAGATATTCTCATCTTAATTATCGCCGTTCATTAATTACCATTGCAATTGCTTACTAAAATTCCATAAATTAAACATTTGTCTTCATAATTTCTTACTTGGACATTTTTGCCTAGCACATTATATATGCACATGGATCGTATTTTCTACAAAAATATGGGTCCTTGGATATGTTCAGCACCCAAGGCATGGAAAAATCACATTATGTAGCCAAAGGAGTGTACTTCAAGAATACTCAACATGGTGGAGGGAAGACACATAGCAATTATCTTGTGGAGATGTTTAATTGGTTCTATTGCAACAACAATCTTGGAAGAAATGTTACTAGGGAAAAGGCTCGAATGTCAACAATTGCTAAAGCCGCACGACTCAAAAGGAAGGAGGCAAACATAGAGAAGTGGAATGGAAGCTCAAGAGTAGGCCATGTCGTATGGCATGCCACAATGGCAAGACATGGAAGACGTTGGTTTAAACATGTCTAATTTGGTGGCTTTGTAAATTTTGGCCGGTTTTAGACTATCTGAACACATTATAAATGACTATATATAAAGGTGTAATAGTCTCATTCATTCTCATTTCTATATTTTGACTTCAATTTTTGCCATGGCTCGCATGAAAAACATTGCACGTAAGCATCCACCATCACCTCATCGTCCACTGCCACCTCCACCCCCCTCTCCCCCCTCATTCGGACACCACTGACCTTGATCAAGAGACAAGGAGTGATGTTGACCCTGATGGAGTGCCATGGGGTGATATTCATATCCCCCCAATACGTTCCACAAGTGGGGGGAAGAGCTTGCATCAAGGCATGGGTCTGTTGCCAACACGAGAAGAGGTGGTAGCAGCAGCAGCAAAACGGAAGCACAGCAGAGCAACAGAAGCAGTAGTAGCTGAAGGAGCTCCATCATCCTCTCGGCGTAAATGTGCACGAGATTGGAGTGCTCATGCACGTTCTCCTCGACCACCCGCAAGAAACCCTCCTCCTCGTGCCCCCACCAAGAGGAAACAACGCAATGGCATGGCAACTTTAAAGGAGATTCGGAGGTTCCAGAAGAGTGTCGACCTCCTCATCCCGAGACCTCCTTTTGTACGTCTTGTCAAAGAGATACTATACGATTTTGGGGGCCGAGACAAGAGGATGCAAATCCTTGCCTTGGCTGCAATCCAAGAAGCAGCGAAGGCATTTTTGGTCACCATGTTTGAAGATTCTAACCTATGTGCAATCCATGCAAAGCGGGTCACAATCATGTGTAAAGACATGAAGCTAGCATGCACCATTCGACGTGATAACGTCTGAATATTTTCCCTTGTGATGTACATGATTGGACAATGTAAAACTTCACTTAATATATTCTTTTTTTTGGTGCTTCTCAAGTTGTCCATCAAGGCCTTGATTGCATATGTATCTGTATCAAAATTGTATCAAAAATTTTTAAATGTATTTGATTTTTATATTTCATTTGCAAGGGTAATTTGTATATTTCACTTGCTAGTATGTATAGTTTGAAGGCTTAGAAAAGTTTTAAAAAAAATCCCAACCTGAACAGGGCGACTTTTGCCCAGACACAGGAAGGCCTGTCTGGGCAAAAGTTGCCCTGTTCAGGTTGGGGGTCTTTTTGCCTTTGTAAACCTTCCTCCCAACCATATGTATCAATAATTTTTTATTTTAATATTATTTAGGTGTGAATTTATTGGTGATAGCAAAGCTTGCAATGTATAATATAGATAGTTTTCAAAATATGTTTCCAATGTCAGCATCAGGGACAATGCAATATTTTACCATTTTACTTTGAACTCTAAATAACTAGGTGATGTGAGGGCTAGTGTGAAGGCACCACATTTTTCATTTTATTAGTAGCTCATCATGGTAAAAATGTATTCATCTATGGTTCACATTAATCAAACTCTCTCCTTCCATGTGTAAGAACTCTCTCATCATGTAAAAGAGTATCTTTTATGATCTTAATAACTTTATAGGACACTATATATCTTTAATTTTAAGCACCTAATTTATAGCAAGGCCTATATGAATGCTTATACATGACAATATAGGCTAGAAAATACAAAAGGAGCCCCAAACAGCAAGCCTGTCTGGGCAAAAGTCACCGTGTTTAGGTTGGGGCTATTTTTGTATTTGGTGACCTCCAATTGTCATACACAAGCATTCATATTCACATACACATAGGCCTTACTATCAATTAAAGCTGAGTGTGGCTAAATTAGACAGAACTACAGTCATGTAAGAACTACACAGTAAGAACTACACACTCATGTAAGAACTCTCTCCTTCCATGTGTAAGAACTCTCTCATCATGTAAAAGGGTATCTTTTATAATCTTCATACTACTTTGTAAGGCACTATATATCTTTAATTTTAAGCACCTAGTTTATAGCAAAGTCTATATGAATGCTTATACATAACAATTGAAGGCTAAAAAATGCAAAAAGAGCCCCAACCTGAACAGGGCAACTTTTGCCCAGATAGTAGCATGTTTGGGCAAGTCTCCCTATTCAGGTTTAGGCTATTTTTGTATTTGGTGGCCTCTAATTGTCATGTACAAGCATTCACATTCACATACACACAACATAGGCCTTGCTCTCCAATAGAGCTGGGTGTGTTGGCTAAATCAGACGACAGAACTACGCTCATTGTGGTTAGAGAGGACAGGGGGGGACATCATGGGAAGTTGGCCCAAATTAATCACTAATGATACCACACAACATAGGCCTTGCTCTCCAATAGAGCTGGGTGTGTTGGCTAAATCAGACAGAACTACACTCATTGTGGTTAGAGAGGATAGGGGGGGACATCATGGAAAGTTGGCCCAAATTAATCACTAATGATACCACATAATAAACATGCATGCAATCCAGTGTTATCCACAATGGCTCTCTCTCTCTCTCTCTCTCTCTCTCTCTCTCTCACTCGTATCATGGCTGGAAAGGACAAAACTACACACCCATTGTGGTTAGAGAGGACAGGGGACATCATGGGAAGTTGACCCAAATTAATCATTGTTGATACCACAAACTAAACATGCATGCAATCTAGTGTTATCCACAATGGCTCTCTCTCTCTCTCTCTCTCTCTCTCTCTCTCTCTCTCTCTCTCTCTCATATCATGAAAACTTACATTATTCAAACTTTATGTAGACATTATGTATTAAAAAAACCCACTTGTATTAATAAAAAGGAATTACATTGATTGTCTTTAACAAAGTAGTAGTGTCGAACACAATATCTACGACAATTTTTCAAGCTAACTCATAATGTTCTTGAGATGCCTAGCTACAGTCTTGTGCCTCTCCTTACTAAGTGGAAGGGTCCCCGACAATATGGCATCAACAACACAATTTGGGTCCTTCTAACCAATACTCTCCGCAAATGCAATGTGTGCGAGCACTTTTTTAAAAGCGTAACCCCCTTGGAAGGCAGCGTTTGCTGCAGCCTTGTTGATGAGCACTATCTTGTTAGCGTTTCTTGGAATCGTTGACAAGCATAGGACCTTGCTAGTACTTTGAGGGATAACATGTAGAAGCTTGTCATGGGGGTGAATACATTGTACACCACAACAAGGTGTTGAGGTGCAATATGACCCATGTAATGGGCCAACACAGCATCTCTTCCTCCAAAACCCTCGGCGGGTGTGCCACCTTTACATTGAGCCTAAGCATCTACAGAGACAAATCAGAGCTAACCACCTCAAGATTGCAAATGTTAATGGAGGACTTGTGTTCCTCCACCAACGACACTAATGTAGCATCCTCAGACTCTCTTGTTGGCGGCAATTGTTCTTGAGCTTTTCTAAACTCCTCCTCAGTCACAAGGCTTTGATCAGCCTCTGCAATTGCTGATTTCAGAATCATCACCAACTCATGCATACCACCCTCCTCCAACTGAAACAAGCCCTTGTTGCAAAGCCTTCGAGCCCTTGTTGGTTGATGGAAAATTCATCATTCACAGCTAACAAGGAGAGACACTCGGCTTGGTTGAGCTTGTAGACCTTTTCTAGGTCATGTAAAAAGAGGAATTCCTCCCCTTCAATCACCACAGAGTTGGGCTTTTTGTCCCGTATCATACGACACATCAAAGCATAGTTTACCTGTGTAAGAGCTCTGCTGAATGACTTTTTTCACGAACTCTATGTGATCTTTTAGGTCCTTCCTCTGTGGGGAAGCTCCGTAACACCTGACTCCCGAAGGGTGTCTAACAACCACCTGGGTACTACAACAGAATGCAGAGCCTCCTTATAAGATTCCTCCCCCAACCCCCTTCTGATGTCTAGTATCTTTCCCTGTAATCAATCCCTCTTCAGAAATATAAAGACCTTGTTTCTAACTGTTTTAACCTAGAGAGAGAAAATATTCTAGAGAGAGAATATTCAAATTTTGAATATTTTTGGATAGAAAAATATCTCACCTTATTAAAATGAATTCCCCTGAAACAGAAATTCAGAAAGAATTTTCCAATGTGCAATTGGAATTAATTGGAAATAGGTATAAAGAACCTTAGTCTAAGGGTCTAGATTTTCAAAAAAATTTGGATTATGGTCCAATTAAGGTTCCTAGGGCCAATAGCATCAATCCATGTGTAGAGAGGAGATAAATCCAATTTGTAAAAGAAGATACCAAAAAATGAGTAAATGCTCACATAAGATGAAGAGTTGAAAATGTACAAGGTTTATTAGTAAAAAACTATGAGCAATATTAAAAATATGAGATATTTTGGGTATAATGATTCTATTTTGACACATATGTAAGGAAGGAGAGTTCTTTAAAGGAGGTGCATATTTCACATAAGATGAAGAGTTGAAAATGTACAAGGTTTATTAGTAAAGCAATATTAAAAATATGAGATATTTTGGGTATAATGATTCTATTTTGACACATATGTAAGGAAGGGGAGTTCTTTAAAGGAGGTGCATATTTCACATAAGATTAAGAGTTGAAAATGTACAAGGTTTATTAGTAAAAAACTATGAGCAATATTAAAAATATGAGATATTTTGGGCATAATGATTCCATTTTGACACATATGTAAGGAAGGGGAGTTCTTTAAAGGAGGTGCATATTTCACATGCTTGAATGAGTTTTAAACTCATAAAAATTGAGATATTTCATCTCTCCTCTCTCCTCATTCAAGTCTAGTTCCAAAAAGTTAGCTTAACTGACCTAAAAATGGTCAAAAAGTGACCAAACTGACTTGGAAAATTCTAGGATCAGTTTGTTTGGTTAGGAGCTCAATTTTTCCTATAAATAGAAGCCTCCCCCTTGTTGAAAATATATAGTGTTTAGTGTATTGTTACTCTACTCCACCTAAGCCAAGAACTGTGAATTCATTTGTAATTCAGTAGTTTTTGACACTTCCTACTAAACCAATTGATTGGTTGGGGGCCTCTACCGTGAATAAAGAATCAAGCAAATTGTAAGAAGGTAAATGGTGAATTTTGATTTTTCTATAAGTTCTCAATGCTTCTCTCTTCTCAACCCCTCTCAAGCTTGAGAAGCTTAATTGAAATGGTTTTTTTTAAATGCTAATGAAGGTAATTAATGAAGGATAGTAAAGAATTACATAAATTTCCATTTATGCTTAATTCTAATGGTTTTTATGTAATTTCTCTCTCTCACTCAAGAGATGGTCATACTCATGACCCTTCTCTATCCAAATGAAGCTTTTCATAAAGCTTTTCCTTAATCCAAGATTAATCTATACTTGAGAATAAATTAATGGTTATTTTTATCTATGCTTTTAGTTTATATATTCTATGATTATTTTTGATTCAATCCATTAAGGGTTAATGATCTAATTAGGATCATTCTAATCATTCCCTTAAAGATAAGCCTTATTTTTTTAAATAATTGAGATTTATCAGTCATAGTAGCGGAGCTATGGCAAAATTTTATAAAAATTTACACATAAAATAATTTTATTCAAAGCATGAAAAGAGGATTTTCTACCATATTCGAGGAATTATCATCCTAGATTAATTGAAAGAAATTCATTAGAATCATGAGAAAATTAAATTTTTATATTATGCATAAAGGATAAATTTTTATATCAAAAGTATTACTTTTATCATTTTTATTTTATGCATAGAAGTATGCATAATGGATAAATTTTTTATATAAAAGTGTTACTTTTAACATAATTAAATTTCATGCATAGAGGTATGCATAAAAGATAAATATTTTATTATAAAAGTGTTACTTTTAACATAATTGAATTTCATGCATAGAGGTATGCATAAAAGATAAATATTTTATTATAAAAGTGTTACTTTTAACATAATTGAATTTCATGCATAGAGGTATGCATAAAAGATAAATATTTTATTATAAAAGTGTTACTTTTAACATAATTGAATTTCATGCATAGAGGTATGCATAAAAGATAAATATTTTATTATAAAAGTGTTACTTTTAACATAATTGAATTTCATGCATAGAGGTATGCATAAAAGATAAATATTTTATTATAAAAGTGTTACTTTTAACATAATTGAATTTCATACATAGAGGTATGCATAAAAGATGAATATTTTATTATTTTATTATAAAATTGTAAAAAAATGATTATTTTATTATAAAAAGTTATTTTCATCATATTGAATTTCGTGCATAAAAATGAAAAAAAAATTAAATTATTATTTTATTATAAAAATATTACAGAAAAAAATGATTATTTTATTATAAAAGTGTTACTTTTATCACAATTGAAATTCTTGCATAGAGGTATGCATAAAGGATGAGTTAGGATGTGATAAGATGAGTTAAGATATGATAAGAGGTGTATGAGATGTGATAAGAGGTGTATGAGTTAAGATGTGATAAGAGGTGTATGAGATGTGATAAGAGGTGTATGAGATGTGATAAGAGGTGTATGAGTTAAGATGTGATAAGAGGTGTATGAGATGTGATAAGATGCATATGAGATGAGTTAGGATGTGATAAGAGGAGTTAAGATGTGATAAGAGGTGTATGAGATGTGATAAGAGGTGTATGAGATGTGATAAGATGAGATAATATGCATATGAGATGAGTTAAGATGAGTTAAGATGTGATAAGAGGTTATGAGATGTGATAAGATGAGATAAGATGTATATGAGATGAGTTAGGATGTAATAAGATGAGTTAAGATGTGTATGGAATGAGTTAAGAAGTGTATGTGATGAGATAAGATGTATATGGGTTGTCATAAGGTGAAAATGGATGTGATGTAAAAGAATAGATGTGAAGGCGTATGGGGCTATATGAATGGGAAGGAAAAAAATAGATGTATGTATGGATGTGAACGTGCATGTAAATGAGGATGTATGGATGAAGATGCATGAATGTGCATGTAGATGTAGATGTACCAATGAGGATGTGGATGTATGCATATGGATGTGTATGAATGGATGTATGTATGTGGATGTGGATGTATGAGTAAGGATGTGAAAATGGATGTATGCATGGATGGGTATGAAGAATAGTGAAGGTGAATGTGTATGGGAAATAATGTGTCGTTGATATGAATGAATGGATGAGAATGAGTACAGAAGGGAACGTGGAATAAGTAATGTGGATTGAGAAGGGATAATGTGGAAAGATGGAGTTCGATATAGAATCTGTATTTTGTGACTGTTTGTAAATGACTGTTTTATGTCAAGAATGCTGGGAAAGCATTTTGACCGTCTTGTGATCAAGGTCGTGGAGACCTAATTGATAAAGTTGCAACTGTTGATGGAGAGTCAATGGAGGACGTCTCGCGCAGCAAGGTCAGCCGAGGTCTTGACCAGCCTCGGTGCGATTAAAATGGTGAGCTTCCGGTACGGTGGATGAGGGGCCAAGGAAGCGGCCTATGAGTGAAGCGCTAGGTCACCTGCGAAGGATCCTAGAGGGTGCTGACCATACGGTGCTCGGGCTCTGGGTTGCCCAGGATACCCACGCGTGCGTTGAGGAAGATATTGGAACAAGGAGTAAGAGTTGTTTTCTAAAACCGGGCATGGATCTGGTTGATTGACCTTGCTGGTCTTCAATGGATGAGTCCATGGCTCTTTATATGGATCTGTTGGTTGATCTTGCTGATCTTCAACGAGAGTCCATCTTGATAAGTGATTATATTGCCGAGTATTATGGGCTAGGAACTATTGAAAAGGCCCCTGTGTGGACAGGTGGTGAGCGTTCTAGTTGCCAATGATGCCATAGATACTCTGATGAAGGAATGATGGGAAATTGAATCAACCGGATACATTGGAAGATTGTGATCAGTGATACTATGGTTTCACAAAAAGATTGTTTTAATGTTAGCTGATGTTGAGAAAAAGGCAATTTCATATTGGGTGTGTAAGTGGTGTGACTAGTTTTATATTTGCATGAACTTCCGGCTAGGGGGCCTTGGAACTCTTTTCCTTGGTACCCGGGACAAAACCTAACCAAATTCCAAATTGGATCCCATCACTACAGTGGTTGGGCGGTTGGCTAACCCATGGGATCGTAGGCTGGACTGATGGATCCGTAAATTGAGACTCAACTTTTGTTTTTATGATAGATAAAGTAAATCTCGGAAAGTAATTGTTCTATGGATAGGAATCAACGGCTGTGCCTCTTGAATGGGGAAAAAAGTGTTGATCCCAATGATCCAAGTGCAACACAACGAAAATGGAAGACAACTATTGTAGAGAGCAAAACAAAGAATAGAGAGAGAGAGAGAGAGAGAGAGAGAGAGAGAGAGAGAGAGAGAGAGAGAGAGAAGCTTTAGAAACTCTGCTCTATACACAAGATCCGATACACAATATACAAAGTGTGGGGAGCAGGGCCATATATATATATGGCCCTGGGTTGTTGGTCAGCCAGCCCTAAACAGGCCAATAGCAGCCCTAAATGCTCACAACTAGAAAAGAAAAAGGCAATCAGCCAAGAAAATCACAGTCGACCAGCACTAACACAGTCGGGTAGCATTAAGTTCAGTCAGCCAACACTAACAGCCCCACGTCCACTAAAATCAGCCAGCCGACACACTACCGCCCCATGTCCACTGAAAACTGGAGAACCCCATGTCCACTAAAATCAGCCAGCCGACACACTACCGCCCCATGTCCCCCGCCCCATGTCCACTGAAAACTGGAGAACCCCATGTCCACTGAAAACTGGAGAACTACCTACACAGGCGGGCACACCCACAACAAAGGCCCTAGTGTGTAATGTACAGACAAGAGGTGATTGGTAACACTTTCGCTGTGTTTTCAAGCTCTATTTGGTATATTTGAAGTGCTGATCTATTATCATTCCAAGTCCCCATCTTGTGACACAGTCCTTCAAGATCTCTTGCACATCTTGTTGAAAGAACGGTAGAGGGGGAGGAGACACACACACAGGAGCAAACCCTAATGTATATTGCAAACCCTAACCATAGAGGGAAGCCATGTCCACTCTCACACAAAGCATAATGTACTAATCCATAATCCACACAACACACAATGAGTTGTGTCCACACTCTACTAACCCTAGCTAATGTCCACACACTATGACCAGCTGGACACGCGGTCATTTATGTCTCACACATGTTCCTACCTAATCTGCCAGCACATAGCATAGCTGGCTCACTGACATCGAGCTTGAATCTCAACAGCCCCTCTCAAGCTCATGATGTACTGCCGATGAAGATGTAGATGAGCTTGGGATATTAAGACTCTCAACACTCCCCCTCAAGCTCATCCCATGTACTCCCAACATAGTCCGGAAGTACTCAAACTTCTCCCTGCTAAGTGGCTTCGTAAAGATATCAGCCACCTGCTCATCAGTCTTCACATAGTGAAGATCAACTGTACCATCCAGCACCTTCTCTCTGACAAAGTGATAATGGACCTCTATGTGTTTGGTCCTCGCATGAAACACTGGATTCTTTGCCAGCTGTATACTGCTCATGTTGTCACAATGAATGACAACTTTGCCCTCAAAAGGCTCACATAAATCTGCCAAGAGACTCTTTAACCATATAGCCTCACAAGTAGCAATGGCTGCACCCCTGTACTCAGGCTCTGTAGTACTGGATAAAGCAACTGTAGGTTGCTTCTTGCTACTCCAACTCACCACGGCACTTCCAAGTGTAAAAGCATATCCACTAGTAGACCTCCTGTCATATGCGCTACCTGCCCAATCAGCATCTGTGTAGCCATGTATGTCCAAGCTTTTACCACTCTCATAAAATAAACCATAATGTGCTGTGGTCTTCACATATCTCATGATGCGTCTCACTGCATCCAAATGTGGTTTCCTAGGGCTCTGCATAAACTAACTGACTAGCCCCACAGCATAACTCAAATCCGGGCGTGTGATAGTCATGTATATGAGACTACCAACCATCTTCCTGTACATAGAAGGATCATCTAATTCCTCGCCATAATCAGCCCGCAACTTCACATTTTGCTCCAATGGTGTACTCATAGGCTTACACCCTGTCATGCCATACTTTGCTAACATATTCAATGCATATTGGCACTGTACTAACCAAGTACCTGCATGATCTTTCACCACTTCAATTCCAAGGAAGTATCTCAACTCACCAAGATCTTTCATGTCAAATTGCCCACTCAAAGCTTTCTTGACATGCATCACATCTGCACTATGATCACCTGTGATAATCAAATCATCCACATAGATGACTAGTAAAACAATCCCATGCTCTGTCTTCTTCACATAGAGTGAAGAATCTGCTGTAGAAATCTGAAAACCAAGTGAGATAAGATATCTGCTCATCATATCACTCCAAGCACGAGGTGCTTGCTTCAGACCAAACAATGCCTTTTTCAACTTGCATACGTGAGTGGGATATCTAGGGTGTACATACCCTTCTAGTTGTGCCATGTACACTTCCTCTTGTAGATCTCCATTCAGAAATGCATTCTTAACATCCATCTGATGCATTTCCCAGCCACTAGCTGCAGCCATAGCAATGACTGCTCTCACTGTGCCCATCTTAGCCACTGGGACTAAACGTCTCATCATAATCCAATCCTTGGGTCTGTGCATAACCCTTTGCTACCAATCTTGCTTTATGTCTCTCAATAGAACCATCAGATTTGCACTTCACTTTGTAAACCCATTTACATCCAATAACATTCTTATCCTTTGGTAATGTAACCAAGTCCCATGTATCATTATGGACCAATGCATCCATCTCAACATCCATTGCTTTCTCTCATACATGCTCTCCAATAGCCTCTGTATAGCATGTAGGTTCCACATGCTTCACCATAGATGTCATATATGCATAGTGCATAGCAAAATCTCTATATAACAGGATATCTGACTCTCTGGGATCTCCGCAATGCATGCGGGTCACTCTGTACACCTGTAACTCTAGCATGTGGTGGCACATATCTGTCTTGCCTAGCACCAGGTGTGCGTAAAACAGGTATGCCAAGCTCCTCATCCAAACTCTCCGAACTAGATGACTCATAACCTGTGATACCAATTCCTTCAACCTTCTTCTTTCCTTTATCCATAGCACTACTCCCAGTTCTCACACTCTCATGCCTCAAACGTCCTGACCATGGACGTACAGTACTACTCTCAGCTTCTGCTCTGCTGGCCCAGACATAGAAGTAGAACTAGAACTTGCTTGTGGCAAGTTCACAGGTACATCAGCCTCAAGTGACTCAATGACTCCCTCATCTTTTGCTTTGTACCAACTAGCAAGCTCATCAAACACCACATCTCGTGAGATGACCACTTGTCTAGTTTGTGGGTTATAACATTTGTATGCCTTTCGATCCTGTGCATATCCAACAAATACACATTTCTCTGCTTTAGGATCCAACTTCCTTCTTCTTTAATCAGGCACATGTACATAAGCTATGCATCCAAAAACTTTAAGATGTCCAATGTCTGGCTTGTAACCTGTAAGCCGCATCTCTGGCGTGCTTCCATGAATGGCTGCTGTAGGTGTTTTATTCAGAATATACACTGCAGTAGCACATGCTTCTGCCCAATAGTAATCTGGCATGCTCTTTTCATTGAGCATTGCCCTTGCCACTTCACATATGACTCTATTCTTTCTCTCAGCCACACCATTCTGCTGAGGTGTATACCTGCAAGTCAACTGTCTTCTTATTCCATGCTTCCTCAAGAAATGCTCAAAAGCTTTTGAGGTGTATTCACCACCTCCATCTGTCCTCAGACATATAATCCAACAGCCATATTGCTTTTCTGCAAAAGCTTTGAAATCCATGAACTTTTCCAATACTTCACTCTTCTCTCTCAGAAAGTATATCCATGTCATCCTGCTGAAATCATCTATGAATGTAACATAGTATAAACTTTCTTTGATAGATGGATTTTGTGCAGGACCCCATACATCACTGTGTACGATCTCAAGTGGCCTGTTACTCATATTTCCTTCTCTAGGAAACCTCAACCTTGCCTGCTTTCCAAACTGACAGGCTTCACAAACATGCATATGTCCATCATATTTGAACCTAGGCAATCCATTGACAATGCCTCTTGTTTGCATGTTCTTTAATCTCTGTATATTGACATGTCCAATCCTCTTATGCCACATATCAATGTCTTGTACCACATTTCTGCTCTTTGAGAACATGGCTGATTTTAACTTAGGAATTCCAGCATCCAGCTTAAACAATCTGCCTTCTTTCTTGCCTTTAGCAATCACTCTACATCCATGTTTGAAATCTTCAACGAAGCATCCATGCTCGTTGAAACGAACCTGTAATCCTTGTTCCACCATTTGACCAACTGAGGCCAAGCTCTTTGTGATCAAAGGCACATACAATACATCAGACATAGACTTTGTTTGACCATTGTGCATGACCAATGGTACACTTCCAACATGTGTAATGACATGCTGGGTATCATCACCTGTTTCCACATAGCCTTTTACATCCATAGGCTTCATATGCTCAAACCATTCACCATGACATGTCATATGGTTTGATGCTCTTGAGTCCATATACCATGTGTCATCATTCTCAGCATTTGTCGTCATAGAACCCACAACATGCTTCATGGCAAACAAATGATTTGCAGTTCCATCATTGCTGCTGCTTGATGCATAGTTTCCACCATGTTGTGCATAATTACCACCATAATGACCACCACGCTGTGCTCTTCCCCCTCTCAAATCATTTTGTTTGCGGAAACAATCTCTCGCCATATGACCATATTTGCCACAATAATGGCATTCCACATCTTGCATAGAATTTTGTTGGCCTTGCCAACGTCCTCGACCACGGGGGTTACCTCTGCCTCTTTGAGGGGTATATCCACGACCACCTCGAGCACCATATGAAGGCTGAAAATTCTGTTGTGGAGGCCTGTCCTGCCATCCACAACCATTACCACCACGTCCACGTGATGTGAATCTCCCCCTGCCTCTAAAACCTCTCTGAGAATAGAAGGCCTGATTTCTGCCATCATCATGGCTTGTAGATGCATCTAGAAATGAATCACTGAGTTTGATTTCCTCAACCAACAAGAGTGAAACCAACTCATCGAAGTCGGGTAAACCTGTACTCCTCACTGAGATAGATGTATCAAAAGATTTGTATTCCTTGCCAAGACCACGCAAGGTAATATCCACCAAATCATCATCAGGCATGGGGGCATTTATTGTGGCCAATGCATCTGCAAACTTCTTGATTTCTTGCACATAATCATGTATGCTCCTTTTATTCCTTTTCACATTGTGTATCTGCTATCGCAACTGAGATTTGCGAGCACTCGTATCTGTATCAAACATCTTGACCAAAGTATCCCATGCATCTTTGGGATTCTCAGCATCCTGTATGTGTATGAGCATAGCATCAGAAATACATATAGACAGATAATGCAGCACTTTGAATGCTCTCTCTGACCATTGCTTATGAGCAATAAGCTGCTGCTGTGTAGGTTGTCGAGGTAGCTCAGGCTCTGGCTCAGCACCTGTAATGAGATTCCAAAATCCTTTTCCTTTCAAGAAACTCTTTATCCTGTACTTCCATGCCTGGAAGTTCTTCCTATCCAGCTTTTCACCAACAATCTGAACTGGATTATCCGACATGTTTGCTCAATACATACACCTTCCGAACACTTCAAATCTATAAATGAGCCTTCCTCAGCTCAACCACACTCCAATTAATGTTCCAGATACTCCAAGGTAGCCAACAAATTCCAATTTTGATGTAGAAAATCAACCTGTAATCATCCAAGATGAACTGACTCACGCAGTCCGGGATACCCTGACTTGACACGCCTTCCAAGGCTCCAAATTGCAATGTAATGGTGCAATCAAGTATGGGAAAATTGCATTGACACCTAATCAACCTCAATGTTGAGTATCAACACTATCTGACATGTGTACATATCAATTTTTGAAAACCCCTTTCTCTGTTTTGGAAAAAACCAGAAAAACCAGAAAACCCAGTAGAAAATTTGCTCTAATTCCTTCAATATTTGTCCAAATTGAGCAACCAGGCATTCATTAGCTTAGCAATAGTGTCCATCAACTCCATGTAAGAGGAATTTGTCTAATTGTAAAAGACCAAAGATTAATTGCTCAATTAAAATGCTCTGTTTCTCTGCAACCAGTGGACAACGTGCTTTAATCAGCTCATTCCCAGCTCAATTAAGCATCATTGACCAAACAAATCACATAGCCCTCTTCTCCAAAGTGTAAAGCATCCAATTGCTAAAGAAATTGTGGAAGATATCAAGTACCCAATGAGAAATTGATCTCCTCGTAGGTAAAAAGTATAAAATCTACTATGTTTTCACAGTTCTGGCTGCGCCGCCTACAATTAGGGGATTTGGGAAGGTTTGTGTTGTCAATTGATGATAGTAATAAGTCCCCAAGACACCTAGGTACATGTGCAATCCACCAATGGTCGGATTTTAGCCAAAATCACACTCCAAATGCTTCAATTTTGGGCTTCCTCTTCTCTGTTTTGTGAGAGCTCAAAAACCAGAGATTTTCATACATTCATTTGCATCCAAATTGCTCCTAAGGCTTGCATATGGGTTGCCATTACATCCCTCATTGTCAAATACATGTGTCTTTTGCCAGAATTACATGTATTTCCACCATACATCAATGTTGCCAAGCTTTAATGGAAAGCTTCCAAAAAAACCAGAATTCTCTTTGCTTTGATTTGCTTTAACTTGCTTTATTTTTGCCTGTATCACCTGCAATCCGCTTAAGGATGTTTAGAAGACCTTACCCGGTAGGCCAAGCTCTCAGATCTGATAGTATTTGGTGTGTGTCAGGCTTTTTTCTGAGTGGTCTTTTTGGCTTGTGTATATACGTGTGCATGGTTTGTGTGCAGAGGTTGGCTTTGAATGCGTCTCCAGGTGTATGGGGTGGACGGCATTTGATTTAGGCTGGTTGCAGGCTTGTCCGGAGTGAAGTCAGATGCAGGTGATTAAAGCTGTTCGACCGCTTGAAGTGTGTGCGCATCCAAAGGATGAGTGGGCACTAGCCGGTTTGTGTTGAAAGTATGGAAGGCATGATGGGCAAATAAAGGTAATGGGCCAAGGTCATAGGGCACTGGTGTGAAAAGGAATATTTGGTGGTTTTAAATAATAAAATGATGAAAATATGGCCAGCTACGTGGAACTTGAAGATGCTACCAGCGCAAGTCTGACAGGCTAGCGAAGCATGGAGAAGGGCGCGCGAGTCGGCAGCCTGCAGATGAAGAAGGATTGACCGCCTTGTTTTGGTTGGGGGTCTGGGGCGTGTGCTGTCAACGCAAGCAGTGTGGCTGCAAGTCTGCAACAACTGTGTGAGGCGACGTGAAGAGGCTCTCAGGTGCAGCCTTGTGTGAGCGTGGAAAGAAGAGAGCAGCAGGCGCAGTTGTGAAGTGGCCGTCGTGTAGCAGCTGGAGACCTCCCGTATGAAAGAAGACGGCGACGGGTTAGAGAAGCTGGTGGGATTTGGAGTGCAGCTGATCAAGGACAGACGGGATGACGTAGATTGGGGGGCTTTCCCTTGTGGAGAGCAGAGAGCCGCTGGTAGGCGTGGCAGACCAGCGCAAGGAGAGAGAGAAAGGTTGGCGCTGGGGATACAGGCTGGCGACCGTCGTTAAAGTACAAGCCGCCTAGTAGAAAAGAAGCTGTTAGCATAAAAGGATGCGGCTGCTGACGGCGAGGTGAGGAAGTTCCGCAGTAGACAGGCGAGAAAACAAAGGTGGTCACCTTGCGGTAGATGTGGAGCACCGCTACTGGTGTGGACATCAGGCGCTGACGTGGGGGCTTGGTTTGCTTGGGCCGGCGGTTTGGCTGTGGGCGACGAAGAGAGTGGAGACCGCTGGGTGCTAAAGCAGGGGGGGTCTTGTTGAATGCACAGAGAGAGAGAGATGTGTTTGGGTGGCTAGCTGAGGAGGCCACCGTGCTATTGAGGGGAGACCCTCTGGGGCCTCTTAGTGTGCCAACTACAAAGAAGCGTGGAGGGCTTGCGTGTTGGAGAAGGCAGTAGCTGGTGGGGCGCTGCCTGTGGGAAAGAGACGAGTGGTGGCATCAAAAGGAGCTGCTAGCGAGGACAGAAGGAAAGCAGATAAGCTGCAGGTGAAAGGCTGGCTGGTGTGGGCCGCCTAGGAGACAGGGCAGTGGACAGAGTGGGTGCCCAGTGAAACAGAGAGAGGTTGGTGTTGCTGCTTGGTGGTGGGCCGGTAGCAGGGCAGATAAGCTGCCTGGGTTTGTTGCGAGGCTGACAGAGGATCAGCACAGAGAGAGAGAGAGAGATGATGGTCGAGCTGCTGCTGACGACACATGCAGAAGTGATGGGCTGCAGAGGACTCGAGGGTTAGCTGGTGTGGGCGCCTTCTGGAGTGAGAGTGGCCGGGTTCATTCTGGTGTGATTGGTACAGCAAGCAGGCGAGAGGTTCGTGGTGATCGGGGATGTGGTGTATCCTCAGCTGACAGGCCTGAGTGTTTTGTTTGTGGGTTGTGTGAGTAAGGCTTCTGTGTCGGAAGAAGCTTGTATGAAATTGTGATCTGGGAATATATATTGCTGGGTGTTTACTTTGAGTACGGTGCCCTTGTTTTTGGCTGTCTGTCTGGCGTGGGTTGGGTGGTGAGTGCGAGAATTGTTCCAGTCGGTGGCTGGTGGTGCCCCCGTTCGTGTTGTTGTTTCCAAGTTTGCGAGGTGGAAGGGCTGTAGAGGCAGGCTTTTCTTTCTTTTTTTCACCTCACATCCTTCTGGTGCCCCCACAGAGGATTGCTCTGGCGTTGTTCTTTGCCTAAAAGGGCGTGTGTTCCACACTGAGTTGAGCTCAGGGATTGGTATAGGTTGTCATGATGTGGTCTTATCCGGAGTTTCATGGCAGGAAGGGTGAAGATGTGGTTGACTTTTTGGAGCAGATGGAGTTGGCATGCATTAGCAATCATGTCACAGATGAAGAGCAGGTTCTGAGGCTGATAAGGATTTTCTTGAAGGGAGATGCCCGAAGCTGGTTTAAGGGTTTTGAAGCACAGGATGCTGGTGTCTTGACCTTAGACAGGTTGAAGGAAGGCCTTTTGGAGCATTTTCAGCAAGTGGAGGATCCTAATGTGCTTTGGCAGGAGCTGAGCATCTTGAAGCAGGTACATGGGCAATCACTGGATGATTTTGTGAAGGTATTTTTATGTTTGTGGGGTAAGTGGTGTATGACATTGAAGCAGGAAGTTCCTCCTATGTTTTTGAAGAAGAGCTTGTTTATTGATGGTTTGCTAACCCATTTGAGGGTCAGAGTTGAGTTAAAGAATCCCAGGTCATTTGATGATGCTGTTAGCATTGCTAGGGAAAAGGAAGGCAAGGTTTTGAAGCAGATGGAGATGGGTATTTATCCGTATGAAGGTGTTGTGTCTGCGAGGGATAAGCAGGTGAATTTGGTTGAGGTGGATAAGAGTCCTATGCAAAGTTTGATTAGACAGGAGCCTCAAAGGCCAAGACAGGTACAAAGGGGTATGTTCTATGTGCCTTCTGATTTTTTTCCAAAGTTTGAAAAGCATGTGCAGGTGGATGAAGAGCAGGTGAAGGAACAAAGCGCAGATGAGGAGTTGCCAGTGGATTCTTCTTTGGATTTGGAGGTCATGGCTGTACATGACAGTGATCTGGATGATATGCATGCACATGGAAGCAAAGAGGATGATGCCTTGGGATTAGATGCTGATAAGAAGGAAAAGGAGCTGAATACAGGATGCTTTGAGGATGATTCTTTGTCAGATTCTACGAGGGAGGAGGATGGGGTAGAGACTTCTGATGAAGTGAAGCCGGATGCGGATGTGGAGAGCGTGGAGGAAGACTCCATCATTATGGATTTTCTTGGACAGCTGGATGGTGGTATGGTACCTGCGATGGATGAAGTGGATGTTGTTCCATCTGATGGATTAGGTGCTGGGGAGTCTTTGGACGATGATACCAGGGGGGTTGGCAACACTCAAGAAGGTATGCATGTTGATTTGGCTGATGAAGAGCATTGTGAGGAGAGCATTGTGCCTGAGGATGATATTTGGGAAATTGCTAGCCTGGATGAGCAAGAGCCAGAAGTGGACATGGATGCAAATATGGCTGAGAGTGTAGCTAAGGCTTCTTTGCAGATTGCTGAAATGCTGAAGGCAAAGTCCCTGGATAACAAGGGTTCTAAGCCAGTTGAGCTGAATGATTGTGAAGAGATGCCTGAATTGATAGAGCTGGAAGTGTTTGTGGACACTCCCATTGGAGAGGATGTGGATTTTGATGTGCAGAAAGGTCAAGATGCTAAAACCTGGCCTTCACAGGTGTTGATGGATGGGATGCTAGATGCTGGAATGCCACAGGTCTTGAAGACGAGGAAGGTTGATCAGATGATGAACGGAAATGATTTTGTGATGCACGTGGTGGATGTTTGGTATGCAGTGATGCAGCCATGGTGTTTCACGGATGTTGGGGAATGGGATGGTGAATTGCTGTTTCCTTTTGATCCTGGTGGATGACTACTGAAATTGCTGAATGCAGCTGAGCATAAATGCTCTAGCAGATGGGGGGGGTGGCAAAGTATGTCAGGCTTTTTTCTGAGTGGTCTTTTTGGCTTGTGTATATACGTGTGCATGGTTTGTGTGCAGAGGTTGGCTTTGAATGCGTCTCCAGGTGTATGGGGTGGACGGCATTTGATTTAGGCTGGTTGCAGGCTTGTCCGGAGTGAAGTCAGATGCAGGTGATTAAAGCTGTTCGACCGCTTGAAGTGTGTGCGCGTCCAAAGGATGAGTGGGCACTAGCCGGTTTGTGTTGAAAGTATGGAAGGCATGATGGGCAAATAAAGGTAATGGGCCAAGGTCATAGGGCACTAGTGTGAAAAGGAATATTTGGTGGCTTTAAATAATAAAATGATGAAAATATGGCCAGCTACGTGGAACTTGAAGATGCTACCAGCGCAAGTCTGACAGGCTGGCGAAGCATGGAGAAGGGCGCGCGAGTCGGCAGCCTGCAGATGAAGAAGGATTGACCGCCTTGTTTTGGTTGAGGGTCTGGGGCGTGTGCTGTCAACGCAAGCAGTGTGGCTGCAGGTCTGCAACAACTGTGTGAGGCGACGTGAAGAGGCTCTCAGGTGCAGCCTTGTGTGAGCGTGGAAAGAAGAGAGCAGCAGGCGCAGCTGTGAAGTGGCCGTCGTGTAGCAGCAGCTGGAGACCTCCCGTATGAAAGAAGACGGCGACGGGTTAGAGAAGCTGGTGGGATTTGGAGTGCAGCTGATCAAGGACAGACGGGATGACGTAGATTGGGGGGCTTTCCCTTGTGGAGAGCAGAGAGCCGCTGGTAGGCGTGGCAGACCAGCGCAAGGAGAGAGAGAAAGGTTGGCGCTGGGGATACAGGCTGGCGACCGTCGTTAAAGTACAAGCCGCCTAGTAGAAAAGAAGCTGTTAGCATAAAAGGATGCGGCTGCTGATGGCGAGGTGAGGAAGTTCTGCAGCAGACAGGCGAGAAAACAAAGGTGATCACCTTGCGGTAGATGTGGAGCACCGCTACTGGTGTGGACAGCGGGCGCTGACGTGGGGGCTTGGTTTGCTTGGGCCGGCGGTTTGGCTGTGGGCGACGAAGAGAGTGGAGACCGCTGGGTGTTAAAGCAGTGGTGGGGGGGTCTTGTTGAATGCACAGAGAGAGAGAGATGTGTTTGGGTGGCTAGCTGAGGAGGCCACCGTGCTATTGAGGGGAGACCCTCTGGGGCCTCTTAGCGTGCAAACTACAAAGAAGCGTGGAGGGCTTGCGTGTTGGAGAAGGCAGTAGCTGCGTGGGGGGCTTGCGTGTTGGAGAAGGCAGTAGCTGGTGGGGCGCTGCCTGTGGGAAAGAGACGAGTGCTGGCATCAAAAGGAGCTGCTAGCAAGGACAGAAGGAAAGCAGATAAGCTGCAGGTGAAAGGCTGGCTGGTGTGGGCCGCCTACTAGGAGACAGGGCAGTGGACAGAGTGGGTGCCCAGTGAAACAGAGAGAGGTTGGTGTTGCTGCTTGGTGGTGGGCCGGTAGCAGGGCAGATAAGCTGCCTGGGTTTGTTGCGAGGCTGACAGAGGATCAGCACAGAGAGAGAGAGAGAGATGATGGTCGAGCTGCTGCTGACGACACATGCAGAAGTGATGGGCTGCAGAGGACTCGAGGGTTAGCTGGTGTGGGCGCCTTCTGGAGTGAGAGTGGCCGAGTTCATTCTGGTGTGATTGGTACAGCAAGCAGGCGAGAGGTTCGTGGTGATCGGGGATGTGGTGTATCCTCAGCTGACAGGCCTGAGTGTTTTGTTTGTGGGTTGTGTGAGTAAGGCTTCTGTGTCGGAAGAAGCTTGTATGAAATTGTGATCTGGGAATATATATTGCTGGGTGTTTACTTTGAGTACGGTGCCCCTGTTTTTGGCTGTCTATCTGGCGTGGGTTGGGTGGTGAGTGCGAGAATTGTTCCAGTCGGTGGCTGGTGGTGCCCCCGTTCGTGTTGTTGTTTCCAAGTTTGCGAGGTGGAAGGGCTGTAGAGGCAGGCTTTTCTTTCTTTTTTTCACCTCACATCCTTCTGGTGCCCCCACAGAGGATTGCTCTGGCGTTGTTCTTTGCCTAAAAGGGCGTGTGTTCCACACTGAGTTGAGCAGGGATTGGTATAGGTTGTCATGATGTGGTCTTATCCGGAGTTTCATGGCAGGAAGGGTGAAGATGTGGTTGACTTTTTGGAGCAGATGGAGTTGGCATGCATTAGCAATCATGTCACAGATGAAGAGCAGGTTCTGAGGCTGATAAGGATTTTCTTGAAGGGAGATGCCCGAAGCTGGTTTAAGGGTTTTGAAGCACAGGATGCTGGTGTCTTGATATTAGACAGGTTGAAGGAAGGCCTTTTGGAGCATTTTCAGCAAGTGGAGGATCCTAATGTGCTTTGGCAGGAGCTGAGCATCTTGAAGCAGGTACATGGGCAATCACTGGATGATTTTGTGAAGGTATTTTTATGTTTGTGGGGTAAGTGGTGTATGACATTGAAGCAGGAAGTTCCTCCTATGTTTTTGAAGAAGAGCTTGTTTATTGATGGTTTGCTAACCCATTTGAGGGTCAGAGTTGAGTTAAAGAATCCCAGGTCATTTGATGATGCTGTTAGCATTGCTAGGGAAAAGGAAGGCAAGGTTTTGAAGCAGATGGAGATGGGTATTTATCCGTATGAAGGTGTTGTGTCTGCGAGGGATAAGCAGGTGAATTTGGTTGAGGTGGATAAGAGTCCTATGCAAAGTTTGATTAGACAGGAGCCTCAAAGGCCAAGACAGGTACAAAGGGGTATGTTCTATGTGCCTTCTGATTTTTTTCCAAAGTTTGAAAAGCATGTGCAGGTGGATGAAGAGCAGGTGAAGGAACAAAGCGCAGATGAGGAGTTGCCAGTGGATTCTTTTTTGGATTTGGAGGTCATGGCTGTACATGACAGTGATCTGGATGATATGCATGCACATGGAAGCAAAGAGGATGATGCCTTGGGATTAGATGCTGATAAGAAGGAAAAGGAGCTGAATACAGGATGCTTTGAGGATGATTCTTTGTCAGATTCTACGAGGGAGGAGGATGGGGTAGAGACTTCTGATGAAGTGAAGCCGGATGCGGATGTGGAGAGCGTGGAGGAAGACTCCATCATTATGGATTTCTTGGACAGCTGGATGGTGGTATGGTACCTGCGATGGATGAAGTGGATGTTGTTCCATCTGATGGATTAGGTGCTGGGGAGTCTTTGGACGATGATACCAGGGGGGTTGGCAACACTCAAGAAGGTATGCATGTTGATTTGGCTGATGAAGAGCGTTGTGAGGAGAGAATTGTGCCTGAGGATGATATTTGGGAAATTGCTAGCCTGGATGAGCAAGAGCCAGAAGTGGACATGGATGCAAATATGGCTGAGAGTGTAGCTAAGGCTTCTTTGCAGATTGCTGAAATGCTGAAGGCAAAGTCCCTGGATAACAAGGGTTCTAAGCCAGTTGAGCTGAATGATTGTGAAGAGATGCCTAAATTGCTAGAGCTGGAAGTGCTTGTGGACACTCCCATTGGAGAGGATGTGGATTTTGATGTGCAAAAAGGTCAAGATGCTAAAACCTGGCCTTCACAGGTGTTGATGGATGGGATGCTAGATGCTGGAATGCCACAGGTCTTGAAGACGAGGAAGGTTGATCAGATGATGAACGGAAATGATTTTGTGATGCACGTGGTGGATGTTTGGTATGCAGTGATGCAGCCATGGTGTTTCACGGATGTTGGGGAATGGGATGGTGAATTGCTGTTTCCTTTTGATCCTGGTGGATGACTACTGGAATTGCTGAATGCTGCTGAGCATAAATGCTCTAGCAGATGGGGGGGGTGGCAAAGTATGTCAGGCTTTTTTCTGAGTGGTCTTTTTGGCTTGTGTATATACGTGTGCATGGTTTGTGTGCAGAGGTTGGCTTTGAATGCGTCTCCAGGTGTATGGGGTGGACGGCATTTGATTTAGGTTGGTTGCAGGCTTGTCCGGAGTGAAGTCAGATGCAGGTGATTAAAGCTGTTCGACCGCTTGAAGTGTGTGCGCGTCCAAAGGATGAGTGGGCACTAGCCGGTTTGTGTTGAAAGTATGGAAGGCATGATGGGCAAATAAAGGTAATGGGCCAAGGTCATAGGGCACTGGTGTGAAAAGGAATATTTGGTGGCTTTAAATAATAAAATGATGAAAATATGGCCAGCTACGTGGAACTTGAAGATGCTACCAGCGCAAGTCTGACAGGCTGGCGAAGCATGGAGAAGGGCGCGCGAGTCGGCAGCCTGCAGATGAAGAAGGATTGACCGCCTTGTTTTGGTTGGGGGTCTGGGGCGTGTGTTGTCAACGCAAGCAATGTGGCTGCAGGTCTGCAACAACTGTGTGAGGCGACGTGAAGAGGCTCTCAGGTGCAGCCTTGTGTGAGCGTGGAAAGAAGAGAGCAGCAGGCGCAGCTGTGAAGTGGCCGTCGTGTAGCAGCAGCTGGAGACCTCCCGTATGAAAGAAGACGGCGCGACGGGTTAGAGAAGCTGGTGGGATTTGGAGTGCAGCTGATCAAGGACAGACGAGATGACGTAGATTGGGGGGCTTTCCCTTGTGGAGAGCAGAGAGCCGCTGGTAGGCGTGGCAGACCAGCGCAAGGAGAGAGAGAAAGGTTGGCGCTGGGGATACAGGCTGGCGATCGTCGTTAAAGTACAAGCCGCCTAGTAGAAAAGAAGCTGTTAGCATAAAAGGATGCGGCTGCTGATGGCGAGGTGAGGAAGTTCTGCAGCAGACAGGCGAGAAAACAAAGGTGGTCACCTTGCGGTAGATGTGGAGCACCGCTACTGGTGTGGATAGCGGGCGCTGACGTGGGGGCTTGGTTTGCTTGGGCCGGCGGTTTGGCTGTGGGCGACGAAGAGAGTGGAGACCGCTGGGTGTTAAAGCAGTGGTGGGGGGGTCTTGTTGAATGCACAGAGAGATATTAAAGAATTCACAGTTCTTGGCTAAGGTGGAATAGAGTAACTATGCATAAGACACTATATTTTTTTCAAGAAGGGGAGGCTGCTATTTATAGGAAAATTTGAGCTCCTAACCAAACAAACTGATTCTAGAATTTTCCAAGTCAGTTTGGTCACTTTTTGACCATTTTTAGGTTAGTTAAGCTAACTTTTTGGAAATAGACTTGAATGAGGAGAGAGGAGAGATGAAATATCTCAACTTTTATGATTTTAAAACTCATTTAAGCATGTGTTTTAGGTGCCTCATTGAATGCCCTCCTTTTCCTTACTGATGTGTCAAAAATGGAATCCTTACACTCAAAATATCTCATATTTTTATATTACTCATATTTTTTTACTATTAAACCTTATACATTTTCAACTCTTCATCTTATGTGAGCATTTAAGGGACTCCCCTTCCTTACATATGTGTCATAATAAAATCATTATACCCAAAATATCTCATATTTTTAATATTGCTCATAGTTTTTTACTAATAAACCTTGTACATTTTCAACTCTTCACCTTATGTGAGCATTTACTCATTTTTGGGTATTTTCTTTTTTTACAATTTGGATTTATCTCCTCCCTACACATGGATTGATGCTATTGGCCCATAAGAACCTTAATTGGACCATAGTCTAAAGATTTCTGAAAATCTAGACCCTTAGACTAAGGTTCTTTATACCTATTTCTAATTTATTCCAATTGCACATTGGAAAATTCTTTTTGAATTTCTGTTTTAGGGAAATTCATCTTAATTATATGAGATATTTTTTATCCAAAAATATTCAAAATCTGAATATTTTCTCTCTAGAATATTTTCTCTCTCTAGGTTAAAATAGTTAGAAACAAGGTCTTTATATTTCTGAAGAGGGATTGATTACAGGGAAAGATACTAGACATCAAAAAGGGGGTGGGAGAGGAATCTTACATTCTATCCCACTTAAAAAACACGAGATGTCCTCATCTCGCAGGTGGAGTATGATCTCTTTCATCATCTTCTTCTTCTTCAATCACATTCAACGTTACGCCTTGGAAGTGGACGGTCGATTTTTCCCTGGTATTCTGCTGGATTATGGATGACTTGAGAACTGTCGATTAAGCCCTTGGTTTTTCAATTGCAGTAAGGATCTGCCCTTCTTTCCTCTTCTACTTCTTCTGAAATTGTGACTGCTCTGGCTGCCTGCTGCAGTCTGAGGTGGAATTCTTTCTCTTTGGTTGCCCTTATTCTGGAAGGGAGTTCTGAGGTTACTCTGGGTAGAGGCAGATGGTTGATTTGGAGTTCTTCTGGGGTTATCCTGGCTTGGGCGAGACGGACCCTGATTAGACTGGTATCGGGGTCCTAGACTTCCTTGTCCTCTTGACATGGCAGGAGTTGGGCAGTCTTTTAACTGATGACCAAAACCTTGGCATCCAAAACACCGGTTCTCACTTCTAGTCTCATTGTTCTGCATCCTTAAAATAGATGGTCCTCCTGAGAAAGTATTCTGGGGGAAGGATCTTCCTTCACTTTGGAATCTTCCTGCATCTTGATTCTGAATCGGTCCTTGCTGTCTCTTTGGGGGTGGAAAGTTTGAAGTACCTTCCTGGGCTTGGAATTTTTTAAAGTTAGAGGGTGCAGGCTTTGGCGGGACCTTTACTACAAAGGCTTTGGCAAAATCCTTTGCCATTTTTACTGCTTCAGCCATGGACACTGGTTTGGCATTTTTGACCAGTGTGTCCAAGGGTTCGTTCATTGCCCGAATGAACCTGGCCATGAGCTGTTCTTTATCTAGAGGTGGTGAGTATTTGAGTAGAAGAGCAAAGGCCTGGTGATATTCTTCAATGGTTTTGTTCTCCTGCTTTAGTTCTAAAAATTCGTTCATTTTGGTTTCCAAAAATCCAGGGGGACAAAATCTCTTTCTCAAATAGGTTTTTAGGTCATTCCAAGATTGAGTATTTCTATTTAGACGATTGGTGTCACAGTGGTTCCTCCATGCTACTCTGGCTGTTTCCACTATTTTCAACCGGCCAAGAGCCATTTTGCTCAGCTCATTATAACCTATGATGTCAAAATACTCTTCCATGGCTTCCACCCATTTCTCCACAGTCTCACCCCCTTCTCCTTTGAAGGGTCCTGGCTGAGTCCTATGAAGAGCCTTGCGAACATCAGGGTCAAGTTCGTTATTTTCAGGGATAGGGCCTGGCTGCTGACGGCTACGGTTTCCTCGTCTCATGATTCTGTCCAAAAATTTATATATTAGAGAGAGAATAGTTAAGATCAGAAGGGAGATTCTTATTTTTTCGTACTTCAAAAACTGGGGAGAAATCTTACATTCTACCCCACTTAAAAAAGCGCGAGATGTCCTCATCTCGTAAGTAGAGGACAACTCTTTTTCTTAAGATCCAATTTATTCTGGGGTTCCTTATATTCAGGTCAACCCAACAGAATACAGGGATAATTATCCCTTAAATAGAACTCATCATTAAATAACAATTCCTTCAAATCATATCATTCATATCTTTAACACGATAATGATCCATTAGACCGAAAAATTTCCTTCTGAAGTTTCCTCCACGGAAATTTCAGTTAAGCAAGTTCTCAATTTGTCATCCCTTAACTTGATCTACGGTCAAGTGTTAACAGTAGCAAGCTGACAACATAATCCACTAATCTCATAGTGATTTGCTGAAATCATTATCATCATTCCAGTTATGAATATCATCACTGGGAGTCGTCCCATTAATCCTCATTGTGGTTTTGTTCAGATTTTTATATTTCAACTAATTTCAGAAATCATCATTTTTCAATCAGAATTTTCAATCAGAATCCAATTCAATTCATCAATTCTCAAACAGAATTAAAAATCATATCAATCACATTCGAAATCATCATCTAGATAGCATTAACGCTTATAATTTCAAGTCTTAGATTTACTCGTATATACTGTCAGTAAAGAGCTACAGTATACTCTCCGTATATACGGGTAGTCACGGCCCTTGGAATTATAAGGTAAATACTATCATGTTTAGGCCTCAAGCAAGTCAGGGATTCTATATAATTGTAGTACTTCTATCTGAAGACCCAATTACCAAATTACGAGTTTCAGTTTGAATATCAATTTGTATGAATTATATCACACAATTATAACCTTTTTGTGTTTCTTGATAAATTTTTGACATATTTGTCTTCTCAATTGATCTTTATTAACCAAATGCTCTGATACCAACTGTGAGATCCCTGTTCCCACCGAGCAACGGATTCAGTATACTGGCAGCGGAAGAAGCACTTCTCGCGCGGGACAGGGGTTCCACATTCGGGGCCTCGCCCACCACGGATATCCGGACAAGAGACTAATCCGTCTCGATTATCCAAAACCGAACCCGGAAAAACTTCCTTTACCCCCCGCCGCCGGAAAGCACGGAACACCATATTGGGGAATATGGGAATTTCCCACAAGTTTGGGACACGTGGTCAAAAGTTTGGATTAACCATAACTTGAATACCACTAATCCAAAATGAGCGCTTTATAGCTCTTTAGATTCCATTTTTCAAGCGCTTTCCAACGATAGGTCATATGATAGGGTTTTAAGAAACTTACAAACATGTTATCCATGTCCCCCTTTTTAAGTATTCAAAAATGGGAATTGGGAAATTCCCAAATTCACTAATATGGTGTTACGGGCGATTCCACCAGGATAATTTTTACTCTAATGTAGTCAAAACCCTTACTGATCAAACAGATCCGACTGCATCTATAAAGATACTTGGTCAGATCAAGGAAGAAACTTGCACTTGGATCATTGGGATCAACGCTTTTTTCCCCACCAAGGAGGCACAGCCGTTGATTCCTATCCATAGAACAATTACTATCCGGGATTTACTTTATCTATCGTAATAACAGAAATTGAGTTTCGATTTACAGATCCATCAGTCCAGCCTAACCCCATCCAGTCCCATGGGTTAGCCAACCGCCCAACCACTGTAGTGATGGGATCCAATTAAGAATTTGGTTAGATTTTGTCCCGGGTACCAAGGAAAAGAGTTCCAAGGCCCCTTAGCCGAAATTTCATGCAAAAATAAAACTAGTCACACCACTTACACACCCAATATGAAATTTCCTTTTCATAGATTTAACCAGTTTAAAACAATCCTTTAATAAAACCATAGTATCACTGATCACCATCTTCCAATTTATCCAGTTGATTCTTGATTTTCTCATCATTCCTTCATTGGTAACTAGGACGCTCACCACCTGTCCACTCAGGGGCCGTTTCCTAATCCCTAGCCCATAATACTCGGCAAATAATCACTTATCAAGATGGACTCTCGTTGAAGATCAGCAAGATCAACCAACAGATCCATATAAAGAGCCATGGACTCATCCGTTTTTGAGGACCAGCAAGGTCAGTCAACTAGATCCATGCCCGGTTTCAGAAAACAACTCCAACTCTGTTCCAATATCTTCCTCGACGCACGCGTGGGTATCCTGGGCGAGCACCGTATGGTCAGCACCCTCTAGGATCCTTCGCAGAAGCAGGTGACCTAGCGCTTCACTCATAGGCCGCTTCCTTGGCCCCTCATCCACCGTACCGGAAGCTCACCATTTTAATCGCACCGAGGCTGGTCAAGACCTCGGCCGGCGGCCTTGCTACGTGGACGTCCTTCATTGACTCTCCGTCAGTAGTTGCAACTTTATTAGTTAGGTCTCCACGACCTTAATCACAAGATGGTCACAATGCTTCCCCAGCAATCTTGACATAAAACAGTCATTTACAAACAGTCTCAAAATATAGTTTCTATATTAACTCTCATTTTTCCACATTATCCTCATCAATCCACATTGCTTATCCCACATTCCAGTTATATATGTACTCATCCCATCACATCATTTTCCATCTTGACATAAAACAGTCATTTACAAACAGCATTTACAAACAGTCTCAAAATATAGTTTCTATATTAACTCTCATTTTTCCACATTATCCTCATCAATCCACATTGCTTATCCCACATTCCAGTTATATATGTACTCATCCCATCACATCATTTTCCATCTCATCACTTTGAGATTCCTTCTCATCACATATCATATATTCACATCCATACTTATATCCACATCCACATCCATACATCCACATCTACATCCATGCATCTATTTTCACATCCACATCTTCATGCACATTCATGCATCCTCATCTATACATCCACATCTACATGCTCATTCACATCCATACATCCACATCTATATGCTTACATTCACATCTACATGCATACATCCACATCCCATCCCTGCATTTACATCGAGACATCCTCATTTACATCCATACATCCACATTCACACTCACATCTACATGCATACATCCATACATACACATCCATACACCATTTCCTCATTCCCATTCATATAACCCCATACGCCTTCTCATCTATTCTTTTTCATCACATCCATTCTCACCCTATCACAACCCATATTCATCTTATCTCATCACATACACTTCTTATCTCATTCCATACACATCTTATCACCTCTTAACTCATCTTATCACATCCTAACTCATCTCATATGCATCTTATCTCATCTTATCACATCTCATACACCTCTTATCACATACACCTCTTATCACATCTCATACACCTCTTATCACATCTTAACTCATCTTATCACATCCTAACTCATCCTTTATGCATACCTCTATGCAAGAATTTCAATTGTGATAAAAGTAACACTTTTACAATAAATTTTTTTAATTATTTTTTTTCTGTAAAATTTTTATAATAAAATAATAATTTATTTATTTCATTTCATTTCTATGCACGAAATTCAATATGATAAAATTAACTTTTTATAATAAAATAATCATTTTTTTACAGTTTTATAATAATATAATAAAATATTCATCTTTTATGCATACCACTATGCATGAAATTCAATTAGGTTAAAAGTAACACTTTTATAATAAAATATTTATCTTTTATGCATACCTTTATGTATGAAATTCAATTATGTTAAAAGTAACACTTTTATAATAAAATATTTATCTTTTATGCATACCTTTATGCATGAAATTAAATTATGTTAAAAGTAACACTTTTATAATAAAATATTTATCTTTTATGCATACCTTTATGCATGAAATTCAATTATGTTAAAAGTAACACTTTTATAATAAAATATTTATCTTTTATGCATATAATAAAAATGATAAAAGTAATACTTTTGATATAAAAATTTATTCTTTATGCATATAAAAATTCAATTTTCTCATGATTCTAATGAATTTCTTTCAATTAATCTAGGATTATAATTCTTAGAATATGGTAGGAAATCCTCTTTTCATGTTTTGAATGAAATTATTTTATGTGTAAAATTTTATAAAATTTTGCCATAGCTCCGCTACTATAACTGATAAATCTCAATTATTTAAAAAAGATAAGGCTTATCTTTAAGGGAATGATTAGAATGATCCTAATTGGATCATTAACCCTTAAAAAAATAATCATAGAATATATAAATTAAAAGCATAGATAAAAATAACCATTAATTTATTCTTAAGCATAGATTAATCTTAGATTAAGGAAAAGCTTTATGAAAAGCTTCATTTGGATTGAGATGGGTCATGAGTATGACCATTCCTTAAGTGAGAGAGAGAAATTACATAAAACCCATTAGAATTAAACATAAATAAAAATTTATGTAATCAGATTATGTAACTCTTCACTACTATTCATTAATTAACTTTAATAATATTCAAAAACCATACCAATTAAGCTTCTCAAGCTTGAGAGGGGTTGAGAAGAGAGAAACATTGAGAAATTATAGAAAAATCAAAATTCACCATACTTACCTTACAATTTTCTTGATTCTTTGATCACGGTAGAGGCCCCCAACCAATCAATTGGTTTAGTATGTTGATGGAGCCACCAATGGGTATTAGAGAAGAGGGAAGTGTCAAAAACTAGTGAATTATTAAAGAATTCACAGTTCTTGGCTAAGGTGGAATAGAGTAACTATGCATAAGACACTATATTTTTTTCAACAAGGGGAGGCTTCTATTTATAGGAAAATTTGAGCTCCTAACCAAACAAACTGATTCTAGAATTTTCCAAGTCAGTTTGGTCACTTTTTGACCATTTTTAGGTTAGTTAAGCTAACTTTTTGGAAATAGACTTGAATGAGGAGAGAGGAGAGATGAAATATCTCAACTTTTATGATTTTAAAACTCATTTAAGCATGTGTTTTAGGTGCCTCATTGAATGCCCTCCTTTTCCTTACTGATGTGTCAAAAATGGAATCCTTACACTCAAAATATCTCATATTTTTATATTACTCATATTTTTTTACTATTAAACCTTATACATTTTCAACTCTTCATCTTATGTGAGCATTTAAGGGACTCCCCTTCCTTACATATGTGTCATAATAAAATCATTATACCCAAAATATCTCATATTTTTAATATTGCTCATAGTTTTTTACTAATAAACTTTGTACATTTTCAACTCTTCACCTTATGTGAGCATTTACTCATTTTTGGGTATTTTCTTTTTTTACAATTTGGATTTATCTCCTCCCTACACATGGATTGATGCAATTGGCCCATAGGAACCTTAATTGGACCATAGTCTAAAGATTTCTGAAAATCTAGACCCTTAGACTAAGGTTCTTTATACCTATTTCTAATTTATTCCAATTGCACATTGGAAAATTCTTTTTGAATTTCTGTTTCAGGGAAATTCATCTTAATTATATGAGATATTTTTTATCCAAAAATATTCAAAATCTGAATATTTTCTCTCTAGAATATTTTCTCTCTCTAGGTTAAAATAGTTAGAAACAAGGTCTTTATATTTCTGAAGAGGGATTGATTACAGGGAAAGATACTAGACATCAAAAAGGGGGTGGGAGAGGAATCTTACATTCTACCCCACTTAAAAAACGGGAGATGTCCTCATCTCGCAGGTGGAGTATGATCTCTTTCATCATCTTCTTCTTCTTCAATCACATTCAACGTTACGCCTTGGAAGTGGACGGTCGATTTTTCCCTGGTATTCTGCTGGATTATGGATGACTTGAGAACTGTCGATTAAGCCCTTGTTTTTTCAATTGCAGTAAGGATCTGCCCTTCTTTCCTCTTCTACTTCTTCTGAAATTGTGACTGCTCTGGCTGCTGCTGCAGTCTGAGGTGGAATTCTTTCTCTTTGGTTGCCCTTATTCTGGAAGGGAGTTCTGAGGTTACTCTGGGTAGAGGTAGATGGTTGATTTGGAGTTCTTCTGGGGTTATCCTGGCTTGGGCGAGACGGACCCTGATTAGACTGGTATCGGGGTCCTAGACTTCCTTGTCCTCTTGACATGGCAGGAGTTGGGCAGTCTTTTAACTGATGACCAAAACCTTGGCATCCAAAACACCGGTTCTCACTTCTAGTCTCATTGTTCTGCGTCCTTAAAATAGATGGTCCTCCTGAGAAAGTATTCTGGGGGAAGGATCTTCCTTCACTTTGGAATCTTCCTGCATCTTGATTCTGAATCGGTCCTTGCTGTCTCTTTGGGGGTGGAAAGTTTGAAGTACCTTCCTGGGCTTGGAATTTTTTAAAGTTAGAGGGTGCAGGCTTTGGCGGGACCTTTACTACAAAGGCTTTGGCAAAATCCTTTGCCATTTTTATTGCTTCAGCCATGGACACTGGTTTGGCATTTTTGACCAGTGTGTCCAAGGGTTCGTTCATTGCCCGAATGAACCTGGCCATGAGCTGTTCTTTATCTAGAGGTGGTGAGTATTTGAGTAGAAGAGCAAAGGCCTGGTGATATTCTTCAATGGTTTTGTTCTCCTGCTTTAGTTCTAAAAATTCGTTCATTTTGGTTTCCAAAAATCCAGGGGGACAAAATCTCTTTCTCAAATAGGTTTTTAGGTCATTCCAAGATTGAGTATTTCTATTTAGACGGTTGGTGTCACAGTGGTTCCTCCATGCTACTCTGGCTGTTTCCACTATTTTCAACCGGCCAAGAGCCATTTTGCTCAGCTCATTATAACCTATGATGTCAAAATACTCTTCCATGGCTTCCACCCATTTCTCCACAGTCTCACCCCCTTCTCCTTTGAAGGGTCCTGGCTGAGTCCTATGAAGAGCCTTGCGAACATCAGGGTCAAGTTCGTTATTTTCAGGGATAGGGCCTGGCTGCTGACGGCTACGGTTTCCTCGTCTCATGATTCTGTCCAAAAATTTATATATTAGAGAGAGAATAGTTAAGATCAGAAGGGAGATTCTTATTTTTTCGTACTTCAAAAACTGGGGAGAAATCTTACATTCTACCCCACTTAAAAAAGCGCGAGATGTCCTCATCTCGTAAGTAGAGGACAACTCTTTTTCTTAAGATCCAATTTATTCTGGGGTTCCTTATATTCAGGTCAACCCAACAGAATACAGGGATAATTATCCCTTAAATAGAACTCATCATTAAATAACAATTCCTTCAAATCATATCATTCATATCTTTAACACGATAATGATCCATTAGACCGAAAAATTTCCTTCTGAAGTTTCCTCCACGGAAATTTCAGTTAAGCAAGTTCTCAATTTGTCATCCCTTAACTTGATCTACGGTCAAGTGTTAACAGTAGCAAGCTGACAACATAATCCACTAATCTCATAGTGATTTGCTGAAATCATTATCATCATTCCAGTTATGAATATCATCACTGGGAGTCGTCCCATTAATCCTCATTGTGGTTTTGTTCAGATTTTTATATTTCAACTAATTTCAGAAATCATCATTTTTCAATCAGAATTTTCAATCAGAATCCAATTCAATTCATCAATTCTCAAACAGAATTAAAAATCATATCAATCACATTCGAAATCATCATCTAGATAGCATTAACGCTTATAATTTCAAGTCTTAGATTTACTCGTATATACTGTCAGTAAAGAGCTACAGTATACTCTCCGTATATACGGGTAGTCACGGCCCTTGGAATTATAAGGTAAATACTATCATGTTTAGGCCTCAAGCAAGTCAGGGATTCTATATAATTGTAGTACTTCTATCTGAAGACCCAATTACCAAATTACGAGTTTCAGTTTGAATATCAATTTGTATGAATTATATCACACAATTATAACCTTTTTGTGTTTCTTGATAAATTTTTGGCATATTTGTCTTCTCAATTGATCTTTATTAACCAAATGCTCTGATACCAACTGTGAGATCCCTGTTCCCACCGAGCAACGGATTCAGTATACTGGCAGCGGAAGAAGCACTTCTCGCGCGGGACAGGGGTTCCACATTCGGGGCCTCGCCCACCACGGATATCCGGACAAGAGACTAATCCGTCTCGATTATCCAAAACCGAACCCGGAAAAACTTCCTTTACCCCCCGCCGCCGGAAAGCACGGAACACCATATTGGGGAATATGGGAATTTCCCACAAGTTTGGGACACGTGGTCAAAAGTTTGGATTAACCATAACTTGAATACCACTAATCCAAAATGAGCGCTTTATAGCTCTTTAGATTCCATTTTTCAAGCGCTTTCCAACGATAGGTCATATGATAGGGTTTTAAGAAACTTACAAACATGTTATCCATGTCCCCCTTTTTAAGTATTCAAAAATGGGAATTGGGAAATTCCCAAATTCACTAATATGGTGTTACGGGCGATTCCACCGGGCGATTCCACCAGGATAATTTTTACTCTAATGTAGTCAAAACCCTTACTGATCAAACAGATCCGACTGCATCTATAAAGATACTTGGTCAGATCAAGGAAGAAACTTGCACTTGGATCATTGGGATCAACGCTTTTTTCCCCACCAAGGAGGCACAGCCGTTGATTCCTATCCATAGAACAATTACTATCCGGGATTTACTTTATCTATCGTAATAACAGAAATTGAGTTTCGATTTACAGATCCATCAGTCCAGCCTAACCCCATCCAGTCCCATGGGTTAGCCAACCGCCCAACCACTGTAGTGATGGGATCCAATTAAGAATTTGGTTAGATTTTGTCCCGGGTACCAAGGAAAAGAGTTCCAAGGCCCCTTAGCCGAAATTTCATGCAAAAATAAAACTAGTCACACCACTTACACACCCAATATGAAATTTCCTTTTCATAGATTCAACCAGTTTAAAACAATCCTTTAATAAAACCATAGTATCACTGATCACCATCTTCCAATTTATCCAGTTGATTCTTGATTTTCTCATCATTCCTTCATTGGTAACTAGGACGCTCACCACCTGTCCACTCAGGGGCCGTTTCCTAATCCCTAGCCCATAATACTCGGCAAATAATCACTTATCAAGATGGACTCTCGTTGAAGATCAGCAAGATCAACCAACAGATCCATATAAAGAGCCATGGACTCATCCGTTTTTGAGGACCAGCAAGGTCAGTCAACTAGATCCATGCCCGGTTTCAGAAAACAACTCCAACTCTGTTCCAATATCTTCCTCGACGCACGCGTGGGTATCCTGGGCGAGCACCGTATGGTCAGCACCCTCTAGGATCCTTCGCAGAAGCAGGTGACCTAGCGCTTCACTCATAGGCCGCTTCCTTGGCCCCTCATCCACCGTACCGGAAGCTCACCATTTTAATCGCACCGAGGCTGGTCAAGACCTCGGCCGGCGGCCTTGCTACGTGGACGTCCTTCATTGACTCTCCGTCAGTAGTTGCAACTTTATTAGTTAGGTCTCCACGACCTTAATCACAAGATGGTCACAATGCTTCCCCAGCAATCTTGACATAAAACAGTCATTTACAAACAGTCTCAAAATATAGTTTCTATATTAACTCTCATTTTTCCACATTATCCTCATCAATCCACATTGCTTATCCCACATTCCAGTTATATATGTACTCATCCCATCACATCATTTTCCATCTTGACATAAAACAGTCATTTACAAACAGCATTTACAAACAGTCTCAAAATATAGTTTCTATATTAACTCTCATTTTTCCACATTATCCTCATCAATCCACATTGCTTATCCCACATTCCAGTTATATATGTACTCATCCCATCACATCATTTTCCATCTCATCACTTTGAGATTCCTTCTCATCACATATCATATATTCACATCCATACTTATATCCACATCCACATCCATACATCCACATCTACATCCATGCATCTATTTTCACATCCACATCTTCATGCACATTCATGCATCCTCATCTATACATCCACATCTACATGCTCATTCACATCCATACATCCACATCTATATGCTTACATTCACATCTACATGCATACATCCACATCCCATCCCTGCATTTACATCGAGACATCCTCATTTACATCCATACATCCACATTCACACTCACATCTACATGCATACATCCATACATACACATCCATACACCATTTCCTCATTCCCATTCATATAACCCCATACGCCTTCTCATCTATTCTTTTTCATCACATCCATTCTCACCCTATCACAACCCATATTCATCTTATCTCATCACATACACTTCTTATCTCATTCCATACACATCTTATCACCTCTTAACTCATCTTATCACATCCTAACTCATCTCATATGCATCTTATCTCATCTTATCACATCTCATACACCTCTTATCACATACACCTCTTATCACATCTCATACACCTCTTATCACATCTTAACTCATCTTATCACATCCTAACTCATCCTTTATGCATACCTCTATGCAAGAATTTCAATTGTGATAAAAGTAACACTTTTACAATAATTTTTTTTAATTATTTTTTTTCTGTAAAATTTTTATAATAAAATAATAATTTATTTATTTCATTTCATTTCTATGCACGAAATTCAATATGATAAAATTAACTTTTTATAATAAAATAATCATTTTTTTACAGTTTTATAATAATATAATAAAATATTCATCTTTTATGCATACCACTATGCATGAAATTCAATTAGGTTAAAAGTAACACTTTTATAATAAAATATTTATCTTTTATGCATACCTTTATGCATGAAATTCAATTATGTTAAAAGTAACACTTTTATAATAAAATATTTATCTTTTATGCATACCTTTATGCATGAAATTCAATTATGTTAAAAGTAACACTTTTATAATAAAATATTTATCTTTTATGCATACCTTTATGCATGAAATTCAATTATGTTAAAAGTAACACTTTTATAATAAAATATTTATCTTTTATGCATATAATAAAAATGATAAAAGTAATACTTTTGATATAAAAATTTATTCTTTATGCATATAAAAATTCAATTTTCTCATGATTCTAATGAATTTCTTTCAATTAATCTAGGATTATAATTCTTAGAATATGGTAGAAAATCCTCTTTTCATGTTTTGAATGAAATTATTTTATGTGTAAAATTTTATAAAATTTTGCCATAGCTCCGCTACTATAACTGATAAATCTCAATTATTTAAAAAAGATAAGGCTTATCTTTAAGGGAATGATTAGAATGATCCTAATTGGATCATTAACCCTTAAAAAAATAATCATAGAATATATAAATTAAAAGCATAGATAAAAATAACCATTAATTTATTCTTAAGCATAGATTAATCTTAGATTAAGGAAAAGCTTTATGAAAAGCTTCATTTGGATTGAGATGGGTCATGAGTATGACCATTCCTTAAGTGAGAGAGAGAAATTACATAAAACCCATTAGAATTAAACATAAATAAAAATTTATGTAATCAGATTATGTAACTCTTCACTACTATTCATTAATTAACTTTAATAATATTCAAAAACCATACCAATTAAGCTTCTCAAGCTTGAGAGGGGTTGAGAAGAGAGAAACATTGAGAAATTATAGAAAAATCAAAATTCACCATACTTACCTTACAATTTTCTTGATTCTTTGATCACGGTAGAGGCCCCCAACCAATCAATTGGTTTAGTATGTTGATGGAGCCACCAATGGGTATTAGAGAAGAGGGAAGTGTCAAAAACTAGTGAATTATTAAAGAATTCACAGTTCTTGGCTAAGGTGGAATAGAGTAACTATGCATAAGACACTATATTTTTTTCAACAAGGGGAGGCTTCTATTTATAGGAAAATTTGAGCTCCTAACCAAACAAACTGATTCTAGAATTTTCCAAGTCAGTTTGGTCACTTTTTGACCATTTTTAGGTTAGTTAAGCTAACTTTTTGGAAATAGACTTGAATGAGGAGAGGGGAGAGATGAAATATCTCAACTTTTATGATTTTAAAACTCATTTAAGCATGTGTTTTAGGTGCCTCATTGAATGCCCTCCTTTTCCTTACTGATGTGTCAAAAATGGAATCCTTACACTCAAAATATCTCATATTTTTATATTACTCATATTTTTTTACTATTAAACCTTATACATTTTCAACTCTTCATCTTATGTGAGCATTTAAGGGACTCCCCTTCCTTACATATGTGTCATAATAAAATCATTATACCCAAAATATCTCATATTTTTAATATTGCTCATAGTTTTTTACTAATAAACCTTGTACATTTTCAACTCTTCACCTTATGTGAGCATTTACTCATTTTTGGGTATTTTCTTTTTTTACAATTTGGATTTATCTCCTCCCTACACATGGATTGATGCTATTGGCCCATAGGAACCTTAATTGGACCATAGTCTAAAGATTTCTGAAAATCTAGACCCTTAGACTAAGGTTCTTTATACCTATTTCTAATTTATTCCAATTGCACATTGGAAAATTCTTTTTGAATTTCTGTTTCAGGGAAATTCATCTTAATTATATGAGATATTTTTTATCCAAAAATATTCAAAATCTGAATATTTTCTCTCTAGAATATTTTCTCTCTCTAGGTTAAAATAGTTAGAAACAAGGTCTTTATATTTCTGAAGAGGGATTGATTACAGGGAAAGATACTAGACATCAAAAAGGGGGTGGGAGAGGAATCTTACATTCTACCCCACTTAAAAAACGCGAGATGTCCTCATCTCGCAGGTGGAGTATGATCTCTTTCATCATCTTCTTCTTCTTCAATCACATTCAACGTTACGCCTTGGAAGTGGACGGTCGATTTTTCCCTGGTATTCTGCTGGATTATGGATGACTTGAGAACTGTCGATTAAGCCCTTGGTTTTTCAATTGCAGTAAGGATCTGCCCTTCTTTCCTCTTCTACTTCTTCTGAAATTGTGACTGCTCTGGCTGCTGCTGCAGTCTGAGGTGGAATTCTTTCTCTTTGGTTGCCCTTATTCTGGAAGGGAGTTCTGAGGTTACTCTGGGTAGAGGCAGATGGTTGATTTGGAGTTCTTCTGGGGTTATCCTGGCTTGGGCGAGACGGACCCTGATTAGACTGGTATCGGGGTCCTAGACTTCCTTGTCCTCTTGACATGGCAGGAGTTGGGCAGTCTTTTAACTGATGACCAAAACCTTGGCATCCAAAACACCGGTTCTCACTTCTAGTCTCATTGTTCTGCGTCCTTAAAATAGATGGTCCTCCTGAGAAAGTATTCTGGGGGAAGGATCTTCCTTCACTTTGGAATCTTCCTGCATCTTGATTCTGAATCGGTCCTTGCTGTCTCTTTGGGGGTGGAAAGTTTGAAGTACCTTCCTGGGCTTGGAATTTTTTAAAGTTAGAGGGTGCAGGCTTTGGCGGGACCTTTACTACAAAGGCTTTGGCAAAATCCTTTGCCATTTTTATTGCTTCAGCCATGGACACTGGTTTGGCATTTTTGACCAGTGTGTCCAAGGGTTCGTTCATTGCCCGAATGAACCTGGCCATGAGCTGTTCTTTATCTAGAGGTGGTGAGTATTTGAGTAGAAGAGCAAAGGCCTGGTGATATTCTTCAATGGTTTTGTTCTCCTGCTTTAGTTCTAAAAATTCGTTCATTTTGGTTTCCAAAAATCCAGGGGGACAAAATCTCTTTCTCAAATAGGTTTTTAGGTCATTCCAAGATTGAGTATTTCTATTTAGACGGTTGGTGTCACAGTGGTTCCTCCATGCTACTCTGGCTGTTTCCACTATTTTCAACCGGCCAAGAGCCATTTTGCTCAGCTCATTATAACCTATGATGTCAAAATACTCTTCCATGGCTTCCACCCATTTCTCCACAGTCTCACCCCCTTCTCCTTTGAAGGGTCCTGGCTGAGTCCTATGAAGAGCCTTGCGAACATCAGGGTCAAGTTCGTTATTTTCAGGGATAGGGCCTGGCTGCTGACGGCTACGGTTTCCTCGTCTCATGATTCTGTCCAAAAATTTATATATTAGAGAGAGAATAGTTAAGATCAGAAGGGAGATTCTTATTTTTTCGTACTTCAAAAACTGGGGAGAAATCTTACATTCTACCCCACTTAAAAAAGCGCGAGATGTCCTCATCTCGTAAGTAGAGGACAACTCTTTTTCTTAAGATCCAATTTATTCTGGGGTTCCTTATATTCAGGTCAACCCAACAGAATACAGGGATAATTATCCCTTAAATAGAACTCATCATTAAATAACAATTCCTTCAAATCATATCATTCATATCTTTAACACGATAATGATCCATTAGACCGAAAAATTTCCTTCTGAAGTTTCCTCCACGGAAATTTCAGTTAAGCAAGTTCTCAATTTGTCATCCCTTAACTTGATCTACGGTCAAGTGTTAACAGTAGCAAGCTGACAACATAATCCACTAATCTCATAGTGATTTGCTGAAATCATTATCATCATTCCAGTTATGAATATCATCACTGGGAGTCGTCCCATTAATCCTCATTGTGGTTTTGTTCAGATTTTTATATTTCAACTAATTTCAGAAATCATCATTTTTCAATCAGAATTTTCAATCAGAATCCAATTCAATTCATCAATTCTCAAACAGAATTAAAAATCATATCAATCACATTCGAAATCATCATCTAGATAGCATTAACGCTTATAATTTCAAGTCTTAGATTTACTCGTATATACTGTCAGTAAAGAGCTACAGTATACTCTCCGTATATACGGGTAGTCACGGCCCTTGGAATTATAAGGTAAATACTATCATGTTTAGGCCTCAAGCAAGTCAGGGATTCTATATAATTGTAGTACTTCTATCTGAAGACCCAATTACCAAATTACGAGTTTCAGTTTGAATATCAATTTGTATGAATTATATCACACAATTATAACCTTTTTGTGTTTCTTGATAAATTTTTGGCATATTTGTCTTCTCAATTGATCTTTATTAACCAAATGCTCTGATACCAACTGTGAGATCCCTGTTCCCACCGAGCAACGGATTCAGTATACTGGCAGCGGAAGAAGCACTTCTCGCGCGGGACAGGGGTTCCACATTCGGGGCCTCGCCCACCACGGATATCCGGACAAGAGACTAATCCGTCTCGATTATCCAAAACCGAACCCGGAAAAACTTCCTTTACCCCCCGCCGCCGGAAAGCACGGAACACCATATTGGGGAATATGGGAATTTCCCACAAGTTTGGGACACGTGGTCAAAAGTTTGGATTAACCATAACTTGAATACCACTAATCCAAAATGAGCGCTTTATAGCTCTTTAGATTCCATTTTTCAAGCGCTTTCCAACGATAGGTCATATGATAGGGTTTTAAGAAACTTACAAACATGTTATCCATGTCCCCCTTTTTAAGTATTCAAAAATGGGAATTGGGAAATTCCCAAATTCACTAATATGGTGTTACGGGCGATTCCACCGGGCGATTCCACCAGGATAATTTTTACTCTAATGTAGTCAAAACCCTTACTGATCAAACAGATCCGACTGCATCTATAAAGATACTTGGTCAGATCAAGGAAGAAACTTGCACTTGGATCATTGGGATCAACGCTTTTTTCCCCACCAAGGAGGCACAGCCGTTGATTCCTATCCATAGAACAATTACTATCCGGGATTTACTTTATCTATCGTAATAACAGAAATTGAGTTTCGATTTACAGATCCATCAGTCCAGCCTAACCCCATCCAGTCCCATGGGTTAGCCAACCGCCCAACCACTGTAGTGATGGGATCCAATTAAGAATTTGGTTAGATTTTGTCCCGGGTACCAAGGAAAAGAGTTCCAAGGCCCCTTAGCCGAAATTTCATGCAAAAATAAAACTAGTCACACCACTTACACACCCAATATGAAATTTCCTTTTCATAGATTCAACCAGTTTAAAACAATCCTTTAATAAAACCATAGTATCACTGATCACCATCTTCCAATTTATCCAGTTGATTCTTGATTTTCTCATCATTCCTTCATTGGTAACTAGGACGCTCACCACCTGTCCACTCAGGGGCCGTTTCCTAATCCCTAGCCCATAATACTCGGCAAATAATCACTTATCAAGATGGACTCTCGTTGAAGATCAGCAAGATCAACCAACAGATCCATATAAAGAGCCATGGACTCATCCGTTTTTTAGGACCAGCAAGGTCAGTCAACTAGATCCATGCCCGGTTTCAGAAAACAACTCCAACTCTGTTCCAATATCTTCCTCGACGCACGCGTGGGTATCCTGGGCGAGCACCGTATGGTCAGCACCCTCTAGGATCCTTCGCAGAAGCAGGTGACCTAGCGCTTCACTCATAGGCCGCTTCCTTGGCCCCTCATCCACCGTACCGGAAGCTCACCATTTTAATCGCACCGAGGCTGGTCAAGACCTCGGCCGGCGGCCTTGCTACGTGGACGTCCTTCATTGACTCTCCGTCAGTAGTTGCAACTTTATTAGTTAGGTCTCCACGACCTTAATCACAAGATGGTCACAATGCTTCCCCAGCAATCTTGACATAAAACAGTCATTTACAAACAGTCTCAAAATATAGTTTCTATATTAACTCTCATTTTTCCACATTATCCTCATCAATCCACATTGCTTATCCCACATTCCAGTTATATATGTACTCATCCCATCACATCATTTTCCATCTTGACATAAAACAGTCATTTACAAACAGCATTTACAAACAGTCTCAAAATATAGTTTCTATATTAACTCTCATTTTTCCACATTATCCTCATCAATCCACATTGCTTATCCCACATTCCAGTTATATATGTACTCATCCCATCACATCATTTTCCATCTCATCACTTTGAGATTCCTTCTCATCACATATCATATATTCACATCCATACTTATATCCACATCCACATCCATACATCCACATCTACATCCATGCATCTATTTTCACATCCACATCTTCATGCACATTCATGCATCCTCATCTATACATCCACATCTACATGCTCATTCACATCCATACATCCACATCTATATGCTTACATTCACATCTACATGCATACATCCACATCCCATCCCTGCATTTACATCGAGACATCCTCATTTACATCCATACATCCACATTCACACTCACATCTACATGCATACATCCATACATACACATCCATACACCATTTCCTCATTCCCATTCATATAACCCCATACGCCTTCTCATCTATTCTTTTTCATCACATCCATTCTCACCCTATCACAACCCATATTCATCTTATCTCATCACATACACTTCTTATCTCATTCCATACACATCTTATCACCTCTTAACTCATCTTATCACATCCTAACTCATCTCATATGCATCTTATCTCATCTTATCACATCTCATACACCTCTTATCACATACACCTCTTATCACATCTCATACACCTCTTATCACATCTTAACTCATCTTATCACATCCTAACTCATCCTTTATGCATACCTCTATGCAAGAATTTCAATTGTGATAAAAGTAACACTTTTACAATAATTTTTTTTAATTATTTTTTTTCTGTAAAATTTTTATAATAAAATAATAATTTATTTATTTCATTTCATTTCTATGCACGAAATTCAATATGATAAAATTAACTTTTTATAATAAAATAATCATTTTTTTACAGTTTTATAATAATATAATAAAATATTCATCTTTTATGCATACCACTATGCATGAAATTCAATTAGGTTAAAAGTAACACTTTTATAATAAAATATTTATCTTTTATGCATACCTTTATGCATGAAATTCAATTATGTTAAAAGTAACACTTTTATAATAAAATATTTATCTTTTATGCATACCTTTATGCATGAAATTCAATTATGTTAAAAGTAACACTTTTATAATAAAATATTTATCTTTTATGCATACCTTTATGCATGAAATTCAATTATGTTAAAAGTAACACTTTTATAATAAAATATTTATCTTTTATGCATATAATAAAAATGATAAAAGTAATACTTTTGATATAAAAATTTATTCTTTATGCATATAAAAATTCAATTTTCTCATGATTCTAATGAATTTCTTTCAATTAATCTAGGATTATAATTCTTAGAATATGGTAGAAAATCCTCTTTTCATGTTTTGAATGAAATTATTTTATGTGTAAAATTTTATAAAATTTTGCCATAGCTCCGCTACTATAACTGATAAATCTCAATTATTTAAAAAAGATAAGGCTTATCTTTAAGGGAATGATTAGAATGATCCTAATTGGATCATTAACCCTTAAAAAAATAATCATAGAATATATAAATTAAAAGCATAGATAAAAATAACCATTAATTTATTCTTAAGCATAGATTAATCTTAGATTAAGGAAAAGCTTTATGAAAAGCTTCATTTGGATTGAGATGGGTCATGAGTATGACCATTCCTTAAGTGAGAGAGAGAAATTACATAAAACCCATTAGAATTAAACATAAATAAAAATTTATGTAATCAGATTATGTAACTCTTCACTACTATTCATTAATTAACTTTAATAATATTCAAAAACCATACCAATTAAGCTTCTCAAGCTTGAGAGGGGTTGAGAAGAGAGAAACATTGAGAAATTATAGAAAAATCAAAATTCACCATACTTACCTTACAATTTTCTTGATTCTTTCATCACGGTAGAGGCCCCCAACCAATCAATTGGTTTAGTATGTTGATGGAGCCACCAATGGGTATTAGAGAAGAGGGAAGTGTCAAAAACTAGTGAATTATTAAAGAATTCACAGTTCTTGGCTAAGGTGGAATAGAGTAACTATGCATAAGACACTATATTTTTTTCAACAAGGGGAGGCTTCTATTTATAGGAAAATTTGAGCTCCTAACCAAACAAACTGATTCTAAAATTTTCCAAGTCAGTTTGGTCACTTTTTGACCATTTTTAAGTTAGTTAAGCTAACTTTTTGGAAATAGACTTGAATGAGGAGAGAGGAGAGATGAAATATCTCAACTTTTATGATTTTAAAACTCATTTAAGCATGTGTTTTAGGTGCCTCATTGAATGCCCTCCTTTTCCTTACTGATGTGTCAAAAATGGAATCCTTACACTCAAAATATCTCATATTTTTATATTACTCATATTTTTTTACTATTAAACCTTATACATTTTCAACTCTTCATCTTATGTGAGCATTTAAGGGACTCCCCTTCCTTACATATGTGTCATAATAAAATCATTATACCCAAAATATCTCATATTTTTAATATTGCTCATAGTTTTTTACTAATAAACCTTGTACATTTTCAACTCTTCACCTTATGTGAGCATTTACTCATTTTTGGGTATTTTCTTTTTTTACAATTTGGATTTATCTCCTCCCTACACATGGATTGATGCTATTGGCCCATAGGAACCTTAATTGGACCATAGTCTAAAGATTTCTGAAAATCTAGACCCTTAGACGACTAAGGTTCTTTATACCTATTTCTAATTTATTCCAATTGCACATTGGAAAATTCTTTTTGAATTTCTGTTTCAGGGAAATTCATCTTAATTATATGAGATATTTTTCTATCCAAAAATATTCAAAATCTGAATATTCTCTCTCTAGAATATTTTCTCACTCTAGGTTAAAATAGTTAGAAACAAGGTCTTTATATTTCTGAAGAGGGATTGATTACAGGGAAAGATACTAGACATCAAAAAGGGGGTGGGAGAGGAATCTTACAGGGTGTGCACAAGTTGATAATTGATGATAAATTTGTAAAAATGAAGGCATCAAAGACCCCTCAGGCAATTGAGGTGTAAGACATTGTGTTCTCTGCATCTTTTTGGCAAGTGGCAAGAACCATTGTCAAGATATGTGCTCCCATTTTGAAGATTCTCCGCTTGGCTGATAGGGAAGGAGCCACCATGGGCCTCATGTATGAGCTTATAGATCGTATGGTAGAGGAAGTGCAAAACATGCAAGGAATTAAGGCCAATAAGATGAAAGAGATTGAAGACCTATGCGTTGTTAGATGGGAAATGATGCACATATCATTGCATGCTATGGGCTATATCTCGCACCTTGTTTGGAAAGGAAAAGAGCAAGATAGTGACTCATAGGTGCTTGATGGATGGATGACATTGTTGGAGAAATATACTAAGGGTGATTTGGCCTTGCAAGGAGATCTCATTGATGAGTTGGACAAGCGGAACATTTTCTCGTCCCATTGCAAAAGGTGAGAAAAGAACGCAAAAGGGTGTGAAATGGTGGGAGACATTTGGGGCTTGCACATCCAAATTACAAGCTCTTGCACTTAGGGTGCTTTCTCAAGGCACATGTGCCTCCCCATGTGAAAGAAATTGGAGCACATTTTCTCTCATTCATACTAAGAGAAGAAACAAGCTTCTCCCTTCTCATATGGAGAAGCTTGTTTCCATACACACAAACTTGAGGCTTATCTCTAAGATCTAAGAAAGAGGCTATGAGAGAATGGAGATTACATTGGAAATGCTTAACAAAGAAAAAGATGAGGAGCGCTTGATTGCCTTGCAAGATTTTCAAGAGGCTATTGTAGAGGCAGATGAGGCTTTGGAGCCTCTTTCGATTGCTCCACTCTGTACAGATGGCCAGCCATCCTCTAGCCATGTTGGGACATCATGCTTAGTTGCTACCGAGGCTTATGAGTTTGATGATGATGATGAGGAGTTTGCAGATGAGGATGAGGAGTCCATCGATCATGCTGAGGATGAGGGGAGCTTTGATGAGGCTTAGGGCTACTTAGTATTCTTTCATTCTCTACTTATGTTTTGTCCACTTCCTACTTATGTTTTTTCTCACTGCTCAGGAGTCGGTCTACAGGTTTTGCGGCTTGCGCACTGAACAGTGATTGAGCACTCCATCATCCATGTTTTTGCTTGCTTCCACTCCTGTTTTATTTACTTTCTTGAGGCTTGGACCTCCTCATATTTGTCCACAGCCTACAAGTGATAGGTTTTGGCATTTGCCCACTCTATGCTTTTTACTTATGTAACATGTTATAGCATTGATCATACATGTAATATACAGTCCGGAGTTTGGATTCTGGCTCTACATCATTTATGTTTTTTCTAATCCCAAAGTCTTGCAGTTTCAAGTTTCTTTGGTTTTTTGTCATATGTAGCATGTTTTTCCTTAAATTTAGGGTGCCGTATGGAATTTCTTGGGGGTTTGAACCATACTTTTTTCGTACTTCCATATCCGTATGCGTTTGCAGGAAAAGAGAGAGCAAAGCGGGGTGCAAAGGACAGTGTACGGTGAAAGTACACTGGTTTGTGGCTGCATGAGTCTGGAGAAAGGAGAGGTGCTTGTATGTGAGCCAAAGGTGGTGTACGCATGTACCTTCCGAGCCAGTAGTTGCATGGGTGGTCACGTGGGGGCCAATGGGAACCACACGCTAGGGCGGCCGATCTTTGGTCCTTACGTGGTCGTTGTATGGGCGCCCGAGTATGTGTACGAAATCTTTTTGGGATGGGGATTCCTTTTTTGGGACGTCAGCCTCATTATGTGTGCCGGCGTGCCCTGCCGGTTGTGAAATTCTCTGGGGTGTTTTCTTAGTTGTAGGGGTGTAGTCCATTCGTCAATCAAACACATCGGAAGTTTATCGTACTTCAACTAAAAATTTACGTAGAGGTTTATTCCGGTGTCCATTTTGAGTGCTGTAAAATCTTATAATAGGGTAAAATCACTCGCACATTCTAAATTTGGATTCAGAATTTTAAGATTCCAAGTGGAAACAACTCAATTATTAAAATTGATGATTTTTATGCTATAAAAAAGACCATAAAATCATCTATCAAATGGACCCATTACTTTATTGAAGATGGGCATGTTGTTACAGGAGGGGAAAGGAAGGTGAGGTCGAGGGGAAGTATGCAGGTGTTCTCAAAACTTTGATGCGACTCCATTGGGATTTATTTTTGGATTGAAGATTGGTAGGTAGCTCATTAAAATAAAAATGGGAACATGTGCATCTCCATACTGTCATGTCTTTACAGGTATTCATCTTCTGGGATAGAAGCTGCATACGAGGGCATACATCTATATTCATATTCTATTTTCTTAACAGCAAATGCACAATTACATCACACAGCAGCACATTGGTATACTTAGTAAGCATCTTGTTCTGGTAGGTGCCACATCTGCCTTGTGGAGTATGAAGGAGGAGATCACTTGAGAGTTCTACCTTGCAGTCATGAGTATCACATGACCTGCATCAACAAATGGCTTAGAGAGGTCCATTGGTATGTACAATGAATGCGTCACTACATGTGGTGGGCTTAAATTCTTTTATTTCTTTCTTCGGTTTCCATTTTTTTGTTTGCTTTTCCAGGGTCTGCACTCTGTGTCGTCGAGATGTTTGTGAGCTGAAAGCCATGGAGAAGTAAAAATAACAACTGTTTGTAGTTTCTCAAGCAGCTTCAGAAATGTAAGAACCATCACTGTGATGGTTAAAAGAGCACTAAGCGGCCTTTCCATATCGCTATTATTAGTCTTGTGTATCAAGATTGGTATCAGAGGAAGATACTTTGAATAGTTGCTCCTTGGTTGATCACGTTCGTTTTGCAATTTAGTGGAGGTTGCTGGCTGAAGCAATCAAATGATGGGACAGAATGGAACATACAAGTTCTGTGAGTTTAGGTAATGAGTGTAAAGAACTTCACCATATGTGGTGTGGCCTTCATATCATCGAGTACTGTATTGTGGGTTGTGAATGAAAATGATGTTAAGGCAGTTGTTTGTTTGAAAATCCTCAATGTTGTTTACTCAATGAGACTCATCAAGCATGCAACCAATTGTGAAAAGAATACGATGGTACTTGGGCAATGTGTTGAATGTAAGATTTTACAACGTGCAAGGAAATGGGTCAAAAAGGAGGTTTTAACGGAATTATGAATGCCTAAGAGCTTTTCTGTTATGAAAGGATCTGTACTTACGGAATTGATAGACAAAGGTTGATGAGTTGTGTATTCCTCAGGCGGCTAGGGGATTTAGCGTTCTGAATACTGGCACTTTGGCTATGTAAGTAACACAGATGGAAGTTTCCATTAGGTTATTGTTGGAAGTAGGCAGATGGTAGTTTCTATTAGGTTGCTGTTCTTGTTCTGAAATGTCTTATATTGGTTCTGGACTCTTTGAATTTCCAAATGCATGCATTTTTTTTCTCATGCAGCATGAAGTGCAAAAATGAATATCCCAATGACGTGTGCTATGCGAATTTTAAACTTTTAGAGAATCTGTGGTTGGTTGGGAGTACCTGATTCACTGTACTGGTATCGAAAGGTTTTGGGTTCAAGTCCCCTCTAGCCTCTTCGGGATGGACACCTTATGCTCCTTGGGGTGTCTATGGTGGTTGTGGCTCTTGCTCTTTCCCCAAGAGTACTCCGTAGTAGTAGTAACCCCGCTTGCCTCTGCTAGGCTGTTGTCATGGCGAGCTCTTGCCTGAGTATCGTAGGTGCATAGATCCGCATGGCTCTTGCCCAATGCTTGCAATTGGCCAATATTTGGAAAGGGTGATACCCCTTGTGGTATTTGTTGAGAGCTTTGAGAGCTTTGATATCCCAAGCTCATCTACATCTTCATCGGCAGTACATCATGAGCTTGAGAGGGGCTGTTGAGATTCAAGCTCGATGTCAGTGTGAGCCAGCTATGCTATGTGCTGGCATGTTAGGTAGGAACATGTGTGAGACATAAATGGCCGCATGTCCAGCTGGTCATAGTGTGTGGACATTAGCTAGGGTTAGATGTGTGTGGACACAACTCATAGTGTGTTGTGTGTATCATGGATTATGGTTTTATGCATTGTGTGAGAAGGGAGATGGTTTTCCTCTATGGTTAGGGTTTGCAATATACATTAGGGTTTGCTCCTATGTGTGTGTCTCCTCCCCCTCTACCGTTCTTTCAACATGGTATCAGAGCCTTGTGCTGTCTGTTAGGGTTTATGAGTGAGTGAGAGAAGAGAGAAGAAGAAGCTATGAAGAGAAGCTGTGAAGCTTGCCATTGAAGCTGTGAAGCTTGGAGCACACCGATTACTATCAAATCTGAGAGCTTGCCCTACCGGGTAAGGTCTTCTAAACATCCTTGAGCGGATTGCAGGGGTGATACAGGGAAAAACAAAGCAAGTTAGAGCAACTCAAAGCAAAGCAAAATTTTGGTTTTTGGAAGATTTCCATTAAAGCTTGGCAACACTGATGTATGGTGGAAATACATGTAAATCTGGCAAAGAAAACATGTATCTGACAAGGAGAGATGTATTGGCAACTCCTATGCAAGCCCTACTGTGATTTTGGAGCAATTTGAATGCATTTAAATGTGTGAAAAATTCTGGTTTTTGAGCTCTCACAAAATAGAGAAAAGGAGGTGAAGATTTGATGCATTTGGAGCATATTTTTGGCAAAAATCCAAGCATTGACTGGTTGCACGCATACCCAAGTGTGTTGGGGACTTAATTACCTCACCAATTACCAACTTAAACACTCCCAAATCCCTGTAGAGCAGGCGGCGCAGCTCCTACAGAGAAACAAGGCAGAACTTTGACTTTTTTGAAGCGAGGAGATCAAATTCTCATTGGTTGCTTGATATATTTCACAATTGCTTTAGAAATTGGTTGCTACACACATTAGAGAAGAGGGCTATGTGATTGGTTTGATCAATTATGCTTAATTAAGCTGGAAATGAGCTGATTAAACAGGGTGTCCCCACTGGTTGCAGAGAACAAAGCAATTTTAATTGAGCAATTAATCTTTGGTCTTATGCAATTGGACAAATTCCTCTTACATGGAGTTGATGGGTGGACACTATTGCTAAGCTAATGAATGCCTGGTTGCTCAATTTGGATAAATATTGAAGAAATTAGAGCCATTTTACTACTGGTTTTTACTGGTTTTTCTGGTTTTTCCCAAAACAGAGAAAGGGGTTTTCAAAAATTGATATGTACACATGTCAGATGGTGTTGATACTCTACATTGAGGTTGTTTAGGTGTCAATACAAGTTGTCCATACTTGATTGCACCACTACATTGTGATTTGGAGCCGTGGAAAGCGCATCAAAGCAGGGTATCTCGGACTGCGTGAGTCAGTTCATCTTGGATGCATACAGGTTGATTTTCTACATCAAATTTGAAGGAAGTGTACGCAAGGTGTTTTGCATTGAGAAAACATGTTGGATAATCCAGTACAGATTGTTGGTGAAAAGTTGGATAGGAAGAACTTCCAAGCATGGAAGTACAGGATAAAAAGTTTCTTGAAAGGAAAAGGATTTTGGAATCTCATTACAGGTGGTGCTGAGCCAAAGCCAGAGCTACCCCGACAACCTACACAGTAGCAGGTTATTGCTCATAAGCAATGGTCAGAAAGAGCATTCAAAGTGCTGCATTATTTGTCTATATGTATTTTGGATGCTATGCTCATACACATACAGGATGCTGAGACTCCCAAAGATGCATGGGATACTTTGGTAAAGATGTTTGATACAGACACGAGTGCTCGCAAGTCTCAGTTGCGACGACAGCAGATACATAAATGTGAAAAGGAATAAAAGGAGCATCCATGATTATGTGCAAGAAATTAAGAAGTTTGCAGATGCATTGGCAACAATAAATGCCCCCCATGCCTGATGATGATTTGGTGGATATTACCTTGCGTGGTCTTGGCAAGGAATATAAATCTTTTGATACACCTATCTCAATGAGGAGTACAGGTTTAAGCTTTGAGTGGGCAATTTGACATGAAAGACCTTGGAGAGTTGAGATACTTTCTTGGAATCGAAGTGGTCAAAGATCATGCAGGTACATGGTTAGTACAACGCCAATATGCATTGGATATGTTGGCAAAATATGGCATGACAGGGTGTAAGCCTATGAGTACACCTTTGGAGCAAAATGTGAAGTTGCGGGCTGATTATGGTGAGGAATTGGATGATCCATCTATGTACAGAAAGATGGTTGGTAGTCTCATTTATATTACTATCACACGCCTGGATTTGAGTTATGCTGTGGGGCTAGTAAGACAGTTTATGCAGAGCCGCCCAGGAAACCACATTTGGATGCAGTGAGACGCATTATGAGATATGTGAAGACCACTACACATTATGGTTTACTTTATGAGAGTGGTAAAAGCTTGGATATACGTGGCCACACAGATGCTGATTCGGCAGGTAGCTCATATGACAGGAGGTCTACTAGTGGTTATGCTTTTACACTTGGAAGTGCTGTGGTGAGTTGGAGTAGCAAGAAGCAACCTACAGTTGCTTTATCCAGTACAGAGGCTGAATACAGGGGTGCAGCCACCATTGCTACTTGTGAGGCAGTATGGTTAAAGAATATCTTGGCAGATTTGAGTGAGCCTATTTGATGGCAAAGTTGTCATTCATTGTGACAACATGAGCAGTATACAGTTGGCAAAGAATCCAGTGTTTCATGTGAGGACCACAAACACATAGAGCCTATAGAGGTCCATTATCATTTTGTCAGAGAGAAGGTGCTGGATGCTACAGTTGATCTACAGTATGTAAAGACTGATTGAGCAGGTGGCAGATATCTTTACAAAGCCACTTAGCAGATATCTTTACAAAGCCACTTAGCAGGGAGAAGTCTGAGTACTTCCGTACTATGTTGGGAGTACATGGGATGAGCTTGAGGGGGAGTGTTGAGAGCTTTGAGAGCTTTGATATCCCAAGCTCATCTACATCTTCATCAGCAGTACATCATGAGCTTGAGAGGGGCTGTTGAGATTCAATCTCGATGTCAGTGTGAGCCAGCTATGCTATGTGCTGGCATGTTAGGTAGGAACATGTGTGTGAGACATAAATGACCGCGTGTCCAGCTGGTCATAGTGTGTGGACATTAGCTAGGGTTAGATGTGTGTGGACACAACTCATAGTGTGTTGTGTGTATCATGGATTATGGCTTTATGCATTGTGTGAGAAGGGAGATGGTTTCCCTCTATGGTTAGGGTTTGCAATATACATTAGGGTTTGCTCCTGTTGAGATTCAAGCTCGATGTCAGTGAGCCAGCTATGCTATGTGCTGGCATGTTAGGTAGGAACATGTGTGAGACATAAATGACCGCGTGTCCAGCTGGTCATAGTGTGTGGACATTAGCTAGGGTTAGATGTATGTGGACACAACTCATAGTGTGTTGTGTGTATCATGGATTATGGCTTTATGCATTGTGTGAGAAGGGAGATGGTTTCCCTCTATGGTTAGGGTTTGCAATATACATTAGGGTTTGCTCCTGTGTGTGTGTCTCCTCCCCCTCTACCGTTCTTTCAACAGTAGTTGGGTGTGTTTGTAATGGTTGTAGGGGAAGGACCCACAGTCTTGAAAAAAAAACTTTACTATACATTCTTGTAATCATGTTCTTGGGACTTTGTCAAATACTTTGCTTGTTGTAAGAGGTGGTGAATGAGTTCAAAGGAGCGAGTCCTCTAGGCTTAGAAGTAAAACAGCCACTTGAAGAATCACTCCTTTACTAGAGGGTTGGCACATCCACCCATCCCCAAACAAAAAACCACCTCTATATAAGGGGCTCAAGCCAATTTGCTAGTATCATAGCATCAAGCTCTGTCCTTCGAGTTAATCCTTGTGTGAGAACCAACTTTCTTAGTAAAAAACATCATCATCTGCCTGATGATAGATGTGTTGAGATTCAAGCTCAATGTCAGTGAGCCAGCTATGCTATGTGCTGGCAGATTAGGTAGGAACATGTGTGAGACATAAATGACCGCGTGTCCAGCTGGTCATAGTGTGTGGACATTAGCTAGGGTTAGTAGAGTGTGGACACAACGCATTGTGTGTTGTGTGGATTATGGATTAGTGCATTATGCTTTGTGTGAGAGTGGACATGGCTTCCCTCTATGGTTAGGGTTTGCAATATACATTAGGGTTTGCTCCTGTGTGTGTGTCTCCTCCCCCTCTACCGTTCTTTTAACATGGTATCAGAGCCTTGTGCTGTTTATTAGGGTTTATGAGTGAGTGAGTGAAGAGAGAGAAGAAGCTGTGAAGAGAAGCTGTGAAGCTTGCCATTGGAGCTGTGAAGCTTGGAGCACACTGTGAGGTGAAAAAAAGAAAGAAAAGCCTGCCTCTACAGCCCTTCCACCTCGCAAACTTGGAAACAACAACACGAACGGGGGCACCACCAGCCACCGGCTGGAACAATTCTCGCACTCACCACCCAACCCACGCCAGACAGACAGCCAAAAACAGGGGCACCGTACTCAAAGTAAACACCCAGCAATATATATTCCCAGATCACAATTTCATACAAGCTTCTTCCGACACAGAAGCCTTACTCACACAACCCACAAACAAAACACTCAGGCCTGTCAGCTGAGGATACACCACATCCCCGATCACCACGAACCTCTCGCCTGCTTGCTGTACCAATCACACCAGAATGAACCCGGCCACTCTCACTCCAGAAGGCGCCCACACCAGCTAACCCTCGAGTCCTCTGCAGCCCATCACTTCTGCATGTGTCGTCAGCAGCAGCTCGACCATCATCTCTCTCTCTCTCTCTGTGCTGATCCTCTGTCAGCCTCGCAACAAACCCAGGCAGCTTATCTGCCCTGCTACCGGCCCACCACCAAGCAGCAACACCAACCTCTCTCTGTTTCACTGGGCACCCACTCTGTCCACTGCCCTGTCTCCTAGGCGGCCCACACCAGCCAGCCTTTCACCTGCAGCTTATCTGCTTTCCTTCTGTCCTCGCTAGATAGCAGCTCCTTTTGATGCCAGCACTCGTCTCTTTCCCACAGGCAGCGCCCCACCAGCTACTGCCTTCTCCAACACGCAAGCCCTCCACGCTTCTTTGTAGTTGGCACGCTAAGAGGCCCCAGAGGGTCTCCCCTCAATAGCACGGTGGCCTCCTCAGCTAGCCACCCAAACACATCTTTTGACACTTCCCTCTTCTCTAATACCCATTGGTGGCTCCATCAACATACTAAACCAATTGATTGGTTGGGGGCCTCTACCGTGATCAAAGAATCAAGAAAATTGTAAGGTAAGTATGGTGAATTTTGATTTTTCTATAATTTCTCAATGTTTCTCTCTTCTCAACCCCTCTCAAGCTTGAGAAGCTTAATTGGTATGGTTTTTGAATATTATTAAAGTTAATTAATGAATAGTAGTGAAGAGTTACATAATTTGATTACATAAATTTTTATTTATGTTTAATTCTAATGGGTTTTATGTAATTTCTCTCTCTCACTTAAGGAATGGTCATACTCATGACCCATCTCAATCCAAATGAAGCTTTTCATAAAGCTTTTTCTTAATCTAAGATTAATCTATGCTTAAGAATAAATTAATGGTTATTTTTATCTATGCTTTTAATTTATATATTCTATGATTATTTTTTTAAGGGTTAATGATCCAATTAGGATCATTCTAATCATTCCCTTAAAGATAAGCCTTATCTTTTTTAAATAATTGAGATTTATCAGTTATAGTAGCGGAGCTATGGCAAAATTTTATAAAATTTTACACATAAAATAATTTCATTCAAAACATGAAAAGAGGATTTCCTACCATATTCTAAGAATTATAATCCTAGATTAATTGAAAGAAATTCATTAGAATCATGAGAAAATTGAATTTTTATATGCATAAAGAATAAATTTTTATATCAAAAGTATTACTTTTATCATTTTTATTATAAAAGTGTTACTTTTAACATAATTGAATTTCATGCATAAAGGTATGCATAAAAGATAAATATTTTATTATAAAAGTGTTACTTTTAACATAATTGAATTTCATGCATAAAGGTATGCATAAAAGATAAATATTTTATTATAAAAGTGTTACTTTTAACATAATTGAATTTCATGCATAAAGGTATGCATAAAAGATAAATATTTTATTATAAAAGTGTTACTTTTAACCTAATTGAATTTCATGCATAGTGGTATGCATAAAAGATGAATATTTTATTATATTATTATAAAACTGTAAAAAAAATGATTATTTTATTATAAAAAGTTAATTTTATCATATTGAATTTCGTGCATAGAAATGAAATGAAATAAATAAATTATTATTTTATTATAAAAATTTTACAGAAAAAAAAATAATTAAAAAAAATTATTGTAAAAGTGTTACTTTTATCACAATTGAAATTCTTGCATAGAGGTATGCATAAAGGATGAGTTAGGATGTGATAAGATGAGTTAAGATGTGATAAGAGGTGTATGAGATGTGATAAGAGGTGTATGTGATAAGAGGTGTATGAGATGTGATAAGATGAGATAAGATGCATATGAGATGAGTTAGGATGTGATAAGATGAGTTAAGAGGTGATAAGATGTGTATGGAATGAGATAAGAAGTGTATGTGATGAGATAAGATGAATATGGGTTGTGATAGGGTGAGAATGGATGTGATGAAAAAGAATAGATGAGAAGGCGTATGGGGTTATATGAATGGGAATGAGGAAATGGTGTATAGATGTGTATGTATGGATGTATGCATGTAGATGTGAGTGTGAATGTGGATGTATGGATGTAAATGAGGATGTCTCGATGTAAATGCAGGGATGGGATGTGGATGTATGCATGTAGATGTGAATGTAAGCATATAGATGTGGATGTATGAATGTGAATGAGCATGTAGATGTGGATGTATAGATGAGGATGCATGAATGTGCATGAAGATGTGGATGTGAAAATAGATGCATGGATGTAGATGTGGATGTATGGATGTGGATGTGGATATAAGTATGGATGTGAATATATGATATGTGATGAGAAGGAATCTCAAAGTGATGAGATGGAAAATGATGTGATGGGATGAGTACATATATAACTGGAATGTGGGATAAGCAATGTGGATTGATGAGGATAATGTGGAAAAATGAGAGTTAATATAGAAACTATATTTTGAGACTGTTTGTAAATGCTGTTTGTAAATGACTGTTTTATGTCAAGATTGCTGGGGAAGCATTGTGACCATCTTGTGATTAAGGTCGTGGAGACCTAACTAATAAAGTTGCAACTACTGACGGAGAGTCAATGAAGGACGTCTCGCGTAGCAAGGTCGGCCGAGGTCTTGACCAGCCTCGGTGTGCGATTAAAATGGTGAGCTTCCGGTATGGTGGATGAGGGGCCAAGGAAGCGGCCTATGAGTGAAGCGCTAGGTCACCTGCGAAGGATCCTAGAGGGTGCTGGATTGATGGATCTGTAAATCGAGACTCAATTTCTGTTATTACGATAGATAAAGTAAATCCCGGATAGTAATTGTTCTATGGATAGGAATCAATGGCTGTGCCTCCTTGGTGGGGAAAAAAGCGTTGATCCCAATGATCCAAGTGCAAGTTTCTTCCTTGATCTGACCAAGTATCTTTATAGATGCAGTCGGATCTGTTTGATCAGTAAGGGTTTTGACTACGTTAGAGTAAAAATTATCCTGGTGGAATCGCCCGTGCTTTCCGGGTAAAGGAAGTTTTTCCGGGTTCGGTTTTGGATAATCGAACGGATTAGTCTCTTGTCCGGATATCCGTGGGCGAGGCCCCGAATGTGGAACCCCTGTCCCGCGCGAGAAGTGCTTCTTCCACTGCCAGTATACTGAATCCGTTGCTCGGTGGGAACAGGGATCTCACACACCCTGCATACATCTCTCATCCAAGAGTAACCAGCATGATAAAAAAGTATGCAAACCGAGTTGCAGAAGGCTTCACCAAGTCCTTGCTAAGTTTTCTAAACGAATGCCAACATTGTGGACTTCCTTGTGACAAATGTGACAACTTGAGTTGCTTGGTTTAGCACTTTCATAACCCAAGAAATTTTGCCAATGTCCTCAAACAAGAGGCCCAAGCAATGGCACATCTAGTGTAGAAAATGGTCGGCCACTCTTGTTCAACCAATTCTCTAGTCCGAACGTAATTCGATGCGTTATCCATGCATGCATACCTGCACAACATTTGATGGGCCAACCTCAATGATTATCTACTTTAAATGCTGGAAAATAAACTCTCCCACACTTGAACTCCCTAGATGTGTCCACATATTTCAAGAATACAATGCCATGAATGGAGCATGCAAGAAAATTTATGCTAGGCCTGCACCTAGTGTCTGATCATCCATCAAAAACAATGGTGCATCCATATTTTTTTTCCATTTCTCACGTACACCCATGATTTCATGATCAATGCATTTGACGTCATCCACTAACTCAGTGGTGTGCAAGCAATGGTAAGATGGAGGCACATAAGAAGGACTGGCATGTCCAATTGCCTTCATCTCCAAAAATTAAGGACTCCTCACTTTCCAATGGGAAATGTCCTCCGCATAAAAGAATATGTGCACTGCAATGGTTGCTTACATTCCATGCATTTGCCAAATCTCCCTTCCCTTTAGACATCCTTCTCTTCTTACATGATGACCGCTGACTTGTGTACTTTCCCGTATGCCCATTCATGCGGACCCTGCACCTTGAGATACATCTCCACCCAAAGCACCCACCAAAGCATCCACAAAAGCCTCTCGGCCATGAACATTGCTACAACTTTTTCTGCATGCAACCTCTTGCAAATATCTTTAACCTCTTCTGACACATTTGCGCAAGGCCCCACACCATGGCCAACCAAGCCCAACATGTGTGCCCGAATGCGTAGCAAGCCTCCATCCCATTGATGAGGGCCATAACTGCATTTACAGGTGAATTGCCCTTTCCCAAAGGCCTTCACTTCGGTCACATATTACCACTCGGGACGACGCTTGGATCGGCCCATCTATAATAAGGGCGATTTAGACAAAACTTCGTAGAGGTTGACATTGGGCACAAAATTGAACAAACTTGGGCCGACATTGGGCACAAAATTGAACAAACTTGAAAGTTGAGCCTTGAAATATGAAGAGGGGGAAGGCACACACTTGACAAATTGCACACAATGGGCAGTGCACACACACACACAAGGTTGAAACTTTGAAAGTTGAAATTTCAAGTTTCAAGACTCCACGAGAGGGTGAAGGGTGAGCGCAGGTAGAAAAAAGGGGGACGCACGTAGAAAAAAGGTGAGCGCATGCAGATAAAAGGTGGCACACGCAAAAAAAGGAGAGGACACGGGTAGAAAAAGGGGGGTGCAGCCTGCAGGCAAAAAAACTATACAGTGTGCAGCATGCTTGCTTTGCTTACCTTAAGGCTTAAGTGCACTGGGCACTTGGTTTGCTTTGCTTGGGAGCCTTAAAATTGTCGCATATAATAGCGGCAGTAGCGGTGCAGATCAAATTGGCAGTGCAATCCTCAAGCAGCACGCGCAGCCCAAAAAACGAAACGTTTTAAGAAAGATCCAAATTTTAGAGCATCATACAGAAAATGCTTTCAGATGTGGACGGACGTCTGGAATTCCAACAGTACGCGTACAGAAAAAACTATGATGAGTGGAGACTGTACCCGACAGCCCTCTACAACCTCTCTCCCAGCAAGCCCTTTTCAGCCCATCGCCAAGTAGGCTCTATAGAATTTCTTCCAATAGCCAGCCCTCGTCTTGTGGAGGGGGTGTCCTACACTGGTGTGAATAGACTTAAGGGGGAACTCTCCTTCTCCCCCCTCTGGTTCAGCTTCCAGCCTTGCCCCCAGCTTAAGAACACTACTTTTTGCCCCCCACCCTCCCCATATAAAGATACTTAAGCAAGCACACTGTGGCTCTTAGAGACAGTTTCCACGAGTGAGTTTTATGCTTGTAAAGTGTGAGCAAACAAACTTCGAATTGCAATCCGATTGAAATGTTTAGTTCGTGGTGACGCGAGCTACAAGAAGGTGGATAGTGTGGCTCCTCCTCGAAGATGCCAAAATGTTACCTCGAGAAGCGTGCATAACGACCCTACAAGGAACGCCACAGACACAATCCCAACGTGGGAGTCCCACATGGAGCCAATGGCCAGGTTAGCTTGATAATCGTTAAAAAGAGATTTTTTAATTGATCTTTAATGTTAGCATTAGTTAAGTAAGAAAGAGGGTGCTACTTTTTCTTGTTTCGAATTTACCAAATTTCTTGTAAAGTTGTCACTTTTTCAAGAAGATAATGTGGTTTCTTGTATCCTATGATTTAGTTAAACAATTGTGTTGCTATCTTAATTAAGTTAAAGTACAGGTACATCTTTTTCATGCCTTGATGCTGACTCATTCATGTGCTTGTTTGCGAAAGAAGGGAAAGTGGAAACACATGAGAGAGAGTGAGAGAGAGAGATGGAGAGGAAACACAAGTCAGAACCTGCTCTCAATATCATCACCAAAAGGAATACATGTCCCGAGCAAGAGGGGAGAGCCTCGTATGTGAGGGACTGCAACAAACAATGCTAAGCAAGCAATGAGAAATGAGGGAGGCAAGCCAGCTATATATATGTCCATAAGTAGGCAGCCGACTGGTGATAAAAAACCTCCACGACTGGGAAAATACCCAAGACTCCATAAAATGAAAAATAATGTGGAAAAATATATGTGAGGGGTGACTAGCCCCTTTGACTAACATGGTCAGCCCTAGAGGCTATAATAGGACACCAAACAGGAAGCCAGCAAGAAGGGGATGATGTCTAACACCCCCTCTCAACACCGGCGGATGCAGAGTGAACTCCAAGAAGCCAGAGACACCGTCCTTGATCAAAGATCAAAGACTGCAAAAACAAGTACTAAGAAAGCTCCACAAGCAATCTCCTCAGCAACTCAGCTACAAAAGCAACAGAACAAGCTGCCAGGTACATCGCTCCTCTGGAAGAAAACAACCATATAGGCTACGACATGCTACTCCAAATAATGGTTCTAAACCCAAGTGTAAGAACACTCCCCAAAGTCGAATGTCATGTATCTAGACCTGGAGAAGGTATGAAAAACCTCATAACCAACCAAGATCAAATCCTATATATAATCAATCTTGGGAGAAGCAAACTGTTCCTCATTGGAAACCTCAAAAGAAATAGAGTCAATCTGCTCCAACTTGTTGGGTGGAGTGGACAACGGAAGCAATGGAGGCAGGAGCAAGGAAGGAAGTGAACTGCTGTAGATCTATTGCTCAAGTGATAAAGAGTACAAAAGATACACCTAATATGATGAACCCCTAACTGGGTGTCATACATGTACTAGGTGTCCCAAACGGAACTAGTACTAACTGTACCATAGGTCCTAACTGATAATATCTAGGCCTACAAGGCACATACCAAGGAATGAGTGACACCTATGGATAGCCCATAGAGTGGCCTACAAACCCCCCTCGACGGTATGGGCTGAAGTATCCTGGAAATGTCTCAAGATACCTGAAGACTAAAGGTTATGGTTGCACAAATTCATCCAATATGGATATAGCAACCTATGATTGTACAGAGTAGCAGATCACCTAACAAATGGTACCAAGTGTAAAGCTTGTCGAAAAGCCTCAAACTTTGGTCGTGGGAGAGCCTTTGTGAAGAGATCTGCCAAGTTGTCTTCAGTGGGAATGTAAGACAACTGAATGTCACCATCGCTCTCTGACATAGCGGTAATGAACCTCAATGTGTTCCGTGCGAGCATGAAACACAGGATTTCGTGCAATAGCCAAAGCACTCTGACTATCAGTATGAATGACTGTAGGAGTAATCTGACCAACTAGAAGATCTGCAAGTAGTTTTCGTACACTCTACTGTAGCTGTGAATGCCCTGCAACTAGATGTGGCAACTGTCGCTTGCTTTGCTGAACCAAAAGATGCATGAAGAGCCAAGCATGAAACAATTGCCACTATGGGATCAGCGTGTATCATAGCAACCAGCCCAATCACTATCAGTGAACCCATGCATGATAAGTGAAGAATCAGCCTTGTAAAAAAGGCCCAAGTGTTGTGTGCCTTTGATATATCTGAAGACACGTTTCACTACATGCCAATGGCGATGAGTGGGACTGTGCATGAACATGCTCAATTGGGAGACCACGTACTGCAAGTCCGGCCGAGTATGACACAAGTAAAGTAAACAACCAACTGCCGCCTGATAAGAGGTAGCATCACAAGGTCCACTGGTATCTTCAGCAGAGAAACAAAAACCAGTCTCTAATGGGGTGGAGACGGGTTTGCAGTCCTCAAACTGAAATCTCTATAAGAGCTGCCCAATGTACTTGGATTGTGACATAATAATCCCCCCCTCAGTCCGAGCAAATTGTATGCCCAAATAGTACTGCAATTGGCCAAGATCAGTAAGAGCAAATTGTATGCCCAAATAGTACTGCAAACTGGCCAAGATCAGTAAGAGCAAATTATTGCTGTAATTCCCGTTTAAAATCTACAATTTTCTTGGGATGTGGCCCAGTGAGAATCATGTCATCCACATAGAGGATCAAAATCAGCAAATCTACCCCCCTCTTGTGGATATATAAAGTCACCTCTGGGGGACTATTTTGAAAACCAAGGCTGAGCAAATGAGTGTGAATCCTGTCATACCAAGCCCGAGGTGCCTGCTTCAATCCATGCAAGGCTTTCTTAAGCCGGCATACCTTATTTTCAGAACCTACAACCTCAAAGCCAGGAGGTTGTGCAACATAGACTTCCTCTGCCAATAGACCATTGAGAAATGCTGTCTTGATATCCAACTGATGCACTTCCCAATTATTGTGGGCAGCCATGTCAATAACACATCTAATGGTGGTGATACGTGAAGTGGGAGCAAAGGTCTCTTCATAATCAATGCCCTCTTTCTGAGCATAGCCTTTGGCCACAAGACGGGCTTTGTACCTGTCAACAACTGAACCATCAGCTTTCCTCTTCACTTTGTAAACCCACTTAGTCCCCACGGCATGTTTACCTGCAAGCAAGTCACATAACTCCCATGTTTGATTGGCATGAATGGAGTTCAATTCATCTTGCATGGCTTGCATCCACAACTTATTTGAAAAGGCATCTCTGTGACAAACAGGCTCCTCATCACATGCTGTAGCAATCAAAGCATGAGCAACCGAGTTTACCAAATCTCTTTTGGCTGTGCAGCTCTCGTACGGGCTGGCAAAGGAGCATCTAACTTGTTGTCCTTCAAAGTTTCGAGGAGCTCTTTTAGGCTGTCTTATGTCAACCAATTCTTGCTCTACTGCCTCTTCCACAACATCCTCAAGAGCATGTGGCATCTCTGTCACAACAGGTGGCTGTCCGGACTGCGTGATAGGCTGTAAATGAGCAGTATGTGGAGGAGTGTATCCCTGTGGTGCATCATCGGAGGCATCGGAACCAAGCAATGGCACAAGAGTGTCAAAAATGTCCGAGACACCAAGTGTGGACTGCATTTTGCAATCCTGCAAAGGCATAGAGGATGTCTCATCAAAGATAACATCTCTACGTGATGAGGGCTCATAAAGTCTATAACCTCTGCTCTCTGCACTGTATCCCAAAAATATGCATTTGATAGCCTTATCATCCAACTGTCCGTCTCTGTGAAAGCACATGTGCATACGCCAAACACCCGAAAGTACGCATAAGGGAAATGGATGGCTTTGGACCTTTCCAAGCCTCATAGGGTGTGACTGTTCTCAATGCTTTAGTTGGGCATCTGTTCAAGACATAATTTCCACACATCACTGCATCCAACCAAAACATATTAGGCAAATTCTTGCCCTTAAGCATACACCTAGCCATCTCCATAATGGTCCTGTTTTTCCGCTCAGCAACTCCATTCTGTTGAGGAGTGTAAGGCACTGTGCACTCATGATGAATACCACGGGCTGCCAAGTAATCATTGAATTCTTTAGACATGAATTCCCCCCCTCTATCAGATTTGATATTGGCAATCTTCAAGCCTGCATCATTTTCAGCCAAGGCAATGAAGTGCTTAAAGCATGTGAACACCTCCGACTTGGACTTCAATGCAAATATCCAAGTGTACCTAGTAAAGTCATCAATGAAGGTGCTTGAAGCATGTGAACACCTCCGACTTGGACTTCAATATCCAAGTGTACCTAGTAAAGTCATCAATGAAGGTGACAAAGTAGTAGAAGCCACCAATAGATGTGGTCTTCATGGGACCACACACATCATTGTGAACAAGAAATAACTTGCAAGATGCCCCAACTCTGCCATCTTTGGGGAGAGCAAAGCGGTGCATCTTGCCAAGTAGGCAAGCTTCATAGATATGTTTCTTAGTAGGCATGCACATCTGTGGCATATCTTCAACCATTTGTGGCAACCGTACCAAGGCATTAAGATTGAGGTGACCAAACCTCTCATGCCATAAATATGTGTTAGGGAGTACATCTGCATCCACAGCATGGGCATCATGGGCTGAACTGTCACTGCATCTATCATATGCATCCAGGCTATACAAGCCCCCCTGAAGAGTACCAGTCAAAACAATAGCATCGGCATGACTCAAGTCATAGACTGCACACCTATGCCCATCAAAAACAATCTTATGTCCACAAGTAGCAAAAGATGAAATGGAAATAAGATTTTTGCGTATGCCTGGCACATACAAAACATTCTCCAGAGTGACAACATTGCCTGCAACTGAAGTGACTGCAACCTGCCCAACATCCTTAACCATATAGGATGCATTGTTGGCACACATCACAGAACCCCCCTTTGGGGCATTAGCAAGGGAAGCAAGGGAAGTGAACAATGTCCTGCAGGAAGTGATGTGCTTAGAAGCACCACTATCAAAGAACCACGTGGAAGCTGAAACTGACATGCAAGCATAACCTACATCATGTACAGAAGGATCATAATGGCATTGGACTATGAAACTCCAAGACTGTTTCGTGGCAAAATGAGCATGCTCATTAGGAGTGGCATCATTGCCAGAGGTAGTGGAGACCGCAAGTCCCTTTTCTTTCTTCTTCTTCTCAGAAGCAATCCTTTTCTTGCATTCAGCTATATCATGGCCTGCAACCCTGCAGTAATTACACCTCTTCTTCTTCTTTTGATCAGCTATATCATGGCCTGCAACCCTGCAGTAATTACACCTCTTCTTCTTCTTTTGATCACCCTGGGATGATGAAGAAGAAGAAGACTGATTTGCTGTATTTTTAGGGGCAGATTTCTGAAAATTTCCCTTATTCCTATCATTGGCTGCAAATGCTTAGTCAGAACGCATACTGGCATTTATGTTAGAGCGACTCTGCTCCTCGTGCAATAAAAGTGCAACCAACTGATCAAAGGAATAGTAGTTGGCATTGGCCCATGGCAACCAACCTCAAGGTAATAGCAAAACCTTGGTAAGAGTCAGGCAATCCATACAATGTGCCGGATACAAGCTGAGAATCAGGAATATCCTCTTCAATGTTGGCCAATTGCTCTTTCAAATCTTTGATAGCTATCAAATAGGCATCCATGCTATCACCCTCATTCATATGTTGATCCTTTAACTGCTTGTGGAGATAGGCAACACGGGCCTCGTTGCGTACCTGATACAAAGAGGCAAGCTTATCCCAAGACTCCCTAGCAGTAACGCATGATCTGATATGAGGTACAATACTCTTCTTAACAGAAAGAGAAATCAATGCCTGTGCCTTAGCATCATGGCCATCCCACTGAATCATCTCCTGAGTAGGAGGTACAAAGGCAGCACGGGAAGAACCACTGGTGGATGTGACATCACTAGTGGAAGATGTAGCTTGCCTGACAGGCCTAGGCTCATTGCCATTCACAATATTCCACAAATTCTTGGCCACCAAGACATGCTTCATCATAAATGACCACATAGGATAATTCACCCCATAAAGCTTGTCGTCAGCACCGAAAGCCCCAAAAAGATCATCCTTGCCACTGGCCATTATGCAGACAAATGCACAAATCCAAATGTGACAAAGGCAAGATTAGGAGCCTCAAGCTCTCAACTGCAAATACCAATTATTGACTCCGCAAGCCTCAAGGCTTTCCAGGCATAAACCAACTGTATGACCAACTGAAATCTGCCAGCAATATTTGAATGTACGTGAAAAGACAAAAGGTGGCTGGAGCAAAGCTGGAACGGCCCTCAGGCACCTCGAAATGAGTGCATGGCTGCAAGTGTTTCTTGTGGAGGTCTCTGGACACGTCACGACATCACGACGCCTCTTGCAGATGACTCTAGAGAGGTCACGGGAGCTGGGCGCCTGGATCTTAGTCTGGTTGAGGTCGTAGGAGCTGGGCGCCTGGATCTTCAATACAAAAAATGGCGATAGATGGCCACGGGTGCTGTAGAAGACCTCAAAAATGTTGTAGCAGGGCCTAGAAGCAGTCGCCTCAACGCTCGAAGCAGCAATAAGGCAAGTTATGGCGACAAAAAAGGCTCTGGAAGCCTTGGATAGCAGCTGAAGAGCCTCGAACAGGCTGAAAATGTGACAACCAGCAGGGCAGCAGACTCCCAATGAGCAATGGAGGACTCGGGGGAGGCTAAGGAGAGCTAGAACACAAGTGTAAGGCTGGCTCTAATACCACTGTTGGGTGGAGTGGACAACGGAAGCAACAATGGAGGCAGGAGCAAGGAAGGAAGCGAACTGCTGTAGATCTATTGCTCAAGTGATAAAGAGTACAAAAGATACGCCTAATATGATGAACCCCTAACTGGGTGTCATACATGTACTAGACAAATTTAAAGTGTAAGCATGCACATATATGGCAGTAAACATTGATTTTCCTCCCCAAAACTAGTTCTAATGAGCATTGCAAGGCATGTACAGACAAGCACAAGCTTCAATAATGACAAGGAAAGTCCACAATTGTGGGCATAAACACAACTTCAGTCCTAGCATTTTCTGATAAATGAGCATAGATTAAGAAATTCAAATGTTTAGTCTTATATGCATTTATACACTGCAAAAGCAAGGATGGATCACAAGATTGACCACATGATGCCAGACTCACACCATAAAATTGAATTGCCTATGGGCAGGGTAGTAGTGTAAGGCCTCAATTTGAGTAGCATACACATAGGAATGCTTCAAAACTCCCGACCACACTTGTCTCTCTCACTCTTGTTTGCACTTGCACCTTACATGATTCAATTAAGGAAAATTTTCAGACCTAAACAATGACCAATCTCACTAACGTTTGCAGTGTTATCTTGCATAATTCTTTCAACCTTATCGTTGATCCTTCAATCAGTTAAAGAAAAATCAACCACAAGGGGCTAAGTACAACCACGACGGGCTAACCCGCCTCATATAAGGGCGAGAAACAAGTGATCAAAGGGAAGAGATGATTCTCCTCCAGCTGGCCACTCTATGAAGAGAAGGCTACCTCATACAAGGAGAGGGGCAGGGAACAACCACACAGGTGGTCTATAGTGCCAAATGGGGTCACCGCCTCTATCTGTGAGGAAAGGGCCAGGCCTCTAAAGTCTCAAGAAGGCTTCCCGCTACTTTCGCATCGCCTGTCGATGGGACTATGACTAGTACTGCAACACAATGGTGGGAGACCTGAAGGGCTAATCCTCCCTATCCTCCTCATAAGTCCTGACCACTCTAGTCTCAATGGCTCAAGTGACAATACCCCAAGTCATGATCCAAGCCGATGCCTTGTCCATAGCGAATCTGTTGTCCATAGCAAATCTGCTGAGCCTTCGGGCAATCCCAAAGCCAATGTCGCTAAGACTCCTGGAGGTGGCCGCACCTTGGGCTTGGGTTTAGGGTTTAGGGTTTTAGGGTTTTTAGGGTTTTAAGAGTTAGGAGTTTAGGGTTTTAAGGTTTTAAGGTTTAGGGTTTAGGGTTTAGGGTCTAGGGTCTAGGGTTAGGGTTTAGGATTTAGGGTTTGGGGGTTTTTTCAGGTGTGCGGTTGTGGAGTGATAAAGATAAATAACCGGTAGCTGTGACAGCTAAAAGTAGCTGCGCGGCGGCAGAGCAGCAAAAAATAAATTTTTCTGGGGCCGGTTACGTGATAGTGAAGTGATGTGTCAAGTGAAGTGTATGTAAGATATGGTGTTGAGGTGTGAATAGTATGAACTTAAGATGGCCATGCACTATGACCAAAAAGTCCAAAATCCCACCTCACGAGGACAACAGCTAGCCGAAAAATACGACCAGTTGTCCACGCAAACTAAAGGCTAAGATGTGGGGACAACAACTTGCCGCAAAAGAAACGACTAGTTGCCCACCAAACCAAAGGCTAAGACGTGGGGACAACAACTTGCCGCAAAGAACGATTAGTTGCCCTCAAAAATAAAGGTAAGGGGAAGGGAAGGTGCATCAATCGAAATGGCACTTAGCATGCCACGCAATATGACATAATGCCATATCAAAGGAGCATACTCAGCAGAAACACACTGAACCAGCCAAATTAATGACCAAGTGCCTCTTGCTAAGCACCAAAACAATGGCCTTACTCACACACACAAGAAAGACACGTTACTAGCCCAAAATAGGACTAAGTGCCTCACATACACAAAACACAAGAAAAATTTTGATTTAAGAGACAAAAAAGACTTAAAAAAGTCGATTTCTTGTATTAACTTGAGGGTGTAGTTCCAAACTAGTTTCGCTCTAGAGTGAGCTCTTTAGTGGAACACCCAAGTTTGAGATTACAAGAATGAGAGCTCTCCCTTATGTAGAGAGGGGAGGGCTAGCTTTTGCCTCTTTGCAGAGAGGGATAATTCAGCCTTTTGTTGTGAAAAAGCAAGCTTAAGACATGAAGAACCCAACGCAACAGACGGCGCTCGAATCGGATAAGTAGAGCTCTCTAAACAAGTAAAAGAAGCTCAACAGCATCTCATGCAAGCTATGGGTTTTGAACTCATGACCTCTTTCATTAGAGTCACAAGCCTTAACCATTAAGCTATAGTGGACATGTTGACTCTACATGCAAAAATAAGTTACATAAGGTAACTAGAAGACTAGAGAGATGCATAAAATAGGTGGAGGGTTTTCCCCATAGAGCAGAACCAAGCATGGGAGGTCTCATATGCTGTTAAGCCGATGCTCCCAAGGGTTGCTTTACAAAGGTGGGTCCATGCTAAAAATAGTACTTACTGAAAATAGAAAGTTACAAATTAGAGGTTCGAAACCTGCGCAGATTCCTTGGATTTCTCCAGCAAATCATAGGTCTAGGTATATGCTTCAGCTCGGGATTTTGTTGGCAAAGCCGAAAAAGTTTAGGGTTTAGGGAGGCCCCCAAGTTTAAAGCTTTGGTGTACTTGCAGTAGTCAAGCTTAAGAACTAGGGGGATCCGCTTACTCGAAGAGGTTTCTCGATTGGAAGCCTTTAGAAGTAGAGCTGTTCGCATATTGTACTTGATCTTGCTGAAAGTTTTCCGAAGGAGAGAATCCGGATATCCTCTACCTCGAAGTCGTTGGAAAAACAAAAGCTTTAGCTTGATGTAGCTTTGAAGCGTGCTTTCCCTGATGACATAACGCTTAAGTTCTCCAATGATGAAGGCTTCCTTTTGATGTGACTAGGGTGCCAGGAAGAGAAAGGGAGGTATTGATACCTGTTCAGCTCTTTCTGAAAACAACTAGTAGAAAGCTTTCCTGTTTGAAAATTAGTACCTTTGAAGAGGTGAATGTCCAAAAAATCCACAGATGAATTGGAGATGACATGTGTTATCTTGATATGCTCCTAAAGATCTATTGCATAATTGCTAAGATGAAGCAAAGTGGTGTGAGACCCATGCCAAAAACCTAAAGCGTCATCAATGTATCTTTTGTAGTAGAGTAGCTCTGGTGTGGGATGTACCTGTTCTTGAAGGTTTTCTAAATAACATAGAAAAAGGCAGGCATAGACAACAGCAAAATTACTGCCCATAGCAGTGCCTCTGATTTGATGCCAAAAAGTGCCATTAAACTCAAGATAGTGGTTCTTGAGAACAAGAGAGGCAATTGTCATGATGAGGTTGAGCTCTACATGGTTGAAGTCACCCTGTATCATCATCTTGAGGGCATGCAGTCCTTCATTGGTGGGAATACTGGGGTACAGAGATTCCACATCAAATGTGAAGAGGATAATTTCTTGTGGTAGTGAGGGAGTCTTTTAGATGTTGCTTTTGTTGGAGGAGAATGGGGAAAAGCTTATGATGAAGCCATATAGACGCATTCTCAAAAACAAAGCCATTGTAAGAGCAGATTGGCCTTCCGACCACTGTAGGTTTGTGGATTTTGGGCAAGAAATAAAGAGAGCAAACTCTGAACCCTTGCTCTGGCTTCTACAAAATAAACTTTGCTTCATCCCTTGAGAGCACACTAGACTTTTGACAAATGCAGGCAAGCCTATCAAACAGTTCAATCAATGGAGCTTGGGTGACTGGGAGATAGACCTGTTAATCTAGAAGTTTCCGATCACCTTCATTAAGATACCATGATTTATCAAGAATTACCAAACCAAGGTTTTTCTCTGCTGGCTTGATAATGATGTTATGGTTCTTTATCAATCTGTTAAGGGCTCTTCTCAAATGAAGCGGAAGCTTGTTCTGAGGAAGTCGCTCACATGAAGAGATTGAATTTTGAAGTATGACTCTTCCAGTGTTGATGATGTCTTCCAGAGGCTGATAAACTTTATAAGGATTCCAATTCGGGTTTGCAACTCGAAAAGGAGGAAGAGGTCTATCTGCTGCATTTCTGAAAAACCATCGAAGACAAAGCTGTCTTGCAAAATTATCATAGTCTTTGGTTAGATGTGTTGAATCCGAAAACTTTGACGGAGGAATATATCCCAAACCAAGTCCTAGAAGCTTTTTCTCGCTAAATGAAAGCTTGTACTGAGAGAGATTGTGGATGGCAGTGTTTGAAACACGTTGATCCACCTCAGTTGGGGTCTTTCTAGAGAAAAGCAATAGAGCATAGCGCTCGGGATCTTGGAGAGGGAGCCAGAAGAGGTGCCTTAACGCCGGGGATTTCGAGACCGAGATCGGCTCGGTGGAGCAGATCTGCTTCGTGAATTTTGCCGATTTTGTTTCTGTCCCGAACCAGATTTCTGGGTATTGCGGCCTTGTCGAGAAGAGGAAGGCTGTGCAGAGGAGGGGGTGGAAGTCTTCTTCCTTTGAGGTTGATTTCCACCCCCTTGCCGGTTTCCCCGCCCGCTGGTTTTTTGGCTGGGTAGACTTGCCTTTATTTGGCTTGTTTCCCTGCTGCTTACCTTGGTGGTTGTTTTGCCGGTCTTTCTGTTGATTGCCTTTTTTAGAAGCTTGGTTGCTTCTAGTTTTCTTCTTGTTGTTCTTCTGGCTATTGTTCTGGCTTTTCTTTTGTTGATTATCTTTCCGTTTTTTGTTTGTCCCACCTGTGTCATTTGCTAGACTTTTCTTTAGCTTGTTGATCTGTGCTTGAACTTGCTTCTGAACTTGCTCTTTGACTAGCTTTGGCTATAGAGGGTTCAGTAGGAAGAGATTCTGCATCTCCCATGGCTTGATCCTGTGTAGCTTTCCTCTTGGTGAAAGCAGCTTGCTTGATCTTAGAGTTAAGGAGATGATAGACCCTGAAATTATTTATGGCAGTTTTGAAATCCTTGACCAGCTTGTTCTTCCAAGTCTTCATGGTGTTTTCCCATAAAGCGTGTGGGCTGTTCATGAGTTCTAAAGCAGCCATGAGGTTCAAGATTTCCTGGAGATTGGCTTCAAAAGTGGAGGCATAAGCATCCAGCTTCTTTTCTTGATTCTCTACCAGCTTTGCCTGGGCTTCAATGAGGACTTTCAAGCAGCTGCTCCTGTAATTTTTACAAAGATCTTGTAGAGTTTGATTGAGAAAGGCCTGTCCTTGTTCATCTTGCACAGTAAGGCGGGGTGGTTTGAGTCGAAGACTGTTAGGTACGGTGCCTTCTTCTCTTTGCTCTCTAAGCTTTTTGAGGTAAGCTTGACTTTTCTCAAAAGCTAAAAACATCTTCTTGTACTCCTCGATAGACTTCTTCAAGAAATCTTTAAGGTGAGAAGGTTGAGCAATGGGAAGAGTAGGTAGAGCAAAAAGGTGATCATAGGATGATGATGAAGCACCAAGTGTAAACCTGTATTGGTTTTGTGCATTAGCAGTATCTATGGAATCATCCATTCTTCGCTTAGCACGTTCTCTTTCTCCACTAGCAAATTGAAACGCTCCCTGGCTGGTAGAAGGGTTGTCTTGACCTTCGTTTGCTGCCTCTGGGATAGTGTTCAAAAGCACCATAAAAGCAAAGGTTTAGGGTTTGGGGGTTTTTCAGGTGTGCGGTTGTGGAGTGATAAAGATAAATAACCGGTAGATGCGGCAGCTAAAAGTAGCTGTGGCAGCAAAAAAAAAAAAATTTCGGGGGGGGGGGGGGGTTACGTGATAATGAAGTGATGTCAAGTGGAGTGTATGTAAGATATGGTGTTGAGGTGTGAATAGTATGAACTTAAGATGGCCACGCACTATGACCAAAAAGTCCAAAATCCCACCTCACGAGGACAACAGCTAGCCGAAAAATACGACCAGTTGCCCACGCAAACTAAAGGCTAAGATGTGGAGACAACAACTTGCCGCAAAAGAAATGACTAGTTGCCCACCAAACCAAAGCCTAAGACGTGGGGACAACAACTTGCCGCAAAAGAACGACTAGTTGCCCTCAAAAATAAAGGTAAGGGGAAGGGAAGGTGCATCAATCGAAATGACACTTAGCATGCCACACAATATGACATAATGCCATATCGAAGGAGCATACTCAGCAGAAAGACACTAAACCAGCCAAATTAATGACCAAGTGCCTCTTGCTAAAAGCACCAAAACAATGGCCTTACTCACACACAAGAAAGACACTTTACTAGCCCAAAAAAGGACTAAGTGCCTCACATACACAAAACACAAGATAAAATTTGATTTAAGAGACAAAAAAGACATAAAAAAGTCAATTTCTTGTATTAACTTGAGGGTGTAGTTCAAAACTAGTTTCGCTCTAGAGTGAGCTCTTCAGTGGAACACCCAAGTTTGAGATTACAAGAATGAGAGCTCTCCCTTATGTAGAGAGGGGAGGGCTAGCTTTGCCTCTTTGCATGTGGGATAATTCAGCCTTTTGTTGTGAAAAAGCAAGCTTAGGACATGAAGAACCCAACGCAATAAACGGCGCTCGAATCGGATAAGTAGAGCTAAATAAACAAGTAAAAGAGCTCAATAGCATCTCCTGCAAGCTATGGGTTTTGAACTCATGACCTCTTTCATTAGAGTCACAAGCCTTAACCATTAGGCTAGAGTGGACATGTTGACTCTACATGCAAAAATAAGTTACATAAGGTAACTAGAAGACTAGAGAGATGCATAAAAGAGGTGGAGGGTTTTCCCGATAGCAGAACCAAGCATGGGAGGTCTCATATGCTGTTAAGCCGATGCTCCCAAGGGTTGCTTTACAAAGGTGGGTCCACGCTAAAAATAGTACTTACTAAAAATAGAAAGTTACAAATTAGAGGTTTGAAACCTTGATCTAACAAGATAGGAGCACAGATTCCTTGGATTTCTCCAGCAAATCATAGGTCTAGGTATATGCTTCAGTTCGAGGTTTTGTTGGCAAAGCTGAAAAAGTTTAGGGTTTAGGGATTTAGGGTTTAGGGTTTAGGGGTTTTTTCAGGTGTGCGGTTGTGGAGTGATAAAGATAAATAACCGGTAGCTGCGGCGGCAGCAAAAAATAAATTTTTCGGGGGCCGGTTACATGATAGTGAAGTGATGTCAAGTGGAGTGTATGTAAGATATGGTGTTGAGGTGTGAATAGTATGAACTTAAGATGGCCACACACTATGACCAAAAAGTCCAAAATCCCACCTCACGAGGACAAACAGCTAGCCGAAAAATACGACCAGTTGCCCACGCAAACTAAAGGCTAAGATGTGGGGACAACAACTTGCCGCAAAAGAAACGACTAGTTGCCCACCAAACCAAAGGCTAAGACGTGGGGACAACAACTTGCCGCAAAAGAACGACTAGTTGCCCTCAAAAATAAAGGTAAGGGGAAGGGAAGGTGCATCAATCGAAATGACACTTAGCATGCCATGCAATGATGACATAATGCCAGATCGAAGAAGCATACTCAGTAGAAAGACACTAAACCAGCCAAATTAATGACCAAGTGCCACCAAAACAATGGCCTTACTCACACACACAAGAAAGACACTTTACTAGCTAAAAAAAGGACTAAGTGCCTCACATACACAAAACACAAGACAAAATTTGATTTAAGAGACAAAAAAGACTTAAAAAAATCGATTTCTTGTATTAACTTGAGGGTGTAGTTCAAAACTAGTTTCGCTCTAGAGTGAGCTCTTCAGTGGAACACCCAAGTTTGAGATTACAAGAATGAGAGCTCTCCCTTATCTAGAGAGGGGAGGGCTAGCTTTTGCCTCTTTGCATGTGGGATAATTCAGCCTTTTGTTGTGAAAAAGCAAGCTTAGGACATGAAGAACCCAACGCAACAGACGGCGCTCGAATCGGATAAGTAGAGCTCTCTAAAAACAAGTAAAAGAAGCTCAATAGCATCTCATGCAAGCTATGGGTTTTGAACTCATGACCTCTTTCATTAGAGTCACAAGCCTTAACCATTAAGCTAAAGTGGACATGTTGACTCTACATGCAAAAATAAGTTACATAAGGTAACTAGAAGACTAGAGAGATGCATAAAATAGGTGGAGGGTTTTCCCCATAGAGCAGAACCAAGCATGGGAGGTCTCATATGCTGTTAAGCCGATGCTCCCAAGGGTTTCTTTACAAAGGTGGGTCCATGCTAAAAATAGTACTTACTAAAAATAGAAAGTTACAAATTAGAGGTTCGAAACCTGCGCAGATTCCTTGGATTTCTCCAGCAAATCATAGGTCTAGGTATATGCTTCAGCTCGAGATTTTGTTGGCAAAGCCGAAAAAGTTTAGGGTTTAGGGAGGCCCCCAAGTTTAAAGCTTTGGTGTACTTGGAGTAGTCAAGCTTAAGAACTAGGGGGATCCGCTTACTCGAAGAGGTTTCTCGATTGGAAGCCTTTAGAAGTAGAGCTGTTCGCATATTATACTTGATCTTGCTGAAAGTTTTCCGAAGGAGAGAATCCGGATATCCTCTACCTCGAAGTCGTTGGAAAAACAAAAGCTTTAGCTTGATGTAGCTTTGAAGCGTGCTTTCCCTGATGACATAACGCTTAAGTTCTCCAATGATGAAGGCCTCCTTTTGATGTGACTAGGGTGCCAGGAAGAGAAAGGGAGGTATTGATACCTGTTCAGCTCTTTCCGAAAACAACTAGTAGAAAGCTTTCCTGTTTGAAAATTAGTACCTTTGAAGAGGTGAATGTCCAAAAAATCCACAGATGAATTGGAGATGACATGTGTTATCTTGATATACTCCTGAAGATCTATTGCATAATTGCTAAGATGTTGAAGCAAAGTGGTGTGAGACCCATGCCAAAAACCTAAAGCGTCATCAATGTATCTTTTGTAGTAGAGTAGCTCTGGTGTGGGATGTACCTGTTCTTCTAAATAACATAGAAAAAGGCAGGCATAGACAACAGCAAAATTACTGCCCATAGCAGTGCCTCTGATTTGATGCTGATTTGATGCCAAAAAGTGCCATTAAACTCAAGATAGTGGTTCTTGAGAACAAGAGAGGCAATTATCATGATGAGGTTGAGCTCTACATGGTTGAAGTCACCCTGTATCATCATCTTGAGGGCATGCAGTCCTTCATTGGTGGGAATACTGGGGTACAGAGATTCCACATCAAATGTGAAGAGGATAATTTCTTGTGGTAGATGAAGCTCAGAGTGAGGGAGTCTTTTAGATGTTGCTTTTGTTGGAAGAGAATGGGGAAAAGCTTATGATGAAGCCATATAGACGCATTCTCAAAAACAAAGCCATTGTAAGAGCAGATTGGCCTTCTGACCACTGTAGGTTTGTGGATTTTGGGCAAGAAATAAAGAGAGCAAACTCTGAACCCTTGCTCTGGCTTCTGCAAAATAAACTTTGCTTCATCCCTTGAGAGCACACTAGACTTTTGACAAATGCAGGCAAGCCTATCAAACAGTTCAATCAATGGAGCTTGAGTGACTGGGAGATAGACCTGTTGATCGAAGAGGAAGGCTGTGCAGAGGAGGGGGTGGAAGTCTTCTTCCTTTGAGGTTGATTTTTCCACCCCCTTGCCGGTTTCCCCGCTGGTTTTTTGGCTGGGTAGACTTGCCTTTATTTGGCTTGTTTCCCTGCTGCTTACCTTGCTGGTTGTTTTGCCGGTCTTTCTGTTGATTGCCTTTCTTAGAAGCTTGGTTGCTTCTAGTTTTCTTCTTATTGTTGTTCTGGCTATTGTTCTGGCTTTTCTTTTGTTGATTATCTTTCCGTTTTTTGTTTGTCCCACCTGTGTCATTTGCTAGACTTTTCTTTAGCTTGTTGATCTGTGCTTGAACTTGCTTCTGAACTTGCTCTTTGACTAGCTTGGCTATAGAGGGTTGAGTAGGAAGAGATTCTGCATCTCCCATGGCTTGATCCTCTGCAGCTTTCCTCTTGGTGAAAGCAGCTTGCTTGATCTTAGAGTTAAGGAGATGAGAGACCGTGAAATTATTTATGGCAGTTTTGAAATCCTTGACCAGCTTGTTCTTCCAAGTCTTCATGGTGTTTTCCCATAAAGCGTGTGGGCTGTCCACCACCATGAGTTCTAAAGCAGCCATGAGGTTCAGGATTTCCTGGAGACTGGCTTCAAAAGTGGAGGCATAAGCATCCAGCTTCTTTTCTTGATTCTCTACCAGCTTTGCCTGGGCTTTAATGAGGCCTTCCAAGCAGCTGCTCCTATGAGACCCCTGTTCCCACTGCGCAACGGATTCAGGGTACTAGCAGCGGAAGTAGCACTTCTTGCGCGAGGCAGGGTCCCCCACTCGGGGCCTCGTCTCCCCACCACGGATATCCGGACAAAAGACTAATCCGTCGGTTTTTCCAAAACGAACCCGGAAAAACTTCCCTTATCTGGAAAGCACGGGCGATTCCTCCAGGATAACTTTTTACTCTAACGTAGTCAAGACCATTAGTGATCAAACTGATCCGACTGCACCTATAAAGATACTCGGTCATGATCAAGGAATAAACTTGCACTTGGATCATTGGGATCAACGCTTTTTTCCCCATCAAGAGGCACAGCCGTTGATTCCTATCCATAGAACAATTACTATCCGGGACTTACTTCATCTATCGTAATAACAGAAATTGAGTATCGATTTACGGATCCATCAGTCCAGCCTAACCCCATCCGATCCCATGGGTTAGCCAACCGCCCAACCACTGTAGTGATGGGATCCAATTTGGAATTTGGTTAGGTTTTGTCCCGGGTACTAAGGAAAAGAGTTCCAAGGCCCCCTAGCCGGAAGTTCACGCAAATATAAAACTAGCCACACCACTTACACACCCAATATGAAATTGCCTTTTTCTTAGCATCAGCTAACTTTAAAACAATCCTTTAATGAAACCATAGTACTACTGATCACAATCTTCCAATTTATCCGGTTGATTCATAATTTCCCATCATTCCTTCATCAGAGTATCTATGGCATCATTGACAACTAGAACGCTCACCACCTATCCACTCAGGGGCCTTTTCAATAGTTCCTAGTCCATAATACTCGGCAATATAATCACTTATAAAAATCAAGATGGACTCTCGTTGAAGATCAGCGAGATCAACCAACAGATCCATAAAAAGGACCATGGACTCATCCATTGAAGACCAGCAAGGTCAATCAACCAGATCCATGCCCGGTTTCAGAAAAACAACTCTTACTCCTTGTTCCAATATCTTCCTCGACGCACGCGTGGGTATCCTAGGCGACCCAGAGCCCGAGCACCGTATGGTCAGCACCCTCTAGGATCCTTCGCAGAGGTGACCTAGCGCTTCACTCATAGGCCGCTTCCTTGGCCCCTCATCCACCGTACCGGAAGCTCACCATTTTAATCGAGGTCAAGACCTCGGCCGACCTTGCTACGCGAGACGTCCTCCATTGACTCTCCGTCAGCAGTTGCAAGTTTATCACTTAGGTCTCCACGACCTTAATCACAAGACGGTCAAAATGCTTCCCCAGCATTCTTGACATAAAATAGCCATTTACAAACAGCATTTACAAACAGTTTACAAATACAATTTCTATATTAACTCTCATTTTTTCATATTATTCCCTCATTAATCCACATTACTTATTCCACATTCCATTTATATGTGTACTCATCCAATCACATCATTTTCCATCTCTTCACTTCAGATTCCTTCACATTACATATCATATATTCACATCCATATCCACATCCACATCCACATTCACATCCATACATCCACATCTACATGCTTACCTCCATTTTCACATCCTCATTTATACATCCACATCCCATATCCACATTCATACATACACATCCATATCCATATCCATATCCATACATCCACATCTACATGCATACATCCACTATCACTTCCTTATTCATACATCCACATCCACATACATACATACATCCACATCCACATTTTCATTCACATCTATACATCCACATCTACATCCACATACATACATACATCCACATCCACATTCCACATTCACATCTATAAATCCACATCTACATCCACATTCACATACATTCACATCCACATTCCCATTCACATCTATACATCCATATCTACATCCACATACATACATACATCCACATCCACATTCCACATTCACATCTATACAACCACATCTACATCCACATTCACATCTATGCATATACATGTTCATGCATACATCCATTTTCACATTCATACATCCACACTCCCATCTCCACATCCACACATCCACATACATACATCCATTTCCACATTCCCATTCATATAACCCCATTTTCACATTCATACATCCACACTCCCATCTCCACATCCACACATCCACATACATACATCCATTTCCACATTCCCATTCATATAACCCCATTTGCCTTCACATCTAATCTTTTACATCACATCCATTCTCGCCCTATCAACCCATATACATCTTATCCTATCACATACACTTCTTACCTCATCCCATACACATCTTATCACATCTTAATTCATCTTATCACCTCTTAACTTATTTCATAAGCATCTTATCACCTCTTATTACATCTTATACACCTCTTATCACATCCTATCACATCTCATATCTATTTATAGAATACAAGAGAATTCTTATATTTGATATAAGATTTCTTTACACATTTATTTATGCATAAATTCCATTTAAGGAGATTAATACCTTCGAAGTAAAAATCAATCTTTTATGCATCTTCCTATGCATAAATTCATTTTAAATGAAAATGACACTTTTGAATTAAAATTCAATCTTTTATGCATCTTCCTATGCATAAATTCAATTTAGATGAGAATGACACTTTTGAATCAATCTTTTATGCATCTTCCTATGCATAAATTCAATTTGGTAGGAATTACACTTTTAGAATAAAAGAATTTCTCTTATGCATCTAAATTATGCATAAAATCCATTTATGATGAAAATCACACTTTTAGTATAAAAAGAATATCTTTTATGCATACTTCTATACATGAAATCCAAATATGATAAAAGTAACACTTTTATAATAAAATAATCAACTCTTATGCATACTTCTATGCATGAAATTCAATTGTGATAAAAGTAACACTTTTATAATAAAATAATCAACTTTTATGCATACCTCTATGCATGAAATCCAAATATGATAAAAGTAACACTTTTATAATAAAATAATCAACTCTTATGCAGACTTCTATGCATGAAATTCAATTGTGATAAAAGTAACACTTTTATAATAAAATAATCAACTCTTATGCATACTTCTATGCATGTAAATAAAAATGATAAAAGTAACACTTTTGATATAAAAATTTATCCATTATGCATACTTCTATGCATGAAAATAAAAATGATAAAAGTAACACTTTTGATATAAAAACTTATCCTTTATGCATAATATAAAAATTTAATTTCTCCATGATTACAATGAAATTCTTTCAATTAATCTAGGATGATAATTCCTAGAATATGGTAGGAAGTCCTCTTTTTATGCTTTGAATGAAATTATTTTATGGCAAATTTTTATAAAAATTTTGCCATAGCTCCGCTGCTATAACTGATATATCTCAATTTTTCTAAGGGATAAAGCTTATCATTAAGGAAATAATTAGAATGGTCTCTAATTGGATCATCAATCCATAATGGATTGAATCATCAATATACATAAACTAAAAGCATAGAAAAAAGCCATTAATTTGGCCTCAAGCATAGCTTAATCTTGGATTAAGGAAAAGCTTTATGAAAAGCTTCATTTGGATTGAGAATGGGTCATGAGTATGACCATTTCTTGAGTGAGAGAGAGAAATTACATAAAAACCATTAGAATTAAGCATAAATGGAAATTTATGTAATTCTTAACTATCATTAATCAATTAACTTCAATAGCATTCATCAAATTATGTAACTCTTCACTAACATTCATCAATTAACTTCAATAGCATTCAAAAACCATTCTAATTAAGCTTCTCAAGCTTGAGAGGGGTTGAGAAGAGAGAATCATTGAGAAATTATAGAAAAGATCAAAATTCACTATACTTACCTTATAATTTGCTTGATTCTTTGTTCATGGTAGAGGCCCCCAACCAATCAATTGGTTTAGTATGTTGATGGAGCCACTAATGGGGATTTAAGAAAGAGAGAAGTGTCAAAAACTAGTGAATTATTAAAGAATTCACAGTTCTTGGCTTAGGTGGAGTAGAGTAACAATGCATAAGACATTATATCTTTTTCAACAAGGGGGAGGCTTCTATTTATAGGAAAAATTGAGCTCCTAACCAAACAAACTGATTCTAGAATTTTCCAAATCAGTTTGGTCAATTTTTGATCATTTTTAGGTCAGTTAAGCTAACTTTTTGGAACTAGACTTGAATGAGGAGAGAGGAGAGATGAAATATCTCAATTTTTATGAGTTTAAAACTCATTCAAGCATGTGAAATATGCACCTCCTTTAAAGAACTCCCCTTCCTTACATATGTGTCAAAATGGAATCATTATACCCAAATATCTCATATTTTTAATATTGCTCATAGTTTTTTACTAATAAACCTTGTACATTTTCAACTCTTCATCTTATGTGAAATATGCACCTCCTTTAAAGAACTCCCCTTCCTTACATATGTGTCAAAATGGAATCATTATACCCAAATATCTCATATTTTTAATATTGCTCATAGTTTTTTACTAATAAACCTTGTACATTTTCAACTCTTCATCTTATGTGAAATATGCACCTCCTTTAAATAACTCCCCTTCCTTACATATGTGTCAAAATGGAATCATTATACCCAAAATATCTCATATTTTTAATATTGCTCATAGTTTTTTTACTAATAAACCTTGTACATTTTCAACTCTTCATCTTATGTGAGCATTTACTCATTTTTGGGTATCTTCTTTTACAAATTGGATTTATCTCCTCCCTACACATGGATTGATGCTATTGGCCCATAGGAACCTTAATTGGACCATAATCCAAAAATTTCTGAAAATCTAGACCCTTAGGCTAAGGTCCTTTATACCCATTTCCAATTAATTCCAATTGCACATTGGAAAGTTCTTTTTGAATTTCTGTTTCAGGGGAACTTATTTTAATAAGATGAGATAATTTTCTATCCAAAAATATTAAAAATTTGAATATTCTCTCTCTAGGTTAAAACAGTTAGAAACAAGTCTTTTATATTTCTGAAGAGGGATTGATTACAGGGGAAGATGCTGGACATTTTGAGAGGCTGGGGAGGAATCTTACATTCTCTCCCACTTGAAAAACGCAAGATGCCCTCATCTCGCAAACTGGGAGTAATTTCGCAAGATGCACAAGTATGAGACTGAGAGAAATTTTTTTAATTAAGATTAAAACCACCAATTAAAAAAGTCTCAAAGAGAGTAAGGGTTAAGACAAGAACAAGATTTAAACTTTATTCATTCTTGGAACATATACAGTAAAGATAGAAGAACTCTTTACACTTCCATAAGCCCGTCCATCATATGATCACAAAAGCAGCACTCACAAGCTGCGCACGTATAAGATAATAAAATCTATGGAAATAATTCTGTTGGTTATTGCCGCACCTATCTTAGTGGTATGAGGTGATCTAACAAAAGGACCTCTGAGAGGCAAGCCAAAAACGGGGTAAAGACATATCTTCTGATGAGGAAGAAAACACGCCAGTAAAGAAGACCCGCTCAGAAAACCCAAGATGCCTTGATCTCATGACGCAGTAGTATCGGGGACCCAAACCCAAGGCTTCAATAACCATGGCCAAGCGGACATTGTTGCGAAAGTGCTGCTGACCCCAAGGTGTTACCCTAGTTATTTCTTGATAGGTCCGCCATTTGGTCTGAGCTACAGACGTTCCCAATTGAGGAAAAAGTGAGCGCTCATATTGTTCTATAAAATTCTTCTTCACAGACTCACTTGCATCTTGAAGGTGAGAAATCATCATGGATAAAACTAGTTCTTGCTGCCAAGCCATGAAGGAGATTAAGAAAGAAAGGAGATCGATGGAAGTAAGATTATTGTGAGCGCAAGTAAAAGTTACGACTTATATAAAGGAAGGAGCTAGTGTAACTTAGAAGCCAACGGTATCTTGTCACTGAAGTTTTACCGTCTTTCCATGATTTGGGTTTGGCACATATTTTTATAGAAGGTTCACATGAAATACATTATGAATTTTGAGATGATGAGGTAGAAAAAGCTCGTAGGCTAAGTCACCTACTTTCATTGAAATCCGATATGGCCCACAATATCTGGGGGATAACTTCTTATACTTCCTAAGAGATAAAGAACTTCTTTTGGGCCGTACTCGAATGAAGACCATATCTGCTTCTTTGAATTCTCTGACTGCCCTCTTTTTATTTGCATATTGCTTCTGTCGATCCTGGGTAGTCTTTTAATTGATGACCAAAACCTTGGCATCCAAAACACCGGTTCTCACTTCTGAACTCATCGTTCATAATCTTTAAAACAGGTGGGACTTTTGAGAATTATTCTGGGAAAAGGGTCTTCCTTTTTTAAACAGAATCTTTCTTTTATTTAGAGAGAGAATAATTATAAGATCAGAAAGGGAGGTTCTTACTCCTGCATACCTCAAAGGCTGGGGAGGAATCTTACATTCTACCCCACTTAAAAACTGCGAGATGTCCTCATCTCGTAAAGTAGAGGACAACTTTTTTTCTTAAGATCCAATTTATTCTGGGGTTCCTTATATTCTGGTCAACCCAACAGAATACGGGGATAAATATCCCTTATATAGAACTCATCATTAAATAACAATTCATTCAGATCATATCATTCATATCTTTAACATGATAATGGTCCATTAGACCGAAAAATTTCCTTTTGAACATTCCTCCACGGGAATTTCAGTCAAGCAGGTTCTCAATTTGTCATCCCTTAATTTGATCTACCATGACAAGTGTTAACAGTAGCAATTTGACAGCACAATCCACTAATCTCATAGTGATTTGCTGAAATCATTATCATCATTCTAGTTATGAGTATCATCACAGGACTCGTCCCATTCATCCTCATTGAGGTTTCGCTCAGCTTATTACATTTCAACCAAATTTCAGGGATCACATTTTCAATCAGAATCCAAATCAATTCATCAGTTCTCAAACAGAATTAAAAATCATATCAACCACATTCGAAATCATCATCTGGATAGCATTAATGCTTATAATTTCAAGTCTTGGATTTACTCGTATATACTGCCGGTAAAGAGCCGCAGTTATACGGGTAGTCATGATACTTGGAACTATAAGGTAAATACCATCATGTCTAGACCTCAAGCAAGTCAGGGTTCCATACAATTGCGGTACTTCCATTTGAAGACCCAATTACTAATTTATGAATTTTTAGATTGAATATCAATTTGTATGAATTATATCACACAATTACAACCTTTTTGATTCTTGATAAATTCTTGATATATTTGGCTTTTCGGTTGATCCTCATTAACCAAAAAGCTCTCATACCAACTGTGAGATCCCTGTTCCCACCGCGCAACGGATTCAGGGTACTAGCAGCGGAAGTAGCACTTCTTGCGCAAGCCAGGGTCCCCCACTCGGGGCCTCGTCCCACGGATATCCGGACAAAAGACTAATCCGTCGGTTTTTCCAAAATCGAACCCGGAAAAACTTCCCTTATTCGGAAAGCACGGGCGATTCCTCCAGGATAACTTTTTACTCTAACGTAGTCAAGACCATTAGTGATCAAACTGATCCGACTGCACCTATAAAGATACTCGGTCATGATCAAGGAATAAACTTGCACTTGGATCATTGGGATCAACGCTTTTTTCCCCATCAAGAGGCACAGCCATTGATTCCTATCCATAGAACAATTACTATCCGGGACTTACTACATCTATCGTAATAACAGAAATTGAGTATCGATTTACGGATCCATCAGTCCAGCCTAACCCCATCCCGATCCCATGGGTTAGCCAACCGCCCAACCACTGTAGTGATGGGATCCAATTTGGAATTTGGTTAGGTTTTATCCCGGGTACCAAGGAAAAGAGTTCCAAGGCCCCCTAGCCGGAAGTTCATGCAAATATAAAACTAGCCACACCACTTACACACCCAATATGAAATTGCCTTTTTCTTAGCATCAGCTAACTTTAAAACAATCCTTTAATGAAACCATAGTACCACTGATCACAATCTTCCAATTTATCCGGTTGATTCATAATTTCCCATCATTTCTTCATCAGAGTATCTATGGCATCATTGGCAACTAGAACACTCACCACCTGTCCACTCAGGGGCCTTTTCAATAGTTCCTAGTCCATAATACTCGGCAATATAATCACTTATAAAAATCAAGATGGACTCTCGTTGAAGATCAGCGAGATCAACCAACAGATCCATAAAAAGGACCATGGACTCATCCATTGAAGACCAGCAAGGTCAATCAACTAGATCCATGCCCGGTTTCAGAAAAACAACTCTTACTCCTTGTTCCAATATCTTCCTCGACGCACGCGTGGGTATCCTAGACGACCCAGAGCCCGAGCACCGTATGGTCTCAGCACTCTCTAGGATCCTTCGCAGAGGTGACCTAGCGCTTCACTCATAGGCCGCTTCCTTGGCCCCTCATCCACCGTACCGGAAGCTCACCATTTTAACCGAGGCTGGTCGGCCGACCTTGCTACGCGAGATGTCCTCCATTGACTCTCTATCAGCAGTTGCAACTTTATCAGTTAGGTCTCCACGACCTTAATCACAAGACGGTCAAAATGCTTCCCCAGCATTCTTGACATAAAACAGCCATTTACAAACAGTTTACAAATACAATTTCTATATTAACCATTTACAAACAGCATTTACAAACAGTTTACAAATACAATTTCTATATTAACTCTCATTTTTCCACATTACTTCCTCATTAATCCACATTACTTATTCCACATTCAATTTATATGTGTACTCATCCAATCACATCATTTTCCATCTCTTCACTTTAGATTCCTTCACATTACATATCATATATTCACATCCATATCCACATCCATACATCCACATCCACATCCACATTCACATCCATACATCCACATCTACATGCTTACCTCCATTTTCACATCCTCATTTATACATCCACATCCCATATCCACATTCATACATACACATCCATATCCATATCCATATCCATACATCCACATCTACATGCATACATCCACTATCACTTCCTTATTCATACATCCACATCCACATACATACATACATCCACATCCACATTTTCATTCACATCTATACATCCACATCCACATCCACATTTCCATTCACATCTACATCCACATACATACATACATCCACATCCACATTCCATATTCACATCTATACATCCACATCTACATCCACATTCACATACATTCACATCCACATTCCCATTCACATCTATAAATCCACATCTACATTCACATACATTCACATCCACATTCCCATTCACATCTATACATCCACATCTACATCCACATACATACATACATACATCCACATTCCACATCTACATCCACATACATACATACATACATCCACATTCCACATTCACATCTATACAGCCACATCTACATCCACATTCACATCTATGCATATACATCTTCATGCATACATCCATTTTCACATTCATACATCCACACTCCCATCTCCACATCCACACATCCACATACATACATCCATTTCCACATTCCCATTCATATAACCCCATTTGCCTTCACATCTAATCTTTTACATCACATCCATTCTCGCCCTATCAACCCATATACATCTTATCCTATCACATACACTTCTTACCTCATCCCATACACATCTTATCACATCTTAATTCATCTTATCACCTCTTAACTTATTTCATAAGCATCTTATCACCTCTTATCACATCTTATACACCTCTTATCACATCCTATCACATCTCATATCTATTTATAGAATACAAGAGAATTCTTATATTTGATATAAGATTTCTTTACACATTTATTTATGCATAAATTCCATTTAAGGAGATTAATACCTTCGAAGTAAAAATCAATCTTTTATGCATCTTCCTATGCATAAATTCATTTTAAATGAAAATGACACTTTTGAATTAAAATTCAATCTTTTATGCATCTTCCTATGCATAAATTCAATTTAGATGAGAATGACACTTTTGAATAAATCTTTTATGCATCTTCCTATATGCATAAATTCAATTTGGTAGGAATTACACTTTTAGAATAAAAGAATTTCTCTTATGCATCTAAATTATGCATAAAATCCATTTATGATGAAAATCACACTTTTAGTATAAAAAGAATATCTTTTATGCATACTTCTATGCATGAAATCCAAATATGATAAAAGTAACACTTTTATAATAAAATAATCAACTCTTATGCATACTTCTATGCATGAAATTCAATTGTGATAAAAGTAACACTTTTATAATAAAATAATCAACTTTTATGCATAACTCTATGCATGAAATCTAAATATGATAAAAGTAACACTTTTATAATAAAATAATCAACTCTTATGCAGACTTCTATGCATGAAATTCAATTGTGATAAAAGTAACACTTTTATAATAAAATAATCAACTCTTATGCATACTTCTATGCATGTAAATAAAAATGATAAAAGTAACACTTTTGATATAAAAATTTATCCATTATGCATACTTCTATGCATGAAAATAAAAATGATAAAAGTAACACTTTTGATATAAAAACTTATCCTTTATGCATAATATAAAAATTCAATTTCTCCATGATTACAATGAAATTCTTTCAATTAATCTAGGATAATAATTCCTAGAATATGGTAGGAAGTCCTCTTTTTATGCTTTGAATGAAATTATTTTATGCGTAATTTTTATAAAAATTTTGCCATAGCTCCGCTGCTATGACTGATATATCTCAATTTTTCTAAGGGATAAAGCTTATCATTAAGGAAATAATTAGAATGGTCTCTAATTGGATCATCAATCCATAATGGATTGAATCATCAATATACATAAACTAAAAGCATAGAAAAAAGCCATTAATTTGGCCTCAAGCATAGCTTAATCTTGGATTAAGAAAAAGCTTTATGAAAAGCTTCATTTGGATTGAGAATGGGTCATGAGTATGACCATTTCTTGAGTGAGAGAGAGAAATTACATAAAAACCATTAGAATTAAGCATAAATGGAAATTTATGTAATTCTTAACTATCATTAATCAATTAACTTCAATAGCATTCATCAAATTATGTAACTCTTCACTAACATTCATCAATTAACTTCAATAGCATTCAAAAACCATTCTAATTAAGCTTCTCAAGCTTGAGAGGGGTTGAGAAGAGAGAATCATTGAGAAATTATAGAAAAGATCAAAATTCACTATACTTACCTTATAATTTGCTTGATTCTTTGTTCATGGTAGAGGCCCCCAACCAATCAATTGGTTTAGTATGTTGATGGAGCCACTAATGGGGATTTAAGAAAGAGAGAAGTGTCAAAAACTAGTGAATTATTAAAGAATTCACAGTTCTTGGCTTAGGTGGAGTAGAGTAACAATGCATAAGACATTATATCTTTTTCAACAAGGGGGAGGCTTCTATTTATAGGAAAAATTGAGCTCCTAACCAAACAAACTGATTCTAGAATTTTCCAAATCAGTTTGGTCAATTTTTGATCATTTTTAGGTCAGTTAAGCTAACTTTTTGGAACTAGACTTGAATGAGGAGAGAGGAGAGATGAAATATCTCAATTTTTATGAGTTTAAAACTCATTCAAGCATGTGAAATATGCACCTCCTTTAAAGAACTCCCCTTCCTTACATATGTGTCAAAATGGAATCATTATACCCAAATATCTCATATTTTTAATATTGCTCATAGTTTTTTACTAATAAACCTTGTACATTTTTAACTCTTTATCTTATGTGAAATATGCACCTCCTTTAAAGAACTCCCCTTCCTTACATATGTGTCAAAATGGAATCATTATACCCAAATATCTCATATTTTTAATATTGCTCATAGTTTTTTACCAAGAAACCTTGTACATTTTCAACTCTTCATCATATGTGAAATATGCACCTCCTTTAAAGAACTCCCCTTCCTTACATATGTGTCAAAATGGAATCATTATACCCAAAATATCTTATATTTTTAATATTGCTCATAAATTTTTACTAATAAACCTTGTACATTTTCAACTCTTCATCTTATGTGAGCATTTACTCATTTTTGGGTATCTTCTTTTACAAATTGGATTTATCTCCTCCCTACACATGGATTGATACTGTTGGCCCATAGGAACCTTAATTGGACCATAATTTAAAAATTTCTGAAAATCTAGATCCTTAGGCTAAGGTCCTTTATACCCATTTCCAATTAATTCCAATTGCACATTGGAAAGTTCTTTTTGAATTTATATTTCAAGGGAACTTATTTTAATAAGATGAGATAATTTTCTATCCAAAAATATTAAAAATTTAAATATTCTCTCTCTAGAATATTTTCTCTCTCTAGGTTAAAACAGTTAGAAACAAGTCTTTTATATTTCTGAAGAGGGACTGATTACAGGGGAAGATGTTGGACATTTTGAGAGGTTGGGGAGGAATCTTACAGCTCCTATAATTTTTACAAAGATCTTGTAGAGTTTGATTTTGAGAAAGGCCTGTCCTTGTTCATCTTGCACAGTAAGGCGGGGTGGTTTGAGTCGAAGGCTGTTAGGTACGGTGCCTTCTTCTCTTTTCTCTCTAAGCTTTTTGAGGTAAGCTTGACTTTTCTCAAAAGCTAAAAATATCTTCTTGTACTCGATAGACTTCTTCAAGAAATCTTTAAGGTGAGAAGGTTGAGCGATGGGAAGAGTAGGTAGAGCAAAAAGGTGATCATAGGATGATGATGAAGCACCAAGTGTAAACCTGTATTGGTTTTGTGCATTAGCAGTATCTATGGAATCATCCATTCTTCGCTTAGCACGTTCTCTTTCTCCATTCTCTTTCTCCACTAGTAAATTGAAACGCTCCCTGGCTGGTAGAAGGGTTGTCTTGACCTTCGTTTGCTGCCTCTGGGATAGTGTTCAAAAGCACCATGAAAGCAAAGGTTTAGGGTTTAGGAGTTTTTTCAGGTGTGCGGTTGTGGAGTGATAAAGATAAATAACCGATAGCTGCGGCGGCCGGCAGCTAAAAGTAGCTGCGGCAGTAGCAAAAAATAAATTTTTCGGGGGGGCCGGTTACGTGATAGTGAAGTGATGTCAAGTGGAGTGTATGTAAGATATGGTGTTGAGGTGTGAATAGTATGAACTTAAGATGGCCACGCACTATGACCAAAAAGTCCAAAATCCCACCTCACGAGGACAACAGCTAGCCGAAAAATACGACCAGTTGCCCACGCAAACTAAAGGCTAAGATGTGGGGACAACAACTTGCCGCAAAAGAAATGACTAGTTGCCCACCAAACCAAAGGCTAAGATGTGGGGACAACAACTTGCCGCAAAAGAACGACTAGTTGCCCTCAAAAATAAAGGTAAGGGGAAGGGAAGGTGCATCAATCGAAATAACACTTAGCATGCCACGCAATATGACATAATGCCAGATCGAAGGAGCATACTCAACAAAAAGACACTAAACCAGCCAAATTAATGACCAAGTGCCTCTTGCTAAGCACCAAAACAATGGCCTTACTCACACACACAAGAAAGACACTTTACTAGCCCAAAAAAGGACTAAGTGCCTCACATACACAAAACACAAGACAAAATTTGATTTAAGAGACAAAAAAGACTTAAAAAAGTCGATTTCTTGTATTAACTTGAGGGTATAGTTCCAAACTAGTTTCGCTCTAGAGTGAGCTCTTTAGTGGAACACCCAAGTTTGAGATTACAAGAATGAGAGATCTCCCTTATGTAGAGAGGGGAGGGCTAGCTTTTGCCTCTTTGCATGTGGGATAATTCAGCCTTTTGTTGTGAAAAAGCAAGCTTAGGACATGAAGAACCCAACGCAACAAACGGCGCTCGAATCGGATAAGTAGAGCTCTCTAAATAAGTAAAAGAAGCTCAATAGCATCTCATGCAAGCTATGGGTTTTGAACTCATGCCTCTTTCATTAGAGTCACAAGCCTTAACCATTAAGCTATAGTGGACATGTTGACTCTACATGCAAAAATAAGTTACATAAGGTAACTAGAAGACTAGAGAGATGCATAAAATAGGTGGAGGGTTTTTCCGATAGAGCAGAACCAAGCATGGGAGGTCTCATATGCTGTTAAGCCGATGCTCCCAAGGGTTGCTTTACAAAGGTGGGTCCACGCTAAAAATAGTACTTACTAAAAATACAAAGTTACAAATTAGAGGTTCGAAACCTTGATCTAACAAGATAGGAGCGCAGATTCCTTGGATTTCTCCAGCAAATCATAGGGCTAGGTATATGCTTCAGCTTGGGATTTTGTTGGCAAAGCCGAAAAAATGCGTGGGCAACTGGTCGTATTTTTCGGCTAGCTGTTTGTCCTCGTGAGGTGGGATTTTGGACTTTTTGGTCATAGTGCGTGGCCATCTTAAGTTCATAAACCTCAACACCATATCTTACATACACTCCACTTGACATCACTTCACTATCACGTAACCGGCCCCCGAAAAATTTATTTTTTTACTGTCGCAGCTATTTTTTGCTGCCGCAGCTACCGGTTATTTATCTTTATCACTCTACAACCGCACAGCTGAAAAAATCCCTAAACCCTAAACCTTTGCTATCATGGTGCTTTTGAACACTATCCCAGAGGCAGCCAACGAAGGTCAAGACAACCCTTCTACCAGCCAGGAAGGTTTACACTTGGTGCTTCATCATCATCCTATGATCACCTTTTTGCTCTACCTACTCTTCCCATCACTCAACCTTCTCACCTTAAAGATTTCTTGAAGAAGTCTATCGAGGAGTACAAGAAGATGTTTTTAGCTTTTGAGAAAAGTCAAGCTTACCTCAAAAAGCTTAGAGAGCAAAGAGAAGAAGACACCGTACCTAACAGTCTTCGACTCAAACCACCCCGCCTTACTGTGCAAGATGAACAAGGACAGGCCTTTCTCAATCAAACTCTACAAGATCTTTGTAAAAATTACAGGAGCAGCTGCTTGGAAGTCCTCATTGAAGCCCAGGCAAAGCTGGTAGAGAATCAAGAAAAGAAGCTGGATGCTTATGCCTCCACTTTTGAAGCCAGTCTCCAGGAAATCCTAAACCTCATGGCTGCTTTAGAACTCATGGACAGCCCACATGCTTTATGGGAAAACACCATGAAGACTTGGAAGAACAAGCTGCTCAAAGATTTCAAAACTGCCATAAATAATTTCAGGGTCTCTCATCTCCTTAACTCTAAGATCAAGCAAGCTGCTTTCACCAAGAGGAAAGTTGCACAGGATCAAGCCATGGGAGATGCAGAATCTCTTCCTACTGAACCCTCTATAGCCAAGCTAGTCAAAGAGCAAGTTCAGAAGCAAGTTCAAGCACAGATCAACAAGCTAAAGAAAAGTCTAGCAAATGACACAGGTGGGACAAACAAAAAACGGAAAGATAATCAACAAAAGAAAAGCCAGAACAACAACAAGAAGAAAACTAGAAGCAACCAAGCTTCTAAAAAAGGCAATCAACAGAAAGACCGGCAAAACAACCACCAAGGTAAGCAGCAGGGAAACAAGCCAAATAAAGGCAAGTCTACCTAGCCAAAAAACCAGTGGGGAAACCGGCAAGGGGGTGGAAATCAACCTCAAAGGAAGAAGACTTCCACCCCCTCCTCTGCACAGCCTTCCTCTTCTCGACAAGGCCGCAATACCCAAAAATCTGGTTCGGGACAGAAACAAAATCGGCAAAATTCACGAAGCAGATCCGCTCCACCGAGCCGATCTCGGTCTCGAAATCCCCGACGTTAAGGCACCTCTTCTGGCTCCCTCTCCAAGATCCCGAGCGCTATGCTCTATTGCTTTTCTCTAGAAAGACCCCAACTGAGGTGGATCAACGTGTTTCAACACTGCCATCCACAATCTCTCTCAGTACAAGCTTTCATTTAGCGAGAAAAAGCTTCTAGGACTTGGTTTGGGATATATTCCTCCGTCAAAGTTTTCGGATTCAACACATCTAACCAAAGACTATGATAATTTTGCAAGACAACTTCGATGGTTTTTCAGAAATGCATCAGATAGACCTCTTCCTCCTTTTCGAGTTGCAAACCCGAATTGGAATCCTTCTAAAGTTTATCAGCCTCTGGAATACATCATCAACACTGGAAGAGTCATACTTCAAAATTCAATCTCTTCATGTGAGCGACTTCCTCAGAACAAGCTTCCGCTTCATTTGAGAAGAGCCCTTAACAGATTGATAAAGAACCATAACATCATTATCAAGCCAGCAGATAAAAACCTTGGTTTGGTAATTCTTGATAAATCATGGTATCTTAATGAAGGTGATCGGCAACTTCTAGATCAACAGGTCTAGAAGCTTCCGCTTCACAATCTCTTCATGTGAGCGACTTCCTCAGAACAAGCTTCCGCTTCATTTGAGAAGAGCCCTTAACAGATTGATAAAGAACCATAACATCATTATCAAGCCAGCAGATAAAAACCTTGGTTTGGTAATTCTTGATAAATCATGGTATCTTAATGAAGGTGATCGGCAACTTCTAGATCAACAGGTCTATCTCCCAGTCACCCAAGCTCCATTGATTGAACTGTTTGATAGGCTTGCCTGCATTTGTCAAAAGTCTAGTGTGCTCTCAAGGGATGAAGCAAAGTTTATTTTGTAGAAGCCAGAGCAAGGGTTCAAAGTTTGCTCTCTTTATTTCTTGCCCAAAATCCACAAACCTACAGTGGTCGGAAGGCCAATCTGCTCTTACAATGGCTTTGTTTTTGAGAATGCGTCTATATGGCTTCATCATAAGCTTTTCCCCATTCTCTTCCAACAAAAGCAACATCTAAAAGACTCCCTCACTCTGATTAAAGAGTTATCTGAGCTTCATCTACCACAAGAAATTATCCTCTTCACATTTGATGTGGAATCTCTGTACCCCAGTATTCCCACCAATGAAGGACTGCATGCCCTCAAGATGATGATACAGGGTGACTTCAACCATGTAGAGCTCAACCTCATCATGACAGTTGCCTCTCTTGTTCTCAAGAACCACTATCTTGAGTTTAATGGCACTTTTTGGCATCAAATCAGAGGCACTGCTATGGGCAGTAATTTTGCTGTTGTCTATGCCTGCCTTTTTCTATGTTATTTAGAAAGCCTTCAAGAACAGGTACATCCCACAACAGAGCTACTCTACTACAAAAGATACATTGATGACGCTTTAGGTTTTTGGCATGGGTCTCACACCACTTTGCTTCAACATCTTAGCAACTGTGCAATAGATCTTCAGGAGCATATCAAGATAACACATGTCATCTCCAATTCATCTGTGGATTTTTTGGACATTCACCTCTTCAAAGGTACTAATTTTCAAACCACAAGAAAGCTTTCTACTAGTTGTTTTCAGAAAGAGCTGAACAGGTATCAATACCTCCCTTTCTCTTCCTGGCACCCTAGTCATCAAAAGGAAGACTTCATCATTGGAGAACTTAAGCGTTATGTCATCAGGGAAAGCACGCTTCAAAGCTACATCAAGCTAAAGCTTTTGTTTTTCCACCAACGACTTCGAGGTAGATGATATCCGGATTCTCTCCTTCGGAAAGCAAGATCAAGTACAATATGCGAACAGCTCTACTTCTAAAGGCTTCCAATCGAGAAACCTCTTCGAGTAAGCGGATCCCCCTAGTTCTTAAGCTTGACTACTCCAAGTACACCAAAGCTTTAAACTTGGGGGCCTCCCTAAACCCTAAACTTTTTCGGCTTTGCCAACAAAATCTCGAGCTGAAGCATATACCTAGACCTATGATTTGCTGGAGAAATCCAAGGAATCTGCGCTCCTATCTTATCAGATTAAGGTTTCGAACCTCTAATTTGTAACTTTCTATTTTTAGTAATTACTATTTTTAGTAAGTACTATTTTTAGCGTGGACCCACCTTGTAAAGCAACCTTTGGGGGCATCGGCTTAACAGCATATTAGACCTCCCATTTTGGTTCTGCTATCGGGAAAACCCTCCACCTATTTTATGCATCTCTCTAGTCTTATGTAACTTATTTTTGCATGTAGTGTCAACATGTCCACTCTAGCCTAATGGTTAAGGCTTGTGACTCTAATGAAAGGGGTCATGAGTTCAAAACCCCAGCTTGCATGAGATGCTACTGAGCTTCTTTTATTTGTTTAGAGAGCTCTACTTATCCGATTCGAGCGCCGTTTGTTGCATTGGGTTCTTCATGTCCTAAGCTTGCTTTTTCACAACAAAAGGCTGAATTATCCCACATGCAAAGAGGCAAAAGATAGCCCTCCCTTCTCTACATAAGGGAGAGCTCTCATTCTTGTACTCTCAAACTTGGGTGTCCCACTGAAGAGCTCACTCTAGAGCAAAACTAGTTTGGAACTACACCCTCAAGTTAATACAAGAAATTGACTTTTTTAAGTCTTTTTTGTCTCTTAAATCAAATTTTGTCTTGTGTTTTGTGTATGTGAGGCACTTAGTCCTTTTTTGGGCTAGTAAAGTGTCTTTCTTGTGTGTGTGAGTAAGGCCATTGTTTCGGTGCTTAGCAAGAGGCACTTGGTCATTAATTTGGCTGGTTTAGTGTCTTTCTGCTGAGTATGCTCCTTCGATCTGGCATCATGTCATATTGCGTGGCATGCTAAGTGTCATTTCGATTGATGCACCTTCCCTTCCCCTTACCTTTATTTTTGAGGGCAACTAGTCGTTCTTTTGCGGCAAGTTGTTGTCCCCACGTCTTAGCCTTTGGTTTGGTGGTGGGCAACTAGTCGTTCTTTTGCGACAAGTTGTTGTCCCCACATCTTAGCCTTTAGTTTGCATGGGCAACTGGTCATATTTTTCGGCTAGCTGTTTGTCCTCGTGAGGTGGGATTTTGGACTTTTTGGTCATAGTGCGTGGCCATCTTAAGTTCATACTATTCACACCTCAACACCATATCTTACATACACTCCACTTGACATCACTTTACTATCACGTAACCGGCCCCCCCTGAAAAATTTATTTTTTGCTACCGCAGCTATTTTTTGCTGCCGCGCAGCTATACGGGTATTTATCTTTATCACTCCACAACCGCACACCTGAAAAAACCCCTAAACCCTAAAGGGTTTAGGGTTTAGGGTTGCAGCAAGGGTTTAGGATTTTAGGGGTTTAGGGTTTAGGGGTTAGCGGTTAGGGTTTAGGGTTTAGGATTTTAGGGTTTTAGGGTTTTAGGGTTAGGGTTCAGGGTTTACGGTTCAGGGTGTTATGGTTGAGGGTTTAGGATTCGGGGTTTTTTTTAGGTGTGCGGTTGTGGAGTGATAAAGATAAATAACCGGTAGCTGCGGCAGCTAAAAGTAGTAAATTTTTTGGGGGCCGGTTACGTGATAGTGAAGTGATGTCAAGTGGAGTGTATGTAAGATATGGTGTTGGTGAGGTGTGAATAGTATGAACTTAAGATGGCCACGCACTATGACCAAAAAGTCCAAAATCCCACCTCACAAGGACAACAGCTAGCCGAAAAATACGACCAGTTGCCCACGCAAACTAAAGGCTAAGATGTGGGGACAACAACTTGCCGCAAAAGAAACGACTAGTTGCCCACCAAACCAAAGGCTAAGACGTGGGGACAACAACTTGCCGCAAAAGAACGATAAGTTGCCCTAAAAAATAAAGGTAAGGGGAAGGGAAGGTGCATCAATCGAAATGACACTTAGCATGCCACGCAATATGACATCATGCTAGATCGAAGGAGCATACTTAGTAGAAAGACACTAAACTAGCCAAATTAATGACCAAGTGCCTCTTGCTAAGCACCAAAACAATGGCCTTACACACACAAGAAAGACACTTTACTAGCCCAAAAAAAGGACTAAGTGTCTCACATACACAAAACACAAGACAAAATTTGATTTAAGAGACAAAAAAGACTTAAAAAAGTCGATTTCTTGTATTAACTTGAGGGTGTAGTTTAGGGTTTAGGGTTTAGGGTTTAGGGATTAGGGGTTTTTTCAGGTGTGCGGTTGTGGAGTGATAAAGATAGATAACCGGTGGCTGCGCGGTAGCTAAAAGCAGCCGCGGTGCGGCAATAAAAAATAATTTTTTCGAGGGCCGGTTACGTGATAGTGAAGTGATGTCAAGTGGAGTGTATGTAAGATATGGTGTTGAGGTGTGAATAGTATGAACTTAAGATGGCCACGCACTATGACCAAAAATTCCAAAATCCCACCTCACGAGGACAATAGCTAGCCGAAAAATACGACCAGTTGCCCACGCAAACTAAAGGCTAAGATATGGGGACAACAACTTGCCGTAAAAGAACGACTAGTTGCCCACCAAACCAAAGGCTAAGACGTGGGGACAACAACTTGCCACAAAAGAACGACTAGTTACCCTCAAAAATAAAGGTAAGGGGAAGGGAAGGTGCATCAATCGAAATGACACTTAGCATGCCATGCAATATGACATGATGCCAGATCGAAGGAGCATACTCAGTAGAAAGACACTAAACCCGCCAAATTAATGACCAAGTGCCTCTTGCTAAGCACCAAAACAATGGCCTTACTCACACACACAAGAAAGACACTTTACTAGCCCAAAAAAGGACTAAGTGCCTCACATACACAAAACACAAGACAAAATTTGATTTAAGAGACAAAAAAGACTTAAAAAAGTCAATTTCTTGTATTAGCTTGAGGGTGTAGTTCCAAACTAGTTTTGCTCTAGAGTGAGCTCTTCAGTGGAACACCCAAGTTTGAGATTACAAGAATGAGAGCTCTCCCTTATGTAGAGAGGGGAGGGCTAGCTTTTGCCTCTTTGCATGTGGGATAATTCAGCCTTTTGTTGTGAAAAAGCAAGCTTAAGACATGAAGAACCCAACACAACAAACGGCGCTCGAATCGGATAAGTAGAGCTCTCTAAACAAGTAAAAGAACTCAATAGCATCTCATGTAAGCTATGGGTTTTGAACTCATGACCTCTTTCATTAGATTCACAAGCCTTAACCATTAGGCTAGAGTGGACATGTTGACTTTACATGCAAAATTAAGTTACATAAGGTAACTAGAAGACTAGAGAGATGCATAAAATAGGTGGAGGGTTTTCCCGATAGCAGAACCAAGCATGGGAGGTCTCATATGCTGTTAAGACGATGCTCCCAAGGGTTGCTTTACAAAGGTGGGTCCACGCTAAAAATAGTACTTACTTAAAATAGAAAGTTACAAATTAGAGGTTTGAAACCTTAATCTAACAAGATAGGAGTGCAGATTCCTTGGATTTCTCCATCAAATCATAGGTCTAGGTATATGCTTCAACTCGGGATTTTGTTGGCAAAGCCGAAAAAGTTTAGGGTTTAGGGAGGCCCCCAAGTTTAAAGCTTTGGTGTACTTGGAGTAGTCAAGCTTAAGAACTAGGGGGATCCGCTTACTCAAAGAGGTTTCCCGATTGGAAGCCTTTAGAAGTAGAGCTGTTCGCATATTGTACTTGATCTTGCTGAAAGTTTTCCGAAGGAGAGAATCCGGATATCCTCTACCTCGAAGTTGTTGGAAAAACAAAAGCTTTAGCTTGATGTAGCTTTGAAGCGTGCTTTCCCTGATGACATAACGCTTAAGTTCTCCAATGATGAAGGCTTCCTTTTGATGACTAGGATGCCAGGAAGAGAAAGGGAGGTATTGATACCTGTTCAGCTCTTTCTGAAAACAACTAGTAGAAAGCTTTCCTATGGTTTGAAAATTAGTACCTTTGAAGAGGTGAATGTCCAAAAAATCCACAGATGAATTGGAGATGACATGTGTTATCTTGATATGCTCCTGAAGATCCATTGCATAGTTGCTAAGATGTTGAAGCAAAGTGGTGTGAGACCCAAGCCAAAAAACCTAAAGCGTCATCAATGTATCTTTTGTAGTAGAGTAGCTCTGTTGTGGGATGTACCTGTTCTTGAAGGTTTTCTAAATAACATAGAAAAAGGCAGGCATAGACAACAGCAAAATTACTGCCCATAGCAGTGCCTCTGATTTGATGCCAAAAAGTGCCATTAAACTCAAGATAGTGGTTCTTGAGAACAAGAGAGGCAATTGTCATGATGAGGTTGAGCTCTACATGCTTGAAGTCACCTTGTATCATCATCTTGAGGGCATGCAGTCCTTCATTGGTGGGAATACTGGGGTACAGAGATTCCACATCAAATGTGAAGAGGATAATTTCTTATGGTAGATGAAGCTCAGATAACTCTTTAATCAGAGTGAGGGAGTCTTTTAGATGTTGCTTTTGTTGGAGGAGAATGGGGAAAAGCTTATGATGAAGCCATATAGACGCATTCTCAAAAACAAAGCCATTGTAAGAGCAGATTGGCCTTCCGACCACTGTAGGTTTGTGGATTTTGGGCAAGAAGTAAAGAGAGCAAACTCTGAACCCTTGCTCTGGCTTCTGCAAAATAAACTTTGCTTCAACCCTTGAGAGCACACTAGACTTTTGACAAATGCAGGCAAGCCTATCAAACAGTTCATTCAATGGAGCTTGGGTGACTGGGAGATAGACCTGTTGATCTAGAAGTTGCCGATCACCTTCATTAAGATACCATGATTTATCAAGAATTACCAAACCAAGGTTTTTATCTGCTGGCTTGATAATGATGTTATGGTTTTTTATCAATCTGTTAAGGGCTCTTCTCAAATGAAGCAGAAGCTTGTTTTGAGGAAGTCGCTCACATGAATAGATTGAATTTTGAAGTGTGACTCTTCCAGTGTTGATGATGTCTTCCAGAGGCTGATAAACTTTAGAAGGATTCAAATTCGGGTTTGCAACTCGAAAAGGAGGAAGAGGTCTATCTGGTGCATTTCTGAAAAACCATCGACGAAAAGACGAAGTTGTCTTGCAAAATTATCATAGTCTTTGGTTAGATGTGTTGAATCTGGAAACTTTGACGGAGGAATATATCCCAAACCAAGTCCTAGAAGCTTTTTCTCGCTAAATGAAAGCTTGTACTGAGAGAGATTGTGGATGGCAGTGTTTGAAACACGTTGATCCACCTCAGTTGGGGTCTTTCTAGAGAAAAGCAATATAGCATAGCGCTCGGGATCTTGGAGAGGGAGCCAGAAGAGGTGCCTTAACGCCAGGGATTTCGAGATCGAGATCGGCTCGGTGGAGCAGATCTGCTTCGTGAATTTTGCCGATTTTGTTTCTGTCCCGAACCAGATTTTTGGGTATTGCGGCCTTGTCGAGAAGAGGAAGGCTGTGCAGAGGAGGGGGTGGAAGTCTTCTTTTGAGGTTGATTTCCACCCCCTTGCCGGTTTCCCCGCCGCCGCTGGTTTTTTGGCTGGGTAGACTTGCCTTTATTTGGCTTGTTGCCCTGCTGCTTACCTTGGTGGTTGTTTTGCCGGTCTTTCTGTTGATTGCCTTTTTTAGAAGCTTGGTTGCTTCTAGTTTTCTTCTTGTTGTTCTTCTGGCTATTGTGCTGGCTTTTCTTTTGTTGATTATCTTTCCGTTTTTTGTTTGTCCCACCTGTGTCATTTGCTAGACTTTTCTTTAGCTTGTTGATCTGTGCTTGAACTTGCTTCTGAACTTGCTCTTTGACTAGCTTGGCTATAGAGGGTTCAGTAGGAAGAGATTCTGCATCTCCCATGGCTTGATCCTGTGTAGCTTTCCTCTAGGTGAAAGCATCTTGCTTGATCTTAGAGTTAAGGAGATGAGAGACCGTGAAATTATTTATGGCAGTTTTGAAATCCTTGACCAGCTTGTTCTTCCAAGTCTTCATGGTGTTTTCCCATAAAGCGTGTGGGCTGTCCATGAGTTCTAAAGCAGCCATGAGGTTCAAGATTTCCTGGAGATTGGCTTCAAAAGTGGAGGCATAAGCATCCAGCTTCTTTTCTTGATTCTCTACCAGCTTTGCCTGGGCTTCAATGAGGACTTCCAAGCAGCTGCTCCTGTAATTTTTACAAAGATCTTGTAGAGTTTGATTGAGAAAGGCCTGTCCTTGTTCATCTTGCACAGTAAGGTGGGGTGGTTTGAGTCGAAGACTGTTAGGTACAGTGCCTTCTTCTCTTTGCTCTCTAAGCTTTTTGAGGTAAGCTTGACTTTTCTCAAAAGCTAAAAACATCTTCTTGTACTCCTCGATAGACTTCTTCAAGAAATCTTTAAGATGAGAAGGTTGAACGATGGGAAGAGTAGGTAGAGCAAAAAGGTGATCATAGGATGATGATGAAGCACCAAGTGTAAACCTGTATTGGTTTTGTGCATTAGCAGTATCTATGGAATCATCCATTCTTCGCTTAGCACGTTCTCTTTCTCCACTAGCAAATTGAAATGCTCCCTGGCTGGTAGAAGGGTTGTCTTTACCTTCGTTGGCTGCCTCTGGGATAGTGTTCAAAAGCACCATGATAGCAAAGGTTTAGGGTTTAGGAGTTTTTTCAGGTGTGCGGTTGTGGAGTGATAAAGATAAATAACCAGTAGCGGCAGCTAAAAGTAGCTGCGACAGCAAAAAATAAATTTTTCGGGGGCCGGTTACATGATAGTGAAGTGATGTCAACTGGAGTGTATGTAAGATATGGTGTTGAGGTGTGAATAGTTATGAACTTAAGATGGCCATGCACTATGACCAAAAAGTCCAAAATCCCACCTCACGAGGACAACAGCTAGCCGAAAAATACGACCAGTTGCCCACGCAAACTAAAGGCTAAGATATGGGGACAACAACTTGCCGCAAAAGAAACGACTAGTTGCCCACCAAACCAAAGGCTAAGACGTGGGGACAATAACTTGCCGCAAAAGAATGACTAGTTGCCCTCAAAAATAAAGGTAAGGGGAAGGGAAGGTGCATCAATCGAAATGACACTTAGCATGCCACGTAATATGACATTATGCCAAATCGAAGGAGCATACTCAGCAGAAAGACACTAAACCAGCCAAATTAATGACCAAGTGCCTCGTGCTAAGCACCAAAACAATGGCCTTACTCACACACACAAGAAAGACACTTTACTAGCCCAAAAAAGGACTAAGTGCCTCACATACACAAAACACAAGACAAAATTTGATTTAAGAGACAAAAAAAGACTTAAAAAAGTCGATTTCTTGTATTAACTTGAGGGTGTAGTTCCAAACTAGTTTCGCTCTAGAGTGAGCTCTTCAGTGGAACACCCAAGTTTGAGATTACAAGAATGAGAGCTCTCCCTTATGTAGAGAGGGGAGGGCTAGCTTTTGCCTCTTTGCATGTGGGATAATTCAGCCTTTTGTTGTGAAAAAGCAAGCTTAGGACATAAAGAACCCAACGCAACAAACGGCGCTCGAATCGGATAAGTAGAGCTCTCTAAACAAGTAAAAGAAGCTCAGTAGAATCTCATGCAAGCTATGGGTTTTGAACTCATGACCTCTTTCATTAGAGTCACAAGCCTTAAACATTAGGCTAGAGTGGACGTGTTGACTCTATATGCAAAAATAAGTTACATAAGGTAACTAGAAGACTAGAGAGATGCATAAAATAGGTGGAGGGTTTTCCTGATAGCAGAACCAAGCATGGGAGGTCTCATATGCTGTTAAGCCGATGCTCCCAAGGGTTGCTTTACAAAGGTGGGTTCACCCTAAAAATAGTACTAATAGAAAGTTACAAATTAGAGGTTCGAAACCTTGATCTAACAAGATAGGAGCGCAGATTCCTTGGATTTCTCCAGCAAATCATAGGTCTAGGTATATGCTTCAGCTCAGGATTTTGTTGGCAAAGCCGAAAAAGTTTAGGGTTTAGGGTTTAGGGTTTAGGGTTTAGGGTTTGGGGTTTAGGGTTTGGAGTTTGGGGTTTGGGGTCTAGGGTCTAGGGTCTAGGGTTTAAGGGTTTAGGTTTTAGGGTTTAGGGTTTTGGTTTAGGGTTTAGGGTTCAGGGTTTAGGTTTTAGGGTTTAGGGTTTTAGGGTTTTAGGGTTTAGGATCTTAGGATTTTTAGGGTTTTAGGGTTTTAGGGTTTAGGGTTTGGGGTTTAGGATTTAGGGTTTAGGGTTTAGGGTTTAGGGTTTAAAAATTTAAGTTTAAAAATTTAAGTTAAAAAATTTAAGTTTAAGTTTAAAAATTTAAGTTTGAAAACAAAGGCAAGGCGAGCGGCCCTAGAGGGAGGTGAGGGAGAGAAGAAGAAGAGGGGGGGGAAGGGGGGGAAGGAAGGGGGGAGGGGGGAGGGGGAGGAGGGAAGGAGGAAGAGAGAGGGAGAGGGAGAGGGAGAGGGAGAGAAGAAGAAGAGGGGGGGGAAGAGGGAGAGAGGAAGAAGAGAGGGGGGGAGGGGGAAGAGGGAGAGAAGAAGAAGAGAGGGGGGGAGGGGGGGAGGGGGAAGAGAGGGAGAGAAGAGGAAGAGATAAGCCTTGATGCAAACACTTTTAAACTTGCAAACTAGTTTCGTGCATTAGAGGCACTCATCATCAGTGCAATGAAAAAATGAGAGTACAAGGCTTTGCTTAAATAGGAAGAGGAGGGGGAGGGGGGTGCATAAAAAGGAGGGAAGATTGCCTCAAAATGAGGGAAAAAGGCCTCAAAGTGAGGGGAGATGGGGCTACTAAAAAAGGAAAGTCAACCGTTCCAAAAGAGGCAAGATTACCAAAAAAGGAACAATGCCAAATAGGCGAGTCAACTTTACCAAAACAGGCAAGGAGGCAGGGAGGTGAACCGTGCCCAAACAGGCAGGGTTTTTACAAGGGGCGAGGAGAGATTCGTGAGGGGTGTCGACGACGAGGGTGAAAAGAGAGTCCAAGACGAGGATTAGGACGATCGATTTTGGCACGCACAAGGAAGTTTTTGAGCTTCTTCCCGTTGCGCCAACAAATCATCGGAAGAGAGAGTCGGGCCATCTTGGGATCTTTCTTGAAGCAGGAGCGGAGTTTAGGGTTTAGGGAAGCCCCGAAGTTTAAGGCCCTTGTCGCGCGGGGAAAAGGGGATCTTAAGAACAACGGGGGGGTCCCATGGCCCGAGCGAGAAGAGGGTTTCAGAAGAAGCTTGCGGCGGGAGTAAGCCACCTTTTTGAAGCACGCCTTTAGGAAGGCGGGAGGGTAGCTGCGAGCGCGAAGGGGGGAGTAGAAACGCTGTTGGAGGCGGAGGTAACCTGAGAGGGAGCTCTCACGGATGATGTAACGATGGAGCTCCCCAACGATGAAGGAGGTTTTTTGATGGAGAGGATGGAAGGAGTGCCACGGGAGATAGTTGTAGTTGTTGAGAGGCTTTTGATGGCATTGAGAGTCGAGAATGCCATATTCGGAGAAGAGATCGCCCTTGAAGAACTCGATGTCGAGGATGGCTACTTTGGAGTGGGAGAAGGAGGCATCGATCTTGATATGGCGCTTAAGGGGATGGCCATAAGAATCAAGAAAGGCGCGGAGAGAGGGAAGATCCCCTGTCCAAACTCCAAAGGCATCATCGATGTATCTGCGATAGAAGGCGAGGGAGGGTGAGTGGAAGAGGGGATTTGAGTCCTCGAGATTACTCAAGAAGAGGCAAGCATAAACCACCGCAAAGTTACTACCCATGGCTGTTCCCTTGGTTTGGAGCCAGAAGGAATTGTTGAACTCTAGGAAGTTGTTACGTAGCACAAGCTCCGAGAGACGAACAATGAAAGAGACCATGGGGGGGGGAAAGTGGGGGAGGATGGAAGATTTGAGGGCTAGCAGGCCTTTGGCGGTGGGAATGTTGGGATAGAGAGAGATGATGTCGTAGGTGAAGAGAAAGCAGTGAGGAGGAAAGGGGGTGTTGGAGAGGAGGTTGATGAGGGTGAGAGAATCAGGGAGATGGAAGCGATGGGAGAGGAGGATGGGGAGGAGTTTGTGGTGAAGCCACTTGGAGGCTTGCTCAAAAACATAGCCGTTATAAGAGAAAATGGGGCGGCCAACAAGAGAAGGCTTATGGATTTTCGGGATGATATAGAAGGAGCAAACCCGAAAGCCGGAGGGGGGTGAGGGTGAGGAAGCGAAACTCCTCAAAAGAGAGGAGGGAGAGGGCGGAGAGGCATAATGATTTCAAGCGATCGTGCAGAAGGGAGAGAGGGACCTCAGGAACCGAGATGTAGGTAGAGGGGTCCTCAAGGTGGCGGAGGCATTCTTGGACATACCACGACTTGTCAAGAAGGGTAATGCCAAGGTTTTTGTCCGCGGGCTTGATGATGAGGTTATCATTGGTGAGTTGGATGAGAGCCTTTTGGAGATAGGAGTGAAGGCCGGAGAAGGAGTGGGAATCAAGAGAAGAGGAAAGGAGGGAGAAGGCATCGAAAATGGAATTGGAAAGGGAGGGAGCGGGAGGGGGGGTGAAGGAAGGGTTGGGAATGTGGAAGGGAGAAGGGAGAAGGGGAAGAGTTGGAGTTGAAGAGAAGACGAAGGCGGTAGGAGCGGTCGAGATTGGAGAAGGCGGAGGCGAGGAGGGGAAGGGGAGGAGAAGGAGGAGGAGGGATAAAGTGGAGGCCGAGGCTTAGAAACTTCTTTTGGGCGAAAGAGAGAGGGAAGGAGGAGAAGTTATGAATAGAGAAGTTAGAGATCCTAGTGTCTACTTGGGAGGGTGTTTTGCGGCCGAAAGAGATGGCTGCGTAGAGCGTGGGATTGAGAAGAGGGAGCCAGAAAAGGTTTCTTTGCCTTTTCCCTTTGGGGGAAGGCGGTGGTTTTTGGTAAAACGCCCACCATTCCTCGGGAAAGAGCGGCGCTTTAGAGAAGAGGAGGTGGAGCCAGGAGGAGGGGGGCGGGGGTTGTGGGTGAGGAGGGGGGGAGAGGGGATTTGAAAAGGGGAGGAGAGAGGGGGGTAAGGGGGGGTGGGAAGGAGGCCCTTCCCGGGAGGAGGGGAGAGGGGGAGAGGGAGGGGGGAAGGGGGGAGAAGGAGAAGAGGGGAGGGTAGCTTGAGGGAGATGTTGAAGGAGAGGTTGGATGAGACGGGAGAGGTCGTCTTTGACGCGAGAGAGCCCTTCCTGAATGAGAGTATTGACGGCTTTCTCTTTGGGGATTTGTTCGGCCTCAAGGAGAGCGTCCTCTTGAGCATCTTTGCGGAGGGTGACGGCTTTTTTCTGGACTTGTGCTTCCAGAGAGGAAGTGACAAGAAAGTGATTGATTTCAAACCGAAAGGCCGAGAGAGATTCTAGACGCCAAGAGTGGATTTTGGCAAGCCACCAAGAAGAGGGAATGTGGTAGAGGGGAATGGAGGAGAGGATTTTGCAAAGCTCATCAAGCCGGTCGGCAAAGGTGAGGTGGAAGGAGGAGAGCTTCTCGAGGAAGGAGTTAGAGAGAGATTTTTGTGCAGAGAGGAGAGCGGAGGCACAATTAGCCTTATAGGCCTCAGTGAGATGAAAAAGCTCTCCATCAAGGACTTTTTGGGCGTCAGGGTCGTTGATGGTGAGCTTGGGAGGCTTGAGCTTGAGATTGTTGGGGACGAGGCCTTCCGAGATGATGCTCTTGAGCCTTGATTGAACATCAAGGGTTCGAAGATGCTTGGAGTGGAGTTTTTTGAATTCGGCGACGGATGCAGAGAGGAGAGTTTTCAGCTCTTCAGGATGAGGAAAATCTGAGAGGAGAGAGGAGGGGGGGTTGAGGCAAGGGAGGGAGGGGCTTCAGGGAGAGGCTCTTGGGGCTCGTCGAGGTGGTTTGAAGTTTGAAGCAAGGGAGGGAGGGGTCTCGGGGGGAGAGGCACTTGTGGCTCATCGAGATGGTTTTCCCGAATGACTTCGATCTCATCTTTGGAGAGGTTAAGACCGAGATCAAAGGAGGGCGCGTCAAAGGAGGCGTGGTGAGGTAAAGGGTGTGTGGCCTTTCGGACTCCACGGATTTGAAGCATAAGGTTTAGGGTTTAGGGTTTAGGGGTTAGGGGTTAGGTTTCAGGGTTCAGGGTTCAGGGTTCAGCTCTGCGCGGCAACTAAAAGTAGCTGCGGCAGCAAAAAAATAATTTTTTCGGGGGCCGATTATGTTACATACTCTCTGAAATGCTTGCTGAAGGACATGCTTCCCTACGGTGAACAAAAGCTGCTTAGGGAGACTCCACGGTGAACAGAAGGGTTTAGGGCCACTCCACGGCGTCTCTGGACCCCAAAAAAAAAACCCAAACCCGAATCCAAAATCCAGAAGGTGCTTAGGAAGACGCCACGGTGAACAGAAGGTGCTTAGGGAGAGGCCATGGTGAACAGAAGCACGGTGAACAGAAGGTGCTTAGGAAGACGCCACGGTGAACAGAAGGTGATTAGGGAGACGCCACGGTTTAGGGTTTAGGCTTTAGGGTTTAGGGTTTAGGGTTTAGGGCTTAGGGTTCAGGGTTCAGGGTTCAGGGCTTAGGGTTCAGGGGTAGGGGTTAGGGGTTAGGGTTTCGGGTTTAGGGTTTTTTTCAGGTGTGCGGTTGTGGAGTGATAAAGATAAATAACCGGTAGCTGCGGGGCAGCAAAATGTAGCTGCGGCGGCAGTAAAAAATAATTATTTTTTTTTCGGGGGCCGGTTACGTGATAGTGAAGTGATGTCAAGTGGAGTGTATGTAAGATATGGTGTTGAGGTGTGAATAGTATGAACTTAAGATGGCCACGCACTATGACCAAAAAGTCCAAAATCCCACCTCACGAGGACAACAGCTAGCCGAAAAATACGACCTAGTTGCCCACGCAAACTAAAGGCTAAGATGTGGGGACAACAACTTGCCGTAAAAGAACGACTAGTTGCCCACCAAACCAAAGCCTAAGACGTCGGGACAACAACTTGCCGCAAAAGAACGACTAGTTGCCCTCAAGAATAAAGATAAGGGGAAGGAAAGGTGCATCAATCGAAATGACACTTAGCATGCCACGCAATATGACATTATGCCAGATCGAAGGAGCATACTCAGCAGAAAGACACTAAACCAGCCAACTTAATGACCAAGTGCCTCTTGCTAAGCACCAAAACAATGGCCTTACTCACACACACAAGAAAGACACTTTACTAGCCCCAAAAAAGGACTAAGTGCCTCACATACACAAAACACAAGACAAATTTTGATTTAAGAGACAAAAAAATACTTAAAAAAAGTCGATTTCTTGTATTAACTTGAGGGTGTAGTTCCAAACTAGTTTCGCTCTAGAGTGAGCTCTTCAGTGGAACACCCAAGTTTGAGATTACAAGAATGAGAGCTCTCCCTTATGTAGAGAGGGGAGGGCTAGCTTTTGCCTCTTTGCATGTGGGATAATTCAGCCTTTTGTTGTGAAAAAGCAAGCTTAGGACATGAAGAACCCAATGCAACAAACAGCGCTCGAATCAGATAAGTAGAGCTCTCTAAACAAGTAAAAGAAGCTCAATAGCATCTCATGCAAGCTATGGGTTTTGAACTCATAACCCCTTTCATTAGAGTCACAAGCCTTAACCATTAGGCTAGAGTGGACGTGTTGACTCTATATGCAAAAATAAGTTACATAAGGTAACTAGAAGACTAGAGAGATGCATAAAATAGGTGGAGGGTTTTCCCGATAGCAGAACCAAGCATGGGAGGTCTCATATGCTGTTAAGCCGATGCTCCCAAGGGTTGCTTTACAAAGGTGGGTCCACGCTAAAAATAGTACTTACTAAAAATAGAAAGTTACAAATCATTGGTTCGAAACCTTGATCTAACAAGATAGGAGCGCAGATTCCTTGGATTTCTCCAGCAAATCATAGGTCTAGGTATATGCTTCAGCTCGGGATTTTGTTGGCAAAGCCGAAAAAGTTTAGGGTTTAGGGAGGCCCCCAAGTTTAAAGCTTTGGTGTACCTGGAGTAGTCAAGCTTAAGAACTAGGGGGATCCGCTTACTCGAAGAGGTTTCTCGATTGAAAGCCTTTAGAAGTAGAGCTGTTCGCATATTGTACTTGATCTTGCTGAAAGTTTTTCGAAGGAGAGAATCCGGATATCCTCTTCCTCGAAGTCGTTGGAAAAACAGAAGCTTTAGCTTGATGTAGCTTTGAAGCGTGCTTTCCTTGATGACATAACGCTTAAGTTCTCCTATGATGAAGGCTTCCTTTTGATGACTAGGGTGCCAGGAAGAGAAAGGGAGGTATTGATACCTGTTCAGCTCTTTCTGAAAACAACTAGTAGAAAGCTTTCCTGTGGTTTGAAAATTAGTACCTTTGAAGAGGTGAATGTCCAAAAAATCCACAGATGAATTGGAGATGACATGTGTTATCTTGATATGCTCCTGAAGATCCATTGCATAGTTGCTAAGATGTTGAAGCAAAGTGGTGTGAGACCCATGCCAAAAACCTAAAGCATCATCAATGTATCTTTTGTAGTAGAGTAGCTCTGTTGTGGGATGTACCTGTTCTTGAAGGTTTTCTAAATAACATAGAAAAAGGCAGGCATAGACAACAGCAAAATTACTGCCCATAGCAGTGCCTCTGATTTGATGCCAAAAAGTGCTATTAAACTCAAGATAGTGGTTCTTGAGAACAAGAGAGGCAATTGTCATGATGAGGTTGAGCTCTACATGGTTGAAGTCACCCTGTATCATCATCTTGAGGACATGCAGTCCGTCATTGGTGGGAATACTGGGGTACAGAGATTCCACATCAAATGTGAAGAGGATAATTTCTTGTGGTAGATGAAGCTCAGATAACTCTTTAATCAGAGTGAGGGAGTCTTTTAGATGTTGCTTTTGTTGGAGGAGAATGGGGAAAAGCTTATGATGAAGCCATATAGACGCATTCTCAAAAACAAAGCCATTGTAAGAGCAGATTGGCCTTCCGACCACTGTAGGTTTGTGGATTTTGGGCAAGAAGTAAAGAGAGCAAACTCTGAACCCTTGCTCTGGCTTCTGCAAAATAAACTTTGCTTCATCCCTTGAGAGCACACTAGACTTTTGACAAATGCAGGCAAGCCTATCAAACAGTTCATTCAATGGAGCTTGGGTGACTGGGAGATAGACCTGTTGATCTAGAAGTTGCCGATCACCTTCATTAAGATACCATGATTTATGAAGAATTACCAAACCAAGGTTTTTATCTGCCGGCTTGATAATGATGTTATGGTTCTTTATCAATCTGTTAAGGGCTCTTCTCAAATGAAGCGGAAGCTTGTTTTGAGGAAGTCGCTCATATGAAGAGATTGAATTTTGAAGTATGACTCTTCCAGTGTTGATGATGTCTTCCAGAGGCTGATAAACTTTAGAAGGATTCCAATTCGGGTTTGCAACTCGAAAAGGAGGAAGAGGTCTATCTGGTGCATTTCTGAAAAACCATCGAAGACGAAGTTGTCTTGCAAAATTATCATAGTCTTTGGTTAGATGTGTTGAATCCAGAAACTTTGACGGAGGAATATATCCCAAACCAAGTCCTAGAAGCTTTTTCTCGCTAAATGAAAGCTTGTACTGAGAGAGATTGTGGATGGCAGTGTTTGAAACATGTTGATCCACCTCAGTTGGGGTCTTTCTAGAGAAAAGCATTAGAGCATAGCATTCAGGATCTTGGAGAGGGAGCCAGAAGAGGTGCCTTAACGCCGGGGATTTCGAGACTGAGATCGGCTCAGTGGAGCGGATCTGCTTCGTGAATTTTGCCGATTTTCTTTCTGTCCCGAACCAGATTTTTGGGTATTGCGACCTTGTCGAGAAGAGGAAGGCTGTGCAGAGGAGGGGGTGGAAGTCTTCTTCCTTTGAGGTTGATTTCCACCCCCTTGCCGGTTTCCCCGCGCTGGTTTTTTGGCTGGGTAGACTTGCCTTTATTTGGCTTGTTTCCCTGCTGCTTACCTTGGTGGTTGTTTTGCCGGTCTTTCTGTTGATTGCCTTTCTTAGAAGCTTGGTTGCTTCTAGTTTTCTTCTTCTTGTTGTTCTGGCTATTGTTCTGGCTTTTATTTTGTTGATTATCTTTCCATTTTTTGTTTGTCCCACCTGTGTCATTTGCTAGACTTTTCTTTAGCTTGTTGATCTGTGCTTGAACTTGCTTCTGAACTTGCTCTTTAACTAGCTTGGCTATAGAGGGTTCAGTAGGAAGAGATTCTGCATCTCCCATGGCTTGATCCTGTGCAGCTTTCCTCTTGGTGAAAGCAGCTTGCTTGATCTTAGAGTTAAGGAGATGAGAGACCCTGAAATTATTTATGGCAGTTTTGAAATCTTTGAGCAGCTTGTTCTTCCAAGTCTTCATGGTGTTTTCCCATAAAGCATGTGGGCTGTCCATGAGTTCCAAAGCAGCCATGAGGTTCAGGATTTCCTGGAGACTGGCTTCAAAAGTGGAGGCATAAGCATCCAGCTTCTTTTCTTGATTCTCTACCAGCTTTGCTTGGGCTTCAATGAGGACTTCCAAGCAGCTGCTCCTGTAATTTTTACAAAGATCTTGTAGAGTTTGATTGAGAAAGGCCTGTCCTTGTTCATCTTGCACAGTAAGGCGGGGTGGTTTGAGTCGAAGACTGTTAGGTACGGTGCCTTCTTCTCTTTGCTCTCTCTAAGCTTTTTGAGGTAAGCTTGACTTTTCTCAAAAGCTAAAAACATCTTCTTGTACTCCTCGATAGACTTCTTCAAGAAATCTTTAAGGTGAGAAGGTTGAGCGATGGAAGAGTAGGTAGAGCAAAAAGGTGATCATAGGATGCTGATGAAGCACCAAGTGTAAACCTGTATTGGTTTTGTGCATTAGCAGTATCTATGGAATCATCCATTCTTCGCTTAGCACGTTCTCTTTCTCCACTAGCAAATTGAAATGCTCCCTGGCTGGTACAAGGGTTGTCTTGACCTTCGTTGGCTGCCTCTGGGATAGTGTTCAAAAGCACCATGATAGCAAAGGTTTAGGGTTTAGGGATTTTTTCAGGTGTGCGGTTGTGGAGTGATAAAGATAAATAACCGGCAGCAAAAAGTAGCTGCGGGGCAGCAGTAAAAAATAAATTTTTCGGGGGCCGGTTACGTGATAGTGAAGTGATGTCAAGTGGAGTGTATGTAAGATATGGTGTTGAGGTGTGAATAGTATGAACTTAAGATGGCCACGCACTATGACCAAAAAGTCCAAAATCCCACCTCACGAGGACAACAGCTAGCCGAAAAATACGACCTAGTTGCCCACGCAAACTAAAGGCTAAGATGTGGGGACAACAACTTGCCGTAAAAGAACGACTAGTTGCCCACCAAACCAAAGGCTAAGACGTGGGGACAATAACTTGCCGCAAAAGAACGACTAGTTGCCCTCAAGAATAAAGGTAAGGGGAAGGGAAGGTGCATCAATCGAAATGACACTTAGCATGCCACGCAATATGACATTATGCCAGATCGAAGGAGCATACTCAGCAGAAAGAACGACTAGTTGCCGCAAAAGAACAACTAGTTGCCCTCAAGAATAAAGGTAAGGGGAAGGGAAGGTGCATCAATCGAAATGACACTTAGCATGCCACGCAATATGACATTACGCCAGATCGAAGGAGCATACTCAGCAGAAAGACACTAAACCAGCCAACTTAATGACCAAGTGCCTCTTGCTAAGCACCAAAACAATGGCCTTACTCACACACACAAGAAAGACACTTTACTAGCCCAAAAAAGGACTAAGTGCCTCACATACACAAAACACAAGACAAATTTTGATTTAAGAGACAAAAAAGACTTAAAAAAAAGTCGATTTCTTGTATTAACTTGAGGGTGTAGTTCCAAACTAGTTTCGCTCTAGAGTGAGCTCTTCAGTGGAACACCCAAGTTTGAGATTACAAGAATGAGAGCTCTCCCTTGTGTAGAGAGGGGAGGGCTAGCTTTTGCCTCTTTGCATGTGGGATAATTCAGCCTTTTGTTGTGAAAAAGCAAGCTTAGGACATGAAGAACCCAATGCAACAAACAACGCTCGAATCGGATAAGTAGAGCTCTCTAAACAAGTAAAAGAAGCTCAATAGCATCTCATGCAAGCTATGGGTTTTGAACTCATGACCCCTTTCATTAGACTCACAAGCCTTAACCATTAGGCTAGAGTGGACATGTTGACTCTATATGCAAAAATAATTACATAAGGTAACTAGAAGACTAGAGAGATGCATAAAATAGGTGGAGGGTTAGCAGAACCAAGCATGGGAGGTCTCATATGCTGTTAAGCCGATGCTCCCAAGGGTTGCTTTACAAAGGTGGATCCACGCTAAAAATAGTTTTAAAACCTTTAAACTTAATGTTTTTAAACTTAATGTTTTTAAACCTTTAAACCTTTAAACCCTAAACCCTAAACCCTAAACCCTAAATCTTTAAACTTAATGTTTTTAAACCTTTAGGGTTTAGGGTTCTGGGTTTAGGGTTTAGGGTCTAGGGTCTAGGGTCTAGGGTTTAGGGTTTAGGGTTTAGGGTTTTAGGGGTTAGGGGTTAGGGTTCAGGGTTAAGGGTTCAGGGTTCAGGGGTTTTTTCAGGTGTGCGGTTGTGGAGTGATAAAGATAAATAACCGGTAGCTGTGGCAGCAAAAATTAGCTGCGGCAGTAAAAAATAAATTTTTCGGGGGTCGGTTACGTGATAGTGAAGTGATGTCAAGTGGAGTGTATGTAAGATATGGTGTTGAGGTGTGAATAGTATGAGCTTAAGATGGCCACGCACTATGACCAAAAAGTCCAAAATCCCACCTCACGAGGACAACAGCTAGCCGAAAAATACGACCTAGTTGCCCAC